>NW_020884919.1:2765191-3101876 GCF_003945725.1 Corapipo altera
GGTGGCAGAGCATTCAAAAAGCAGTTTCCTTCACGTTGACAACACTTTATGATCAAATGACTGCCATCACTTATGACTCCTTCCTTCTGGGATAAGAAAATTGAATTTTTAGGATATATAACAAGCAACACATGTAGCATGAAATCATGGTGTTATAGGGCTGTACAAATAAAAGATGGGTTGAAGAGGAGACTCATGGCACTGCTGTTTCCTACCCTGAAAAGTCAAATTATTAAGAATTTTTTTAAAGTAAACTGTGCATTTAACACTACAGGAATATTCTCAAAATGTACTTAATATTCAACATTTGTGGAAAACTATTCAAAGCCGGTTTTTCTTTTATTTTTTTTCCTCTCTGCATTTTCTCTTGCAGAGAATCTCTAATTGCTTAGACACCTTTGAAGTTCAAGATATGTCATTATCACTCACTGGCATAAAATGCGACAGAAAATCCTGCATTTAAAAACTCAAATGTTCTAAGTTTGAACTCATCCAAAGTTCTACAATTAATCAAATTAGGAAAACAGCCAGTATAATAAAGGTCCATCAGGAATATTTTAACACAAGAAGTATTCTTTTATATTAGCTTTGCATCAAACCACATCTAAATTCTGCAACAAGTGTCAGGTTCCAGGACTTTATTTTCATCTCAAATGTGTGTTTTTTGTATTTGTTTGGGCAGGTTTTGTGTGTTGGTTTTTTTTTTTCCTTTTTACTCTCTTTTGCAGAATAGGCTTTCTTTTTGATTTCAGAAAAAAAAAATACCCTCTTTATATGAAAACTAAATTTGGGATTATTTTTAGTTATTATTTTCTGTACTCAAATTGTCACTTCTCAGTGGGCTGCAGGTTGTAACCTTTAGGTTCAGCACTGAGGAGAATTTGATGCTTCACCTCTCAAGGCACAATTCATCCCATATTGTCTGGAAAGGGGGAGACATCAGTCCCTGTGTGATGCACTTCACATTTTCAAGATTCTCTCTGTAAGAAACATAATTAAAAAAATTGAAAACCTTTAAATTCTTGATTGCAGAGACATTTATTGTGGTAAATCCCAGATTGTAGTGCTGGGGTTGCGCCGGCTTCCGACATTACACGGAGCCTGAAACGTGCAGAAGGAGATGGGAAAGCCATAAGTATTCAGGGGGTTATTTCTAATTTGATGTCTCTGTGCTGCAGAACAGAATCACAGCAGAAAATCCCGAAAGGCACCTGGTTCTGGGTAAAGAGTCTTGGGGAATTGCCTGACTTTTAATGCAAAAACTTATTTTAAGGGTCTTGGATCGTTGTGATTTAGTGCCAGACGCTCACTCTCATTCACCTTCTCTGGTTTCTCAAGATTTCTTTCTGGATTGAATCTCAGATATGCAAACCCCCTCTGTCCCTCCTGCTCCCTGAGTGCTGGGGGCAGTGGGATCAGTGGCACAGGCGATACTGTCGAAGCCAGGAGAGAAAGATTTTTCCATCCCAAATTCTCCAGAGAAATGTAGCCTTTTGTCTATAGGTGGTGCTGCATGAGCCTGGAAAAAAAGCTACTTTTCCCATGGCTTTTTGGTCCCCAGTCAGTGTTTCCCTGGGTGGTGTAGGACAAGTCCTTTTTCCCCATAAGCACGTCCATTTGGAAGTCTTTTTTTAGGAGACTCCAAGACTTTATCATAGGAGCAAAACTCAGCTGTCTGGCGCTGGGCTTTAGACCTCTTGAGGTTGTTTATGGTTAAATAAAAAGTTGTAAAGCAAAAGCAGTAGAATGGAATGGTCATGAGGGCGACCCCAAGAGCTTTTTAGAGGAGAAAGAAGACCGTGGTAGAGCCACGTGACTCCTCTGGCTTGTTTAAGATCAGGCTTTTCAGCTGTCTCTGCAGCTTTGCCCATAATTTGGGGGCAGAAATTCAAATACATGAGTCCTTTTCACTCTTTTCCTCAAGGTTTTTTTGGAGGCATAGTGACCAAGGAACAGATCCAGTAATGGTTTGTATTATCCCTTTCCAATTTCATATTTCTTGTTTTCTATTCTGACCTTGGAAATGGTTAAATATGGTAAAATACAGGCATTTTCTTAAGAACCATCCTGTAAAGCAAGAAGGGGTGAAACCAGAGTACTGGGTCTGATACAACAGTTGGATACAGCAGTTTTATGTCAGAAAACATTATAATAATTGTGGAATATACAGTTGCTGTACTGACAAAAACAAAAAAGTGCTTTTCATCTAAACAAATTCGTTTGATTTATTATGTTTTATACTCATGTTGTATTTAATATTTTCATCCCCCTCAAACACGCTGTGGCTTTCCAAGAGTGTTGGAGAACTACAAGGCCTTGTTTTTGGCATTGGGGGTGACCTCATTATTAATCAGAAAACATCTGGGCAGGCAAAGCAGTGCATGTGCGTGTGAGTTCAGAGAGCTGGGGATGGATTAGCAGCCTTTGCGTGCACAGACCACCAGACTGTGTGTCTTGCTTGGAAAACACCCTGATGGGTTCTCATCTCCAGATTTCACAGGAATTTATGTAGAAGTTCTTCACTTCCAGAAGTCTGTTCACCTCAGGGCAAAGGGGAATGGCTTTAAATTGAAAGAGAGGAGGTTTAGATGAGATATTAGCATTAAATTCAGTCCTGTAAGGGTGGGGAGGCCCTGGCACAGGTTGCCCAGAGAAGCTGTGGCTGCCCCTGGATCCCTGGAAGTGTCCAAGGCAAGGCTGGATGGGGTTTAGAACAATGTGGGATAGTGTGAGGTGTCCCTGCCCAGGGCAGGGGTTTGGAACGAGATGGGCTTTACTGTCCCAACCCACCTCTGTGATTGTACAGGGTTCATTTAGGAATTCTTGGAGCATCTCTCCTAAAGCACAAATATTTTCCCTGTGTTTTCAGTAGCTCAGTGTGTGCTCAGGTTGACACATCCTGCAGACGAATTAAACCTTCATATTGCATTTTCAGCAGAGACCCCACAATTTGCTCAGTACACATCAGTGGAGAAGATCTGTAATAAAAATCAGACAAGTGTACTTATTTTCCACAATATAGACACTACCCTACCATTATGCTTTTTACATTTAACAGTATAAACAACAATTTAGTTTGCCCTTAATGTCCTATATATGCTTAGATCCATCATGGTCAAAATTGAAGGGCAAGGCAAAAGGACAAAAAGAAAAGATGCTAAATGTTCTGCAGAAATAACCCAAAACACACTTCTGAGAGCATAAGCACATTGTTAAAAAATGAACAAGTAATAGCACAGGAAAGGATGTATATTTATGGTGTCATAACAGTGTGGAAAAAAAGTCAGGCTGCCTCTGATGTTGTTTACCCACCAATGGAAAAAGATTCCTTTGTTCTGCAGGGTTTTCCCCCCTGTTTATACAAGAAGAGGAGAAACACCCTGTACTGGCTGCCTTGAGGAGGGGAAGCCCATCAAGGTGGTCCATAGGTAGTGGATGAACTGGTAGACAAGGGTTGGTGTCTTTTAGAGCTGCACTGCAAATTGCAGGTTCAGAAGTAGAAACTCTAAAAAGAAAACTAATTTTTTTTTTTTTCTCATCAGGTGAAGGTTTTTCTTTGCAGAAAAACTATTTCAGAATAAGATAACGGGTGAGCTTGAAGCAGGATACTCAATGTTCAGTAGGTTTTGCTCTCTCAGTGTTTATATCAGCAAGTGGTGAGTGGACCATGTCCATCCCAGTAGCTGTCACTGGATGATTATTGTGAGTTTAGACCTCTGAGCTTTCATAGAATTCCAGAATGGTTTAGTTGGAAGGGATCTTAAAGCTCATCCAGTCCCATCCCCTGCCATGGGCAGGGACACCTTCCACTAGCTCAGGTTGCTCCAAGCCCCGTCCAACCTGGCCTTGGACACTTCCAGGGATCCAGGGGCAGCCGCAGCTTCTCTGGGCAACCTGGCCCAGGACCTCACCAGCCTCACAGTAAAGGGGTAAACAAGCCCCCCAAAAACAAATAACAAATAATCAGGTTGAATCGAAGCAGCAGGACAGGCTGAAGACCAAAACTGGCTGTGTTGGCACAAAGTACAGCAGGAAGGTAGGGCTGCAGGTTTTACTGTTGTCTTCTTCTCCATGCCCCTGAGGAGAGGGATCCTTTGGGGCATCGTGTGGTGACGGACCAGAGTGCACAACTAACGCTGTGCACAACCTCTGATTTCCCAGGCTGGGGCTACTGATTTGTTTGATTTTGATAGCTGTCACGTCACTTTGTGATGAAGAGTTCAAAGAGATGGTGAATGACAAGAGGCAAGTGCAGATGAAGTCGAGATCTGGGTGTAGGGGGATGTAGGGATATCGTGTGTTGTGCCTGGAAACACAACACGTGTGTGGAGAGAGATGTTCATCCTCCGGGTGTGGGGAGCTAAACAAGGCAGGAGTAAGTAGGGAGGTGAACTACTAAGTTCAGGACATACTCCCACTGGGCAACTTTGAATTCTGCCCCACTCAAGTAATACTTTCATAGAATCCCAGGATGGTTTGAGTTGGAAGGGATCTTAAAAACCATCTCATTCCAACCTCATGCTGTGGACAGGGACACCTTCCACTAGAGTAGGTTTCTCAGAGCTCCACCCAACCTGACCTTGAACACTTCCAGGGATGGGGAGTGTTCATGACTTAGACAAACACCTAAATACTTACAAGTGTGGCTAGAGCTTAATTTTTGGGGTGTAATTTGCTTCGTTTAGAAGTAATTAACACTTCTCCATTTTATATTATTCTGAAACCTGAAGTCCAAATATGTGACCCATCCTTTGTGATAAATAAAAGTTCTTTAGATGGTAAAATATTTGCAATCTTGTCTCAGCTCAGAAGCCTCATAGGCTGCATTGAGGTTGAAGAGCCATTTTTTCTAATCCTGAGGGATCAAAATATGCTAATGATGTCAGCAAAAATGTTTTCTCCTACCTTTATATACAGCTTTTTAATATAATGCAGGACTATGAGTATATTTTATAGTATTTTTTCACAAAGGGTTTGAACTTTGTATAGTCAACCTATCAAAAATGTATAAATTATCCTAGAAAAAAACCCCTGCATCATTTTTTTTCTCTGGGAAGTGGAGCAGTTAATATTCAACATGAAATGTCTAATCTTTAAATACATTATAATCTAACTGCTTAGGATAATTTTTGCTTTAATACCTTAAGAGTCTGCAAAGCCTGAAGGATGGGATTATTAAAATGGAATTTTAATGTCAAAATTATCAGAGAAGAGAACATATTGCTAGTGTTCATAAAAAAATGTATTCAATTTCTGTTTGATTTGTTCAAATAAGAGATGAGAATATATTTGATTATAGCTAGTAAGTATTCTGAAAGTTGATCAGATGACTGCAGGTCATTGCAACGTAAGTGCTGTCAACTATGGGGATTAGTATATTTAAGAGTCTGGAATATGTGGTAAAATATAAACATACCTGGACTAATGACTGTTATCAGCTCCCATGAAGCTGCTGTGTAGGGAGATGTTCAGGAATTAAAATCACAAAGTGGCCACACTGGCAGAATTACCAACTGCCCAAGTGTTAAAAGCAAAACAAACAAAAAATATTAATATGTTTTACAGATATAAATAAAAATCACTCTTTTGCTTAGAATTTGAGTTTTAAGTCTTCCTCTTTGGCTCTCAGGGGTATTGGGCTGTTGCCCAAGAGCAGAATCACAGAGTGGTTTGGGTTGGAGAGGAATTTAAAGCCCATCTTGTTCCAGCCTCTGCCACAGGCAGGGACAACTCCCACTATCCCAAGTTGCTCCAACCTGGTCTTGGACACTTCTAGGGATCCAGGGTCAACCACAGCTTCTCTGGGCAACCTGTGCCAAGGCCTCACCACCCTCATAGGGAAGAATTTTTTCCTGATATCTCATCTAAATCTCCTCTCTGTCAGTTTGAAGCCACCCCTGTTACCCTGTCCCTACAGGCTCCTCTTACCCCTGATAATGAGCCAACTTCTGATGTTCTTGATCATGTGAATAATGAGCTCTGAAAGGTAAAGGGCCTAATTGAAACACCCCACTAACCTTCCCACTTGCCCTTCCAAATTTAATAAATAAAATGGACAGACAGCACCTCTATTGTCACGGTGGTCCTACTGGGAAATATTCCTTTCTTTTCTTTAATGTAGTTAATTTAACTTAATTTAAAGTTAATCCCAGAACATTGACCTGTAAAATCTCTGAAGATCAGCATAGTTTGGTCATTTGTTGTTATGTAGAAAACCATGTAAATCTTCTACATATGGCAGGAAAACACTTGGACTTGATGGTCTTAGAGGTCTTTCCAACCTTAAGGATTCTATGAAAACCAGGCAGGTCCAACAAACTACCCCAGGTTTTCCAATAAATATCTGTCCAGAGACTGCCAGGAAAGCAACTTAAAGTGACGTAAAGCAAGGACAAGAGGAAAGGATTCATGTTGTGTAAATGCAGGTAAAAGAACTTTAGGAACAGATGCTTAAATCAAGTTTGGAAACCTGATTGAGTGTAACTGTTGTGGTGACTTTTTTCCCTTCTCCTTGAAAGATCTGGCACGGTTTTTCCGGAATTAACGTGATATTGCACAAACTAAGGAGGTAAAAATTAGTATTAGAAAGTTCACAGGCTTCTCCTGTGCTAAACTCTGGGATGTGTGTACAAATTTGACGTGCATGGAAAATGAGAAGAAAAAGTAGGAAATACATGGTGTGCCCACAGGGAAACAGCCAAGGGAAAATGGAAAAGCAGTGCTGGTTTAAAACACCTGCAAGAGGAAGGTGCTGCCACAGTGGTTTTGTTTTTATCTCAACAATACAACTGAACAAATACTTTAGAGGGAGAGTAAAAGATGATTTCACAACTATTAATTAAGATATCAAAGTAACTTTCATAATCCTTTTCTATTTGCATGGATGGTTGTGCACAGCTTTTACTTTCATAGGAACATTCAGAGGAATTGACCATTTCACAATGTATTAAACATTTGTACAAATAATTTTCTCCTTTCTTTCTTTCCTATTTGTAAAAGTTGATTTTTTTTTTTTCCTGGTCATAAAATAATTTATTTCTTTTCCCCTAAAGAATTTACATCATGAATAATACACCTAGGTCACTCGTCCAACCATTTTTCTTTTTACATTGGTGAGGATTTATTTGTATGAGGGGACAATCCGTCTCACAATGAATAGTTGAACGCTGTAATAGAACAACAAAAAATATACAAATAACCCAGAGGTTGCAATATGTTTGTATAAAGTATTCAAACAATTTCAAATAACAACTGAACTTGTAAAAATCAACATCTGTTCATGGATTATTCATGAATCAAAATGGTAAAATTCCTTCTGTAAAAATAGTCTTTAATGAAGAGTTTTTGCTGGTTGCTGAGAAATTAAGGTTCTTGCAACCAAAATTTCAGGACTTTTATGCACTTCAGATTCATTAACGGTAAAACTATCCTCTAATATATAAATTGCTGCAACAAGGCAGTTAATATAAAATTCCAATTAAAAAAAAACAGCAACGGGATGACGTTGAACTGTCTCAATTCAGTTAATTGTGTATGAATTTTCCACAATATATTTATATTTTTATATATATTTGTAATTGTGTTTGTCAACTTGTGAAGGAGGATCATCCCTGTTGCAAAACTTTACTTTCTGTTTTAACAGATTCCCCCAGTGATGAGTTCGCACATAATGATTTAAAAGCTATTAATAGAAACTGTATTAAAAAATAAAAGACTACAAGTGTTATTTTTACCCAGCTGAGGGAGAGGTATGAAGGTACCCTGTGGTTTGACACACTGACACAAAAACACAGTAGGTATCGTTTTCAGAACAATGCACATTTTTAATTTATGAATGTTCTTTTATAAACTTGTATATACAGTCACTCTTTTCTTTTTTTTTTCCTCCAGTGCTACATAATTATAACTTGCAAAATGTAAATATTTATGAATTCAGAGGATGTTCACTGGAAGTGAAGAATGTTATACTTGCAGATTTTTCTTGTACTTGCAGGATTCACATAATATTATTTGCCATCGTGATGTACTGAAAAATGCAAAAAAATATATTCTACATTTGACTTTTCTGAAAAATACCATCTGGTGTTATTTTTTGAGAGTTGGAGATTAGCTCTGTAATTGCTTATAGTTAGAGATAGACATTACTACATTTATTGACAATTTTATTCTCTACAATAATCTTACATTTAAATAGTGACTTTGTTCCTGAAGGATGCCAAAGTGATTAAACTGATATTCCAACTCTTTGGATCACATCACCCACCACTGAAATGGAGCCATCTCCGGGGTGAAATATTGCAGCTGTTTAACAGCACTGCAGAACAACTTTGGAAAGCAGGAATACCTTTATCCTGATGAAAATGGGGACATTTAGGTAGGCAAAATAATTATCCAAATTGGTATTTGGCCAGGATGTCAGTGCACATGTATACACCCGGAAAAAGTTATATTGAATCCTTAATATCCATAATCACTCAGGACCTTGGGTTGGCTACTCATATCAGAGAGGGCATTGCCCAAGTGAAGCTCCAGCACAGTTCGAGGGAGATTGTGGTGGGGTAGAAAACATATCTTGGATTTTTTCTGGCCACTTGGATGTCAAACACCAACTCTTGTGAACTTTTCCTCATGTAAAAGAATTCCACTGTGGTGTCTGTGCAGGTTTAGTGGCCGTAAGTGGATCTAATTTGCCTGTGAACCTTTCCTTGTGTAGAAAAATTCCAGAGTGGATTCTGCGCAGTTTTGGAGGCTATAAATGGATCTAAGTTGCCTGTCAGATAACTTGGATTATAAAAATGGAGCTTGGAATATTTTGTCTTTTCTTTGTCTGTCAGAAGTGTGTGGGACAGCAGCTCAACTCATCTGAAGTTCACAAAGAAGATAACAGTCATGTCCTTCCTCTGTTGGCCGCCTCGGCTTTCACATCTTTCAGGAGGCAGTAATTGTGATCTATGACCTGCTCACCCTTCATATCCCCTTATGGGGCTGATTGTTCTTCATTTCACTTGATGTAGCCAAGCTGGACAAATATTCCAGCCAATATTTCCTTCCACAGAGTTCTGTTAAAAGTTTCGGTGCCGTTAGACTTCCATCGCATGTCGTGTGCTTGTGAGTTAGATGGACAGGATTCGAAATGTGAGCTGTCAGTCTCGGTGTAACAATACATTTAGCTCGAGCACGTTGAAGGAAAACACTTGTCAAAGTTAAAAAGCAAGAAGCAGCTCTTGAGTAAGTCATCTGCCTCCACACTCTGTGCTGGTAGATGCCAGAAGTTGCTCCTCACCCACCGCTGCCAACCACAGCGTATTTTCGCACCACTCTTGTGTTTGTCGTCTCCAGTGCTTGTTGATGTGCAATTACATCCAACCACGGGCACCAGGACTGCTCTGGCTCGTTATCCAGTTGTCAGAGATGATCAAAATATCCTGCCTATGGATTTCTCCAGCTATAATGTACAGCAAACCTTGTGTTGAGCTCTCTCTTGCTGGAGACTCCACGTGGAGTGTTGCGGTATCCTCATGAGAGGGACAAATTCCCCTTTACCTATTTAAGTTTTTTCCAGTTCCTCTTCTAACTTCTTGGGTTTAATGTCTTGTTGAACAGATTCTTGATTACCTAAAATATGTGGTTTTTTTTAGACTTTACAGAAAAAAGTCACACTGTCACTATGAATAAGTAAGGATGACGTTGAACATGGTAGGAAAATATCCTCTCAACAGAGGTCTGAGAGTATTGAAAAGTGGCAGAGAAACCTCCATTCTTGGCTTGGTTTAGATGAGTAGAGAGTTTTCTGTGGGAATGATTTGGTATTGAAGTTGGATGCTTTCATTATGGGAATTAGTCTCATGGCTTTTACGGTAAATATGGTTAATCAAAGCTTTTTCACCCAGAAGTGATAATTATCAAAACCTGGAAAAGAATTATGATAAATTTCCCTCTTTGCAAAAGGTCTGAAAAATTAAATTGAAAAAAAAAATCCCATTTTGATTTTTCTAAGTAAAATTTCTATTTTGGAAATGGAAAGCTGTGTGGTTTTCATTATTTGGGAAGTACAGTAGGTGTTACCCATCTCCCATTTCATCTTTGAAATTATGGTAAGGATAATCGTTGAAAGCCATTATTTGAACATATGTGATTATCAAGGTATATTTAGGTTAATCAGTTTAATTAAGGTAAAACACTTGAAGCCCAGTGTAGAACTCCAGTTGAAAATGGTCTAAGTATATATTTATTTGTTCTAATCAAGAATTAGAAACTGTATGGCACCCAATTATCATGAACAATAGTGAAATGTCTTGTGTGTAATGTGAAAAGCTGCTTCAGGTCTTTATATTAATGTTTATATATTTGTTTCTTCAATGTAAAGTCAGATAATTTGTGAAGGAAAAAGTGTCTGGTATTTTCATTTGCAAAAAAACCAATTTTTATATTAAGAAAAGTCATGTAGAATGTGAATTTACTGTGTGATTTTTCTGATAATTGGTCACCAATATTTATTTTCTATTTGGTGTGACAATATCATGGTCAGCTCGTGGCTTCCCCAGGAAACAAAATAACTCCTTAAACTCAAAGACCTCAAACTTCTAAACAGTCATTTGAGAGCAGAAAATTGTAATATCTGAGGCAAAAAATGAAGATCTCTCTGAGAATGTGGATCTATTGTTGAAGAGAGAGGCAGCTGTTGCATGAATTTACAATTTTTGAGATTAAACACTTCAAAGGATAATCAGGATCAAAGTCTTTTTGGTGATGTTTAGGGGAAATAGTTCAAATTTTTTGTTATGATGGAAGTGGACTTCACCTAGACTTAAATCCTACTAGTATTTCAAAGCAAGATTCACTACTGAAAACATAGTCTTTAATATTTTTTGTTAATTTTACTTATTTACTAATAAACACGCTAAGACATAGAAGTGTAAGACACCACAAGGTTGCATGGAGTGAGGGGGAAACAACTAATATCTCATTCTGAGTCAATTTTTTTGCACTGGTAATTCTTCTTGGGAAGGGGTTGAGGGTTCATGTCCTCAATCCCTTCTCAGTGCTGCAGGAAGGTTCTGCACCACCAAGTGCTGAAAAGCAACTGTGGGGTAAAAGCACAATGGGAGCTTCCACACTGGGTGCAAAACTTGCTTTAAAAATCCCTTTTTTGGCTTTTCTGTGGCAGAAATCAGTCTGAATAATTCACTTCTCTTTGTTGTTGCTGTGTTTGGTCGATCACACTCTGGTCCTTGCTCTGTGCTGAAGGGATTTTGTAGGAAGAAGTTTCACCGGTGGCTTCTGGTGACTCTGTGTCCCTGCTTGGATTTGTAGAGCATTTGCCATAGTGACACTCCAAACTCTCTAAATTATAGTATTTAGCATCTATAATAATAAAAGAAATATTTTCTAGAATTAAACCAAAGCAACTTATTTGTAACTTCCTTTTTCCTTCCACTTCTGTCTTCAGCTGCTCTTGCTCCTTAATAATTATCACTCAGATATTTATAAAAGGAGAGTTTAATCCTGCAACTAGAATTTAGATAGAGAACTGTACAATATTTTTTAGTCTGTTTTCTGACAATTAAAAAGGGACTTTCTAATGTTTTCTTCATTCCTACTTCAAAAGAATTCTTTGGAGTTCTAGAAGTTAAACATTATTTTCAGGGTGAAAGAAAGATGCCATTGCACTCAAAATAAAAGTTGTCATTTATGATGGGAGAGTGTTTTGGAAAGCTTTTCCCACATGCATTTGAATGATATTTTGAATGAGTTGTCATTTGAAATTGGTGAAGAAAAAGAATCTTGCCATTTGATACAGAAATTGTTTGTACTTCTTCATCCTAAAAATAATAAATCAGAAAACTCTGGGGGAAATTTTGGTGTCAGAACTGGATTTTGGGGATAGGACATTGTCAAGCTACAGATAGAGCTGTCTGGATCTTCGTGCCACCAGTAGAAGACCAGGGTGACTCTTAGGAGCCAGATTCTGATATTTTGTGCTTATTTTATATGTAATCATTGCTTTGGAACTGAACTATCAATATCTCACTGTGGATAAGATTATTCCTAATGAGCTGAGACACTCTGAAATTTGAAGGATGTTTTGGTCCTTTTAAATCTATTATTTTGCCTTAATATTATTCTCCCACAGTGGGAACATTTTAGTCTGGAAATTAGGAGCTAGTGTAAAGATACCTAGTATTTTAATTTTTCTATGTTACCAAAAGAAAATCTGGAAAAATGTTCTGTCTTGACAGAGAAATCAAGGCACTTTCCTTCTCTATTTTCTTAATGGAATTGCAAAGCCATCCAGTGTTTAGGTTAGACTTGATCCTGCACAAATGTATTGAAAATCTATAGAATAATTTGATAAAAAAGGAAGAATTAATCACCTTTGTGGAAAAAAAACCCCAAACAAACCTGAGGAGCACTTTAAACAAATTGAATACTTAGAATATATGGAAAAAAAATTAAGTTAATTTCATTATTTCACTAAAACATGGTGGGTTGGTTTTTAAAGGGTAAAACTACAGTAATAACAAAAATTAAAATCAATGCTGACTGAAAAAAAAAAAAAAGCTCTACAGGTGCCCCCATAAATTAAGCTTTTTTTAAAAAAAGAGATATTTAAAATGTTATTTATATCTTTATGAAGGCATCTACTAAAATGTCATCTTAAGGGTTAATTCCTAAGGAAATATCCTATAAGGTAAAGGTAAACCTCAAGATGACAAGTAGAAGTTTTAGAAATTGTTAAAATCAACAAGTTATTGGGTCAAAAAAATATTTGTACAATCTGATTTTACAATGCAGAGGAAGGAAAATGGGAAATGTTTCAGGAAATTTTTGATAAGTTTCCCATAAGACTGACAGGTACTTTTTTTTTTTTTTTTTCTGTTGGCAACTTTGAAGTGAATTACATTGTCTTAGTCTGGAAAAATGAGCAAATGATGCAATTAGAGTTAGATAAATTGCCATTTGTGTGAAAAACTTTTGAATATAATCAACTTTATTTCATATAAACCACCTTTGCTGCTTTGTTTCTGGTTCTTTTAAGGAAGAAGCACAAGTTTATCTTATGTAGTGCCAAAAGGCAAATTACTTTGAAATGGGTAAATGTCTGCACAGGGTTAGGGTGAGACCAACAATTCCTTTTGCAGGTGGTCAAGTAGAGCTGTAGAAATGTAAAATTGTAGAATATTAATATATTTGATTAAGATGACTGAGGTGTTCCTTAAACCTTCACTAAACACTCACAACAATACAAACCAGAGCACAGGTGAACTTTTTTCTACCAGGCTTCTCTTGTGAGCAACTGCTTTAAGATGGAATCACACCATTGAAATTTGGTGAAGATGCTTCTTTACGATTTCTGATCAAAGCTCCTGCAGTGAAATGACACCTTTGATATTAATGAGTTACATCATTACCCAAAGCACTATTAAATGAAGAGTTGGACTCCATCTAAACCAGGTAAAGCAGCATTTTCTGGGGGTGCTCTTTGGCACTTGCAGACATATTAAAGGATTGTGAGGGTGGGGAGGCCCTGTCACAGGTTGCCCAGAGAAGCTGTGGCTGCCCCTGGATCCCTGGAAGTGTCCAAGGCCAGGTTGGATGGGGCTTGGAGCAACCTGGGCTAGTGGAAGGTGTCCCTGCCCATGGCAGGGGGTTGGAAGGAGATTTAAGTCTTTAAGATTCCTTCTAACCAAACCATTCTATGATTAGTGTGTTTAAGATTTCACTACCTGCTCCATGTGGGTTCTCCCCATCTGGATCAGCTCCTAAAACTAAGAATCATAATTTTTATTAGTATTTTTTTCACAGTGCTGGTTTTTCAATGGTAAATTGATCCTGTTGCAGAACCTAACACGACAGAGGTGGATGGAGGGACATGGCTGTGAAACAGAGTCTGCTCCTTCTGGATGTTTCCTGATTTTAGGTTTAAATCAACCATGAAAGAGCATTCAAAGGCTGAGGTGAGCACAAGGATGAGGAATGAAGTGAAATCCTAGCACACCTACAACTCACATTTATTCTTGTGTAGGTTGAGTGATCGTTCACCTACACCAATTTTATTTCTGGATGTATTTGTAGAGATATGTTTGAGCTGAAAGGCAACGTTGGCACAAAAAATGCAGAACAGATTTGAACAGACCATAAGCAAAGTAGAAATCTTTTAGCCATTTGAAAGATGAAGTTCTCAAATAATCTGCCTATAAAAGCAAAACCCTGGCTCTGAGGTGAACCAGCATCAGTTTAGGAAAGGAATTATAAATTAGCTATGACAGTATGACAGGTTTGGGGAACTAGAAAGCACTTTTTGGTCATGTCACCTATGAAAAGAGGTTATAGATGAAGTAAATAAAATAACTGTCTAATATGCTTATGGAGATGGGTGTTTACATAAGCATAGATGGAAATGTTGGGTGAAACATTTGTGCCTGGAAAGCTCATGCCATTATTAGTGCTGCTGGGGGTTCTTCTACAATTGGTTTGCTACAAGTATAAGCCAGTAGATTATAATATATATAATATAGGTACAATCCAACCAGAAATTCAAGCATCTTTGTCTCTACAGTTTCTGCACTAATACATGAGAAAGTGCCTGGAAACTCAGAATTATCCAGATTCAGTGTGTTTTGTTGCCTCAGGGTTACTAGTTCTGGTACTTCTCAGATCAGTGAAGGTGCTAGAAACGCTTAAGGGCTTTGTTATACTGGTGTTAGTTGCTAAACTGAAACCCAAATTTGAACTCTGAAGTGTTTTCCTAATGAATTGTGCCACCACAAATCTGGACAGGGAGACTGTTGGCAGCTGAAATAAATAAATGTGTAGTAGAAAAGCAAGATGCTGATGCAGTTACCAAGTGTGTGTCTAGTTTAAATTTCCCCATATAACCTGTGTGTACCTGCTGGGTGACAATATTGCTCTCAATTCCAAGATGGGGCAGGACTGTTTCTTTCCCTACAGGTGCACAGGGAATTGGGAATCTATAAGTATCTGCTCCAGATGGCAAATATCTTGTTACCTTGCTGTACCTCCACCTTTCTACTAAGTCTTTTTAGTCTTTAAATACTTGTTGGCACTCTTTAGTGGTTAGAAATATACCCAGAGCTTGATTTGATAACATGATAACACAGTGTGAGTGTTTCAGAATCTGGATGTGAATGGTTTTTCCATCCTTTCTGTTTAAGCAAGGAACTTGGATTTGATTGTTCAGCTCTCCTAGTAAATATGGAAATACTTTTACCTCAAAGGAAGGTTAGAGTGAGAATTTTTTCACAAGGGTATGTGGTGACAGGACAAGGGGAAATGGCCTAATACTGAAGGAGGGGTGTTCAGAGTAGATACTGGGAATAAATTCTCCCCTGTGAGGGTGGTGAGGTCCTGATAAAGGTTACCCAGAGAAGCTGTGGCTGGCCCTGGATCCCTGGAAGTGTCCAAGACCAGGTTGGACGGGGCTTGGAGCAACCTGGGCCAGTGGAAGGTGTCCCTGCCCATGGCAGGTGGTGGAACTGGGTGGATTTTAGGGTCTCTTCCAGCTCAAACCATTCCATGTTTCTCTGATTCATTCCCTGATATCTGCACTGTTGAGTCAGCAAAGTTGAACCCATGGCTCAGTACTTTTCTGTTTGTGGAGGAACCTGCCTTGAGTGGACTTTGTGGGAAAACTGAGTGATAGTAAATATTTGGTTTTCATATTCTGACTTCCTTTGCATTTGACCACCACCTAAGACAAAGGCTCCTTACTGGAGTCCTAAAATCAGAACAATGAAATGCAATAAATTAGTACAAGAAAAGGTAAAGTTTGATTATAATCACATTTTTCAGTGTTCTCGTTCACTGTCAGTTGTTACACTATTATGTTGATTTTTTTTTTTAACACATCAATAGGATGTCTTGGAAATTATTTAAGGTATGTCTTGGAAATTATTTGAAGTGTATCAGACTTGGGAGGATCTTCAGAAGCACTTATGTAGCAGTTGCAGGTAAACACATATCAACCCAATAAGATCCACAATTTACCATGGGAGCTGTTTATATCCCTAATTGTGGAGTATCCTCATTTCAGTGGGACTTCACTTGGATTTCTCACTGCACCAGGATCAGCTAAACTGCATATCTGTTTAACTCATTATTTGTGTCATTGTATAGAGTTGGCTTTATTCACTCAGTGTTGGCTTTGAAAGTAAAAATCCAGCCCAGTATCACCGAGTTCCCGTGTGTGGCTTAAGAAATTACATATTCTGCCTTTGGAGAGTGGAAAAACGATAGTTGTATAAAATCACCTAGCAGTTCTTTACCCTGAGCTGCATTTTATTACCAATTTCAGATATGGTCATGAGGTAACAGCTAAAAAGGTTGCAGTGCAAATACATGTGCAGAATTTAAACGAGGACTTATTCTTTCTCCAATAAACACACACCGGATGCAAAGGAGGAATTGGAATGTTTTCAGAAGGCAGCTCGGGCCAACCCGTCCCTCATCAGGGAACATTTCAAAGATTAGTTTCTGATGTCCATAGAAGCATATTGTGTGAGCCTGGTTTTAGACAATATGCTGTTCCTGTGCTTTGCCATCTCCTCCCGAAGTGTTCCGGCTGCACAGGTCCGATTGTTGGATTTTGCAGCGTCCTGTGAGAGCTGCAAAACCTCAGCAGCTTGAGCTTGACTGGCTGCCTCTGTAAAGTGAGCCTGGAAAGCCTGATTTCCTTCTGGGAAAGAAAACCTATCTGAATATTGCCCAGATTTCAAATTACCTGCCCCAGCACTAAACAGAGATTCAAGGGAAGAGGGAAGGGGGAACATTCCCAGCCATGAAACCTCAGGTGATCTGGTTTCTATTCCCAGCTCCAACACTTGCTTTTATTTTGTCAGCCTTGATAAGTCATTTAGCTGTGCCTTTTCCCTCATCTTTATAGCAAGGGTAACAGGAGTATTGTAAAGCCAGGATCAATATTGCTGGTAAAACACTGGCACAGAAGGCCCACACAAGTGAGTATGTGCTGTTTAAGACCTGGAAGACCAGGCAGTTAAACCCTCTACTGGGTTTAGCCATGTCCTTAGCCCAGAACCAGAGGATGGGGAGAGAGAGCAATCATCAGCACATGAGATTTGCTTTAACAAAGCCCTTTTTAGGGGAGTCATACTAAAAAGTGATGGGAAAGAAGGTCTTCCCACCCTGATAGGATTCATCATCTTCCTGACCAGTGAGTGGGACAAGATGGGATACTCCCAAAAGGCTGTCAGCACAATATGGTCTTCTCAATAAATACTAACAAGAATTAGCTGGAAAAGAGGTGAGAAAAATCTCACTTTCCTCCCCCTCCTATTCTTGAGTTCAGTAGCTTGGGAATGTTTGGCTGAGACTGTCAGTGTTGGTGAGATGAGGCAGAAAATCCTCAGAGCTGCATATTCATAGAGTCACAGAATTGTTTAGGCTGGAAAATCCCTCTAAGACCAAGCCCAACTATTCTCCCAGCCCTGCTAATGCCACCACTAAACCATGTCCTCAAGTGTCAGATCTGCACATCTTTAAATCCCTCCAGAGACAGTGATGCCACCACTGCCCTGGGTAGCTGTGCCAGGGCTTGACAGTCCTCTAGGTCAAAAAATGTCCCAAATACCCAATCTAAACCTCTCCTAGTGGAACTTGGTGACATCTAGTTGTGTTACTTGGGAGAAGAGTTTAGGTTTTACAGCAGCTCAAATGCTCTGGAGGCAACATGCTGGTTGTGGGTCTTCATCAGTCCTCAATGGCCAGTTCAAAGTCCATGAGGGAATGGTTTAAAGCTGAGACTACAGAATAAAATAGACCTAAGACTATAATCTAGTTCAACTGCCTGACCACTTCAGGGTTGCCCAAGAATTAAAGCATTTTAGGACATTGTCCAAACATCTCTTAAACACTGACTGACATGGAACATCTTTAAGATCTTTCTCAAACTTTCTTTAAGTTTGACTTAGGGATTAATTTCTAACAGCCCAAACCTGTGGCTGTTAGAGTCTCTGTTTTATAAGCTGTCTGTTTGAGTTTCTCAAAGCTGAGTGACTGCATTATTGGTGTCACTCCTGATTACACTTGCATGTTGGTTTAAACATAACACTACATGCCAGAACTTCCTAACTGGATGTGATGCAGCATCAAAGTGATGTTTCATGCTCTGGGAACTTTAAAAACTCATTGAAGGGAGAAAAGTGAGATGCCTATGGGAGGCATGACAGAAATTTGGGCTTGATTCTATACTTATCAAGGTAAATAGTAAAACATATGTTGACTGAGTTTGGAGCAAGATGGGCCTGTAATGACTCTGACAAGGTAGGTGGTGCCTTAGGATTTGTCAGTCCTGAACTTCTGAGGAGTGGGATGTCCTTCTACTGTTTTTTAGAATTTCCCCTTTCTTGTAAATACATAGTAGAATAATAACTGCTGGTGTTTTATTTATAAAAATGCTGGTGGAGGTATTTATTATAAATGAAATTAATTTTGAATTAGCCTCTTTTTCTGTTCAGGAATGATTTTGGCAAACAATGCTCTGTTCTTATTATTCACTGTATAACGTGGAAGGACACAGCTCATGTCTCCTCTGTCTCCCCTTGCCACTATTTCTTTGAATCCTTCCGAGTAAGGACAGAACATTTGGGAGCAATTGCATTAATATTCTTGAACCCACTTATCTTTTCCATACTGCAATTCTGAAGGCCTGAAAGAATCTGTGGAACTTATGGAGTCACGAGGCTACGTGGTGGTAACACAGGTTGGGTCAAACTCTGCTACTGCCCATAGGCAGAGGGGGTTATTTCCCCAAAATATCTTGGACTGATGTGACAAATAATGGACACTCTACACCTCCGTTCTCAACCCATAACGTGTGATAAACCCATCAGATTTTGTATGACCTCTGTGAAATCATAGCTTGTAAAGCTATCTAATATTTTACCTTATAGAAAACCCTGGAAAATAGCATTTTCCCTGTGTTAGAGTTGAGTGGACTGCAGTGGATAAGATTTGAGGACAGGGGAGAATAAGAGCCACCAATATTTGATAATGTGTAAAGGGTCTGTAACTAAAATTTTTCATACTCTTATGCAAGGTCCTATGAAAACCATGATGAAAAGTGGATCCAACCGGGCAGTGAAAGCTGGAAAGTGGAAAAAGAGAAGGTACAGAGAAGGTAAAACTCCAGGACACAGCCCCTGTCACTAGTTGTGAGTTGTTTCATTCCTGATTTTGCATTTCCATTTTCTTTTTAACATGTGCTTGTTGTATTTAGTTACAACTGTTCCTAAGGTTCAAATTATTTGTTTGACTTAACGAAAATCCATTTTTATTCTCTAATCTGGGAAAAGTAGCACTTACTGTTTGAATTCATGTTTGGATTCAAATATAAATCAATCTTTTCTTTTGGAAATATGCAGAAATCAGTCTCTGCTACACACCCCAGAGTGTTTGATCATACCAGATTGTTTTATACTCTCAGTTATAAATGCTATGATTGGCTTTATGTTTTACTACAAGGGCCAAATTCTCATCACAACTGTGTCAAATAGATCATATTTTTGGAAACCACATTTATAAATATCGAACTCACCAGTAGAGCCGCAGAAACACCTCTGAAATCAGCACTGAACTGAATAGTTTGTGCAGAGGAGAAATTAAAGTGGAAGCTTCATATCCAAGTTTGGGTCAGAAGTTTGTAGTTGCCTCATTCTGGCAAATCATCAGCTTCCTTCAAGAATGAGAGAGATCACCTGAGTCCGAGTGATGAACATGAGCTGTCCCGTTGGATTTCTGTGCTAGACAACTGAAATGTTGTCAGGGACTCGGAGAGAGGATGGGAAAGGAAAGAAGACAGTAGACCAGGATGTGAGATCCCTGTGAGAAAGTGTGCTTTATATTATAGGACAGACTTTATCTTAGGGGCGTTTCTCATTATCAAACCATTTGGTCTATCAGAAATTTAGGCAAATCCATAATTAGTGACAGCGCAAGGAATTGGAAGTATTCCAATTGGAACTATTCCATGTGGGTTCCTGTAAACATAGAGATAACCTAGAGAAGGACAATGTCCCACCAAAGTGTGCCTGCAAATGGCTCATGGACCTTCATTCCCAGGCACTCATGGTAAGAGTTGTACAGTGGGAATGCCACTGCTTACAGCTCCATAGGCTGAACCAACACAGCATAGAACCACTGAGGTTGGGATAGGCTTCCAAGATCACCAAGTCCAACCTTCAACTGAAAATCCTCATGCCCTCTAAGCCATATCACAAAGTACCACATCCACATGCTTTTTGAATGTTTTTGGGGATGGTGTCTCCACTGCTTCCCTGAGGAGCCCCTTCCAATGCTTAACCACTCCTCAGTGAAGAAAGAGTTCCTGATATCCCACCTGAGCCTTCCCTGGCACAACTTGAGGCCGTTTCCCCTCGTCCTGTTGCTGGGGAGAAGAAGCTGAGTGCAACCTCCACCATCCTGCTCATGGGATGTATGTGTGTGTGTGTATAAACACACACTAGAGGTTTTTTCTCCATTTCCCCCACATTTCATTCAATAGACTTATTAATCAACCATAAGAAATGAGTCAAGATGTTGAAACAGTCATGGCCTTTGTTCTGTGTCAGCTTTGTTGGCTTAGCTGACATATAGCTACGAGGCATGACGGATCAAAGTAATTAAAGTTCCAATCATTTACCTTTCCATGTTCAGTGTCAAGACAGCCAGCCTTCACCCCGGGTTCAGAGCATTTTCATATTTTCTTTTTTTTTAACATGTTCTAGCTTTGTGCCATTTGCCTTGCTGGACTTAAGCATCTGACAGCATTTCCATTATAAAGTTTATGTACGAAGGCTTGAGATTCCCTCTGGATTCCAACTTTGCACATGAAAATTGCAGACCACGGGCAATCCAAGCCCGTGTTTTTGTTTGTTTGATTTTTGTTTCATTTAGTTCGTTTATTTTAAGGAGATTTAGTCAGGTTTTTGCCATCAAACAAAAAGTTGCCTGTTCTATTTAGTTTCAAGGTACGTTTTTTGTGCGTTCTATGAAACTTAAATGAAACTTATTTTTGTTCCTGTCATGAAATATGGTAGGCAATGAGTTCTAATATTTACTCTTCCATCATATACATAAACTGAGGTTAAGTGATAGAGAATTAGTCCTACTCTTCCATCATTGATGGTGAGAGATCATGTGTGTGTGTCAGATGCAAAATTAAAATATTTCCATTAAAAATACATGTTTTACAGCAATTACTCTGGGAATCATATGGATAATGAGGAAATGTGTATGCTGGAACTGCCTGGCAATGGTATTGTCTACTCCAGCTCATTAGATCCCGTGATATCCCAGTGAGACACATCAAACAGGGATCTACCACACCGTGCACACAGACTTGACCCCTCCACCTGTGTGATCCACCCTGTGGGAAATGTCAGGCTTTCAATCCTTTACAGAAGCCCTGTGCAGAAAGTAAGTACCAACCTCACATTTAAATTGTACCTTGGATTGCAGAACCAGACTTGTAGTTTACATGGATTTTCCATTTTATTTTTTTTTTTTTTTTTAAGTTTAAATAGTCCACACTGGGTTTCTCACAATTAATTTGATGCTGTTTTCCAGTCAGCACAATTAGTTCAAGGCCCCTCTCTTCCATCATTTGAAGCTCTGGAACATTAAACACTGTCTTGTGTTGTAGTTTGAATATGAGATTACTTAAGTAGCAGTGAATATCTCGGCAACATATCTGCTCTACAAAGGGAGCACATGTTTGGATGCTGCCTGAAATGCTAATATTTCACAGGAAATTATATATAAAGCTGTTCATTAACCAGCTATTTCTTCCTTTGTGCAATATTTTACAAAATATGATTCTAAACTCTTGTTCAGCAACTAAACCAGTGATTTTATTTGAAGAGAAGCACTAAAGAGCTGGCTTTTAAAACATTTAACTCTGCTTTTGCATTTTAAAAGTATGCTAATGTTGTGAAGGATCAAATTGCTGGAATATTTTTATGAAATCAGATTTATTATTTTTTTTCCTTAAAGTTTACAAAGTAAAGTTGGGTATAAATGGGAAGCAGTCAATTAATTCTTTTGAGTTAATTTATAGATTTGAGTAAATTCTGTGTCCCATGAAAGTTAATAGGAGTCCTTTTACTTTGATTTAAATGCTGTTCAGATATAATCTCTGAATTTAGCACATTTTTACTATATATTTTAGTGCAAAAACTTGTCTTGTGGAGCCATACAATTACTTCCAAATTATTTTTGCAATGATATGCATTTTTTGAGTACAGTATTCTGAACTGGTGTGTATGTACATGTCTTTAAAACCAGTTTGATATTTGAATGCTTTATTACTGTTGGGGCAGCCTGTTATTACTCAGGAAAATAGGGAGTTAATTTGGTGTAAAATATAGGAAGTAAAATCCCCCCAGGATTCCTTTACTCAGGCGTCCTACCCAGTGAGTAATAGCGTAGCAACCAGAGAGAAAGGTGGGTATTTTGCATTTAAATAACCTCTAGTAAGTACATATATAATAAAGATATTTTTGTTATGCACAAGTGCAGTTGGAATTTATGTTAAAAGTGATCTTTGTGACCTACTTTGATCTTTATTTTCTGTCATTTAGAAAGCTGATCCAGATCATGCATTTGCTAATAAAATAGATAATCACAGGATCATTGGGGTTGGAAAAGCCCTCTGAGATCACAGAGTCGTCCACCCCATGCCCACCTTGTCCCCCAGCCCAGAGCACTGAGTGCCATGTCCAGTCCTTCCTTGGACACCTCCAGGGCTGGGGACTCCAAACCTCCCTGGGCAGCCCCTGCCAGTACCTGACCACCCTTTCCATGGGGAAATTCCTCCTGATGTCCAACCTGAGCCTCCCCTGGCACAGCCTGAGGCAGTTCCCTCTCCTCCTGTCCCTTGTTCCCTGGGAGCAGAGCCCGACCCCCCCACCCCGGCTTCCCCCTCCTGTCAGGAAGTTGCAGAGCCAGAAGGTCCCCCCTGAGCCTCCTTTTCTCCAGGCTGAGCCCCCTCAGCTCCCTCAGCTGCTCCTCATGGCACTGACTCTTTAGCCCCTTCACCCCCTTCCCAGGTAACACACTGGTAATATCACACATTGCTAATAAGTGACATCGACTGGGCATTTTCATGCTAAAAAAATAAGTAAATAGGAGTGATACATCCAAAATGTACAGCACAAAGGCTTGGATGATGAAACAAAAAAGCTTGGGAATAGCCCAGTGCAGGAAAGCTGAAAGAAATATCAGTTCTATTCCCATGTGTGACCCTGGCCCTCTGTCTGCCCCTGAGCAAGTTCCACCGTGAACTGTATCCGTGTGATCACATGGGACAAGGCTTGGCTTCCTTGGAGAAGCATTTTAAGATTGACAAATGAAAACCTACTACATAATACACTATCAAATGCAATTATTATTGAGTTACCAGTTACCATTATCGAGTTATTAACTTGGCAAAAATGTGTCTGGAACAAAAAGGGCAGTGAGATAAAAGCAAATGCCCGTAATGTTTCTGTTCTTCCCTCTGTGTAGACATGGGATGGTAAAGGAAAGAAATCCTTTGTGTTTTGTCTAAGTCCAGCAGGGAAATAGAAATGCTTTCCAAAAGGAAAGAAAATAAATACAAAGTCAAGCAAAAAAAAAAACCAAACCACCACCAACAACAAATAAAATCCACAAACAAAAAAACCCACAACAAAACAAAACAAAAACCCAAAACAAAACAAAAACAACAAAACAAACTCCCAAAACCAAAAACCCCAAACAAAAAAACAAACAAACCAACACCCCCTATAAAAAAAAAACTAAAAAGAACAACAAAAAACCCTACAGTCTTGACAGATGTTTGCTTAATTCTTTTTAAATACCTGCAGCAATAGAGATTTCCAAACTTCCTCACACTATTATTTCAGTTGAGAACTATCCTGACCATCCAGAAGTTGTCCCCAACTTACCTTACTTTTTTTTCCCTCTGCAATTCAGTTTTCTCTTATATTCTGAATTAGGATTAAGAAGTCACTCCATTAATGTCACAGATACCCTTCATCATTTCTGAAGGTTGCTATCACATCTTTTTTTGGTGAAACAGTTGCCTTCATTGCCAGCCTCTCATTACTTTTCCACTCAGAGTGAACAGAGAAGCTCTAAACCCCAAGATTCTTTCCTCCTTGTTGAGATACAGAAATTTCAGGTTTATTACTTGTATTATTCAGATTCTAAATGAAGCCCCAAGAGATCTTCTGACAGCACAATCCCACCTTTACCTCAAGAGATTCTCTCTGATTGGGTCTGGTTATGGTTAATTATTAATTATTGATTAATTCTGCAAATCTGAGAGCAAAAATGTTTTTGGAGTCTCTGCCCAGAGAAGCTGTGGCTGTCCCACCCCTGGATGTGTCCAAGGTCAGGTTGGACAGGGCTTGGAGCAACCTGGGATAGTGGAAGGTGTCCCTGCCTGTGGCAGGGGGTGGAACAAGATGAGCTATAAGGTCCCTTCCAACCTCAAAAAAACTTGCAGCCAAAAATGAGAGAGTGGAGAGTTGCACTCGACCTTAACTTGTAGATTACAAGTTACAGCAATATTTATCTAATATGAAATCCAGTGTTTCTTGGCACAACTATTTTTGCAGCATCTAAACAAATAACTTCTGGTATCTTTAGGGTTTTTACTGAGGGACTACAGTGCACCACTGTAGAAATGGATTACCCAGGGAACCTTGGAAAGGTACTTTTCTGCTCAAAATATTTGAAATTCTAAGGAAAAAAATCCACTCTAAATGATTTTCAATAAAGGCAGGGACAAAATATATTATTTTCCTTTTTTTCCTTTTACTGTCTTCTGACTTTGTGGATCTGAAATATGGCAACTAATTCCTGCTTGGACTTTAGCAAAGCTCCTGGAGCTTCTCAAACCTTGATTTGAGTTGCCATTAAGGAACTTATAAAGGAACTTATATCACCATGCAAGTCCAATTCCACATTTCCTTTTGGAATCATAGAATCCTTAAGGCTGGAAAAGACCTTTAAAATCATCAAGTCCAACCATCAACCAGCACCACCTTGTTCCCCATTGAACCATGTCCTAAAGTACCATATTTACATGTTTTTTTAACACTTTCAGGGACAGTGACTCCACACCTCTTGACCTACACGTGGGTAGGAACACCTTCAGGTGTTCTGTTCCTACACTGACATTCCTTGTGCGTTTTAGCACTGTTTAGCTTGCATGATATTACTCAATAAAATGCCTGATATGTAAAAAAACCAGGAAATATCTTGCATTTCATCATCAAAAATACTAGTGGCTACTTTATCACCCAAAAACTGGATTAGGTGCCTAAGTTTGCCATTTTAAACCACCCAGACTCGAGAGGTTGCTGACCTGGGTTGGGAAGTTCCTGCAAACACGGAGGGTGGTGTTTGTAAAGAAGAGGGCCATGATCCCACATCACATGGTACCTCCTTGCTCCAAAAGTTTTGGGATGTAGTTATTTTACCAGTGCTAAACCTCCAGTCCAGCTCTCCCAGCCTGTAACTTTTTCATGGTACCAAAATCCAGTACATGAGTCAAAGTGGAGCTTTGTTGTGATAGTAGAGAATCAGTAGCCTATGTGTAAGATAATGTGTCTGGAAAATGTCAAAATGCAGATGGAGAAAGTCCTGTCATCTTGGTCTATATTTTTCAGCTTGTTTTTAATTTAAACCTGTCCCAACTTAGATATTTATTGCCTTCCACGTACTTGAATGGAGCACGGGGAGAGTGTGGGTGGTTACTTTTCCTGAGGTGGTGATGGGATGTTTGTAGTAGAAGGAAAAGGTCTTTTCAGGTCAGTCTGGCCCTAAATTACTAATTCCTTACATTTCTAAAGGCCTTTGCTAATTTGGGATAGCAGGAGCACGAGCAAGTGTCGTTTTTCCAGTTGAGATTTTTGCAGGACAGATTTGCAACTCCTTGTTCAGCAAATGTCGCTCTCCCCATCCCTACAGGCTTCCCAACTATCCTTCTTATATTTAGTGCTCTGTCCCCTATGTGTTAATGATGATTTAGCAACAGCAGGCGAGTTCTAAATGCAAGGAATAGTGTGTGAAAAAGCCTGGAAGAGAGACCTGGAAAGTTCTGCTTCTTGGTGAATATTATTTAATGTAGGTAAAGAATGAAGAGCTTCAAGTGGAGTAATGTATCTCTTTATCAGACCTTCTACCTACTCTCCATTCAGCTGTTTTTATATTTATTTGTACTTCACTCAGGGAAAAATAAGGAAAGAACTGTATTAAAAACCTGGGATTTGGAAGGATATGTTTTGTATCAGTTTTCCTCCTCTTATATAGAGATTAAAAATGTTTTATTTAAAACTACAGCACTCTCATGAAGGACTGTAGGGTTTAAAATACGTATTTTACTTCCTACAGTCAGTTTCCTTTATTTTTAATGAAAAAAAATCCTATAAATTTATATATTAGCATACCAAGACAAACCATGTCACTTCCCAGACCTCATCAAATTTCTTCTTCAGTTTTACTTTAAAAGTTTAAATATTTGCTATACATATGCAAATATTAACCATTAAAAATGACTGTGGGACTGCACGTTGTTAAAGGTGGAAATAAACCTGCTACCCGTGCCACAGAGCTGACAACGTGCAGATAATAAAGGTAATAAATTCCTCTTAAAAAAAGCAAACTTTCTGTGAACTGCAAGTTTCACAGACAAGTAATTTGAAATAATTCCACCCAAACTATTGCAATGGATTACCAATTATCTTTAATTTACAGGATGCTTTATGAAGGGAATGGTCCTGTCTAAGCACACCAACTTTACTACCAAGAGATGCCAAACATCTCCAGAATAAAAATCTCTTTCTTATGGGATACCAGCCCCCATAATACTTCCTAAACAATCCATAAATAATTCTCTTGTGAAGAGTTATGGGCAAAATCGCCCCTGATGGAAATTTCAGCTGTAGGAAATCAACTAAAAAGAAAACTTTGGTGGCTTTAGGTTTGGTAGGAAAGCTCAAAGTTGTGCTCAAGGTGTAGGACAACCAGGAAAAGTGCAACTAGCAGAGATTCCCACCATTTCAGCTCCCAAGGAATTCACTAACCGCTCCATGACCCCTGAATTCACTGGGATACAAGAGAGCAGGAAGAGGAAATCTCCTGCCCCATCCTCAGACGTTCTCCTGGGGCACAATAGATCTTCCTCATGGAGACAGGAGCAATTTTCAGATCATTGCACCAATCCTCTGTTTTATTTTATTATTTTCTGCATTATCAGATTTTCATTAAGGTCTAAATAAGTCTCTTCCACCCTCTTTTCCAGAATGACTGTTTTTCCTGGGCATTTAAAACTTTATTTACAGGGTTACATTGCTGACCTGTAACTGAGCCCTTGACCTGGAGGACAATTGAATTGATTTTCAGCTAATTGCTTCTGTTTAATTTGTAGTGTTTCACTTCCAAAATGTCAAAATGTTTTGTCATTCTTCTTATGATTTTTATTTATTTAGTGAGTTTATACAAAAAGTAACCAATTCTTTATTCTTAAAAATGACTAAATTTTACCTTCAGGACCAATAAACGAAATAAACCCATTTTTAATTTATTTGGAATTAGTTTCTTCCCACCCCTGACAGAAACCTTGATGCTTTAATGATTTTTACCCCTTTGAAAACACACACCTACACTTTCTTTTCCAAATGTCATTTTAGCTTCTCTTGGATCCTATTATTCACTAGTATATAATTTATTCTTTAAGGAAAAAAATAATCCAAATAATTTTCTGAAAAACATGAATATTTATTATTTTTATCAATAAAAATGTTTATTACTTAAGAAGTGTAAATATCCAAAATAGTTGGTGATATAAGCCTGTGCATATAGCAGGTTCAATATAATGCTTTTCTCCTGTTACAGGTTAAGCCATTTTTGGTGAATTCACATTCCATGGGCTGCACGAATTGTGAATTTAGAAAACTTTCATTTCCAGGTATGATTCCCATTCCTGCATCTCTTTTGGCTTGTCTTGAAATCATAAATTTTCAAATATCTTTGAATTTGTTTTCCTCATTAAAAATATTCTCTTATTAATATACCACATATTTCTGATTTTTACATTTTCGATATTTTTTGCATAAAAATATTAATTTCAGTTCTTAAAAAATAGATGGAAAACTGTATCTATTTGGTGATATCAGTCTTGCTGTTGCTGTTTTTATTTTCCCACAACCATCTCCTACTTATTCCCACTTAATTTTAGTCAAGCATATAACACAGAACAGAGGGGAGAAGAAATATTTTTGGCTGAAGACATTGGAGTAAATCACAGCTCTTGTGAGAAAATGTCATGAATATCTCTGTAGAACAGACAGAACTCAGATTTTACGAGAAAGAGATAGAGAGAAAAGTGCAAGGACTCAATTTATCTGCATCTGAATGATAAAGAACTGACTGAACCCTTCTGGTATTGAAATCTTATGCTTTTGGAGAGGGTATTTTTAATTTTTTAAGACAGTGTTTTGGTCACTAAACCATTTATAATTCAGAAGGTCAGAAGGAACCATTGCAGGGGTAGAATTTGACCTGTACTGTACAGACTACAGGGCTCCCTAAATTAATTCCCACTTAAAAAAAGCGTGTATCTTTTAAAAACATAACTTTAATTTGAACATGTGTTGATGGAAAACCCCCAAATCTGCTAAGCTGCTACAAGATTTTCTTACTTTGATTTTAAAAAAAACATATATTTTTGCTCAAATTAAGTGAACTTCTGTGCAGTGGTTTTGCCTTACCTTTCTTGCACATCCCATTCCTTCATTTTTCATGGCTTTTTCCCATGTTTTCCTACCAATCCAATTGTTTTTATTTCTCGGTTTATATCTATAATACCAAGAGTATTTTCAATCTTTAGTAATTTTACTAATTAAAAATAAAAGATAAGTGTGTAGAGAGTATTTAGGGCACACTTTTATGAGCCTGGCATCCCTCTACCGTCCATAATAGTTTCCTAATAGTTTACAACTTAATATTTGTGAAAAAATGTTGAAGTTTGAAAGCCTACTGTAACTGGTATAGCATTCCCTCTAGGAACTGGGAAATTAGGATTTGCATCTTAGTCACTCATTTCTACATTGGCTTTTTCTTGCCTTTTGATTTGGGATACAGGAGGCTTTTTTTCCCCTGGTGTGGTGGGAATGAGAATATTTAGCACACATTCAGTTCAGGTGCCTGGAAAATATTTATTTGAAGATTGGGCTCAGTCAAAGTTCCCTTTCCACTTGGACAGATGGCTAAATTATGAATTATGGTTTTGCATCCCCATGTTTTGTGGACTTTTCCAAGATCAAAATTATGGAAACAGCTATAGAACTTCCAGTAAAAACAGAATCACCGTGGTATGTTGTTTAACCCACCATCAGATACAAATCCCAAGTCTATCCCACCTAGTTAATAGGTGAGAGGGAATGGTTAAATTTTTCTTTTTTTTCCCCTTTTTCTTTGTCCCCCATAGGCAGAGAATAAGGACTCTGAGACCTCTGCCAAGGGGGGTGTGTTCGAGTGTTCTCACGAGCTGAAAGAAAGTGCCTGAGAACTGAGGGAGCAGGACAGCTGAGACACTGTCACCACCCCAGACACCTCACTAAGCTGGATAATTTGTCCATCACGAGACAAGTCCGACTTAGGGAGAGGATTAGTGTGGCTAATGCTACAGACACCACTCACTGAAACGTCTGTGTAATCACTGCATTGTTTTCCCCCTCCCCGCAGGAAGGTACCAGCTCTCCCTGCGCTGCCCTCACAGCAATGTCTGTGCCCACCAGATCCCACAAAAAAGACCTATCCCAAGAAAGTTGCACAGAAGCAAACACACCTCCTCCCAGCTGTTTCACACTGGGAATAACAGTGAGCACCACACCGATTTTGTACCTGTTTCTTTAATGATTTTTGTTAGAAAAGGAGATTTGTTTCCTTTTAGATGTATTTTTTAATACCTGAAAGCCATTTGCCTACTCGGTTTTTGGCACTGGTGAGGCCACACCTCAAGTGCTGTGTTCAGTTCTGGGCCTCTCAGTTTAGGAAGGATACTGAGGGGCTGGAGCAGGTCCAGAGAAGGGCAACAAGGCTGGGGAAGGGACTGGAGGACAAGTGCTGTGAGGAGAGGCTGAGGGAGCTGGGGCTGTTCAGCCTGGAGAAGAGGAGGCTCAGGGGAGACCAGGGGGGAGCCAGATGGGTATTGGTCTCTTCTCCCAGGAAACAGGAATAGGACAAGAGAGTACAGCCTTAAGCTGAGCCAGGGGAGGTTTAGGCTGGACATCAGGAAGAAATTCTTCACAGAGAGAGTGCTCAGATATTGGAATGGGTTACCCAGGGAGGTGGTGGAACCACCATCCCTGGAGGTGTTTAAGCAGAGACTGGATGTGACATCAGTGCCATGGTCTGGGTGACAAGGTGGGGTTGGGTTGGACTCAATGATCTCAGAGGTCTTTTCCAACCACGTTGATTCTGTGATTTATCTACCTAACCTACACATGGGTCTGTGCTGCAGCTGGAAAGCTCTCTGTCCTCCTCTGTTCCAGGAGCAGTCCTAATTTTTATGTCAATGGTTTTTGTTGTGTCATGCTCAGGATAACCCTGGCACTGCATTCTCTTTATCTGGTTTCCGGAAATATGTCCATCAATAATAGCTCCAAATCTCCTTTTGCACCACACCATGAAGAAAACTCATAAGTTTAAGAAAATAGATGTATATTTTTGATGTTCAGGAGTTGTGCTTTTGAAAAACACCTTGAGTTAATAGCATGCTGTACATAACCACTCATTCTTATTCTGTCTGAGTGAGTCTTTGTTCCCTGAGTTTGCCGTGGGCATTCTGGTGTTTCAACTTTATCTCTGACATATCAATAAGATCATGTTCTGTTGCTGGCAGGTTTAAAAAACACAACCAACCAACCAACTACCCACAAACCAAAAGCAGAAAACCCCCTTAACATGTGTAACCCCCTCCTCTCTTTTAATATAAGCATGTGAAATTCATTTTAATTTTCATCGAGAGTTTTGTCAGTTCTGGGACTGTGACATCTTAGTAGATTAAAGATGTTTTGTTTATTTAATTGTGTACACACACTACCACATAGTCTTGACTTTTTAACTAAAATAAAATTAGCAAATATGTTGGTTTTTCACTGGTTCCTGGATGCCACTTAACGCTCATAGTTTTCTCCTTAGATTTCTCTTGCATTCTTTTGGATCTCTTTGAAGTGAGTGGAATGGTTTTAATGTTGACCCAAACTGAATCGGTTACAGGAGATAAGAAAAACATTTTAATATAAATAGTGCATAGACAGAGATGATAAAGACAATTTCAGGCATATAGAAAAGCCAGACAAGGAAACTGAAATCAAGAAATTTGTGCTTGGGTCTGGTAGATGACTGATTTCACACGCTTTTCAGCAGAGGAATGTGGATGTTCATGAAAACTTGATCAAGAGCCATATCCAAAAGAGCATTTGCATATCTGAAATAGAGTGTACAAAGATTTTAAAGGCCTACGTCCAAGATTGTCATCCAAAACTGCCTTTGTTCAGACACACTTAAGCCTGAAAGCGCCGCTGAACTTCAGCGCTCCTTTCTGGTGTGGAAAACGAGTGTGAGAAGCTGCTGACCCAGTCAGAGTCAGCTGGAGGGACGGGCATCAGGCACCTCCTGCTGCTGCCAGAGGGGTTAAAGTCACACCAGTCCCAGGAGGACATCTGGGCCTGCCACTTGTCACATGGAATGGGTCGTAATTACCTGCACTGGAAAATCATGGCATAAGTGAGGCAGCGCGTGCACTGCTTGCTGCCACAGAGCGTTGCAGAACCGGGCGAGCAAGGCTGAAACTGTGGGTTTATATTATAACTCACGCCTGTATTAACACTTTAAGAGGCTGTGTTCAGCAATTATTGATGAGTCAGAGTAGGCAAAGCAGACTCCAGAAGCCAAGGGATTCGAGTGAAGCTGGTTCAAAGGAAGTAAGTGCTCCGTTGTCTGAGGAAGCAGCGGAGCAAGTAGGTTGTGTTCAATAAAACATTTGGTGCTGAGAATGGGATGAATGGAATTAAAGTACTGCAGGATTCAGATCAGATGTGAATTAGCTGCTTTTACAAGTACGAGTGTTTAAAGTAATATATAAACTAATATATAAACTGCCCAGTGCCAGCTTATGTTGTCCAATATTTAGGTTTCAAGCTTACGCTAATTAATCATTTCCTTGGTGTTTTAGATAAGGACTAGGTGGGATAGACTTGGGATTTGTATCTGATGGTGGGTTGATGTACACAACAAACCACAGTAGTTTTGTTTTTACTGGAAATTTTATAGCTGTTTCCATAATTTTGATCTTGGAGAAACCCACAAAACATGGGGATGCAAAGCCATGATTCATTTGGCTTTACACTGTGCTGGGCATTCCCTGGAAGCAGCCAACACTTGATCCTAGAGACACAAAGTATTTCAGTATCCCTTTTCCTGTGGAAAGTGAACTACAATCACTGATTTTATGGCCATTAACAAAAACACAAGAAGTTCCACCTCAACGTGAGGAAAAGCTTCTTTCTGTGAGAGCAGCAGAGCTCTGGAACAGCTGCCTGGGGAGTTCATGGAGTCTTCCTCTCTGGAGACATTCAAAAGCCACCTGGATGAGTTCCTGTGTCACCTGCTCCAGGTGACCCTGGTTGGACTGGATGATCTCCAGAGGTCCCTTGCAATCCTAAATATTCTGTGATTCTGTGGTTTCTCCAGGTCACCCTGGATGCCACTTTTATTTGCAGCTGATGAAGCAAAAAGGTATTTCAAGAGGTCAACATGGTTGCAAGGTGTTTCCCACATTTCCAGCTGTAGAAATGTCCCTTCTGTCAGAAAGAAGTTCACTGTGAGGGTGATGAGGCCCTGGCATATGTTGCCCAGGGAAGCTGTGGCTGGCCCGGGATCCCTGGAATTGTCCAAGGTCAGGTTGGACAGGGCTTGAAGCAACCTGGGATAGGGATAGTGGAAGGTGTCACTGCACAAGGGATCCAAGAGGATCTTCAAAGTCCCTTCCAACCCAAATCATTCTATGAACCTCTTTCTTTTGTGATTTCTTCTGCCTGAGAACTTAATTCCTGAGAACTTAACTAAGGGAATCCACAGTGGTGTTGCAGATTTGTTTCACTTGGATTTAAACTCTGTTCCTTTGCCCTGTAGCCAGAACAAGGCAGACTGTCCAAGGGTCATTTATTCTCTAAAGCAGAAAATCTCCAGCAATTACTTTCTGGTTCATTGCTTTGCTCTGTCCCTGTAAAACCAAGAGGTAAAGTTACTTATGCATTTAAATAGGGCCACTTTTGGTTTTACCTTCTTCCTTTCTTTTTCCATATAATTTTTCCTCCTCAGTGAGGGAAGGTACAATTTTGGATCTAGAGGAATGTTTAGCATGAGGGCAAGACTGCCACCAATTTTACTATTCTTGTTTCTCAAAACGGAGAGTTAAAATGAAGAAAAAGCAAACATGGCAAGCTTAAAAATTTCAGTCAGAGTTATGTATATTCAATGTGTTTGTACATACTGGAGTTAGACGAGGCCTCGTCTGCCATCTCACAACTCCTGACAGCATTGCATATTTGTTTCTTAGTGGAAATACTGAAAACTTGTGAAATCTGGTATTTGTGCCTTTCTATTTTTTTTCTTCTTTTTTTTTTTTTTTTTGCCTCTGCTGCTAAGTCATTATTGCCTCATCTCTCACAAAACCTATCATCCAATTTCAGCAGCAGACTTCATATCCATTGTTGGGAAGAGGGATAGACAGTTTTGATTGCATTTTGTGTTATAAACAGCCAGCTGACTGTAGAAATGGCTGGACTTATTGCACTGAAACCCCCCTCTATGCTGAGGGCACTGTTTGCATGAAAAGCCTTCTGTACATAATATGAAAGTTTCTACAATTGAGAACTGCACAGTAGTCGTAGTTAGGGCTTTATTACTTAGTTCTAATTTGTATTGATGGCCTAAAAAAAGTAGCATGCTTTGCAGTTCTATGAAAGAAAAGATTATAAATGGAGATTAATTATAATTTTGCTAGCTCAGTACTTGTAAAACTAAAGCAATTTATATTCTTTCTCTTAATGATCTCCATTCCTGATTGCAGTAATGTAATCTAATTGTGATTATGATAGTATCTGAATCATGTGGGCCTCTTTGTGATTGGAACTACTCTTTGCATTAAAAAGTAATTTTGGAGTAATGATGAAAAGTTACTGTGGAAAATTGGCAAGTAATATATTTTACTCTGTATCTTAAGTTTCTGCTTTCATTTTTGATTATATCTTATAGCAAGGATAAGTATGATACTATATCAAGGATTTATTACATCAAAGACTTATCAATGATAACTATGAGTATCGAGGATAAGCATGATATTATTGGAATAGCACAGATATGGTTGAGGCAAGAAATTGAGGTTTTGAGATGCTAGTCTGGGGTCTGTGGAGAGAAAGGGGAGACGGAGGAGGAGCCCTATCAGTATTCCTGGGAGATGAGTGTCTTCAGAGGGAAATACTGCAAGTATTTTGGCTGACATAGCAATGTCAATGCTGATAAAAGTTAAGCACAATAAAGGTAGTCAGGTGGTTTTCTGAAGGCTTCTTTGAACTTTTAGGTCTTTGCTTGCAGATGAGAGAGGCCTTCAGGAGCGCCGGAACTTTGATAAGATGGCTTTTAATTACTCCTTTATTGACTGTGAGAAGGTAGAACTAGGCAGGGAATACTTGTGTCTCTAAAGCTAACGTGGGATTGCCTCTAGTTCCCTGTGTGCTTTATTGAATTGTCTTTCAGAAGCTATTTGAATTAATTCAAGGATTTGAGCCAAGGGTAATAAAGGGTGTTGAACTGGAGAGGTATGAAAGATCCAGTGATCTCGACATCATCTGATTTAAAATATTTGTTGAGGAGTAAAAAGCAACCCCAGCCTTACTGCAGGCTGACTTTCAGGGAGTGCAGAGTGTGCTAAGGAATTTTTATCAGGATTTTATTATAATGTATGGTAAATCTACTGAAGAAAATTGGAATATATTTCAGAAACAGTTGGAGGACATTTGAAATTCATCCTGGTTTAAGTCTAAAGAAGGATAAAGGTAACAATGCCCGATGTGGCTAAGTAGAGTTGTATAGTAAAGAGTAAGATAAGCAGTAAGCACAAGGTGTTGAAAAAAAAATACAAAATCTGGGAAGGTGGAGCAGTTGAAAGGCTCCATAAAATAAGCAGAAGCAAACTGAAAGGCTAATTAGAAAAGCAAAAAGAAAATACTGAACACTAACTGAGATGAAAATAATATCCTGTGAACATACTCCTTTCAGTAAACTGAAGGGAAAAATAGCTCTGCAAACCGTTCTAGTGTGGACAAAGATGTGGTGGATTTGTTCAGCAGGTTTTATTTTTGTGTGTGAATGCACAGAGGCAGATGGGTGGATGGATGGGCAGATGGAGCCATGGAACAAAGGAGGAGTATTTTGCTCTCTGCTGCAACGTGTGCATCCTCACCTGGAGAGCTGAGAAGCGCAGCACAGATCACACTGTCCCGCTCATAACCATTTCATGTGACCTGACTGGCAAGAAGGGCTGTAAAAAAATCAATCTTATTCCAAGACTTAATCAAACTTTAAAGAAACCAGACCTATGGATAGAATAGTTTATGGCCATACCCACCGAAACCATCAGGGTAGCTCAGAACTCTGAAAGGAAAGGGTGAGCAGAAGGAAGGGTGCAGCATGTGGATATATCTCAGGATATAAATATTAACATAGTCTTGTGACTGATTGAGTCTTGTGTTATTTGCTCCTGGGACTATATTTGGGTTAGAGTTGTGCTCTTTCTAACCCTAAATCTTTGAAGTTGAAGCACCAGAGGTCTAGCTTCAGTGATGCCTCCTCTTGGGGTGGGCTGCAGCTCCCTCCCTTGCAGCACAGCATAGAGTTAAAAAATACAAATAAAAATTAAAAAAGACAAGTTGCAAATCTTCCTCGTCCCTTTTTCCTTCCAGAGGGAGTTCTAGCACTCCCCTCATGAGTTAAAAATATCTCAGCTCTCTCCTGACTTGTGTTTCAAACTTGTAATTACTTCTGGCTGCTGTTTGTTCTGTTAACAGTTCGCACAGCAAAGTTTGGGTTTAACCTGCAGCTTTAGCTTGGCTGGCAATAATAAATACGTACAACAATTGTTTTCTCCAGAAAATGCCTATTTCTTTTCAGAAGTGGCTTTTTAATAGCCAGGATCATTGTGAATTCCCCCCTGTTGCAGTGATTTTTGCTCCCCCTGCTGTCACGACAGCGGCAGATTAACCAACCCTTCTGCCCACTCAAACGTGTGTTGATAATGTGGATGCACAGGATATTTTTGTTAAAAAACAAACACTTGCAGCAAAGGGAGGAGGAAACCATAGGGTATTAAAAAAAGAAAAAAGAGCAAACCCAGGTTATATTCCATATTTTAGGCCTGTGTGCTGAGCAAAAACTCAACAAAATTGCTCAAGTTGAAAGATTATTTTCTCCTCTAAAACACTGCACCAAACAAGAGAGAGTTACTGAAAAAAATAAATAAGGGGTTATATTACTAAACCTCTTTGTGTCGGAGAGTGTTTAAATGCAGGCCTTGGAATAATTCAGAATTCCTGCACTGAAATTATTGCTTAGACTGAGCCTCTTTCAGTGATGCTGTTGTAACCAGCTTTGCTTTGCTTTGCTTTGCTTTGCAGTGATCTAATCTGCTGACAGCTCTTCCCTTCAAAAGTCATTTATTTACCTGGGTGGGCTCTGAAATGCTCCCAGAGATGCCACTGGCATTGGGAGGTTAAGTCTCTCCCCCTGCCTGCCTTCTGGGAACTGAATTTTTGGGAGCTGAAACCTCACTCTGCAAAGAGGTTTTAATTTTCTGCAATCAGCAGATTTTCTGCTTTTAGATGTCTTTGGCTTCAACTGTGTGTGTCATTTAAAGATGGGATATACACTATATATATATTTATTAATAATGTAAAATTATATTATATATAATTATATAATATAATAAATATATGTCATAAATATATAATATGTTATAACAGATATATACTTATAAATACTGAATATATGTATACTAATATATATACTATGATATAGTATATATAGAGTATAATATATGTAGTATTGTATATATAGCATATGTATAGTATATTTATATATACTATAATAAAGTATATATAGTATGTACATTATAGTATATATATATTATATTATATATATTATATATTACATATATTATATACTATAATATATATGAATATATGAATATATATACACTAATATATAGTGAACAAATATTTTACACAATAATATGTAATATAATACTATATTGTGTAAAATAATATACATAATATAATATCATACAATAAATATATATTATATATTTTTACAATATGTGAATATTTTTTTATGTTTATATCTTTTTATTCAGCTGAAAATCTTTATTCTCTTTGCACCCTAATTTTCCCTGTCCACAGATATTCTGAGAGTGTATGGGGCACAATAATGAATTGTTTGCCCAGGGTAGAGCATTCCTGGGACACGTGGCGGACAATATCCCCTTGTCCCAAGCAGAGGTGAGCAGTGGCCACCTCGTGCCATGCCCAGTGCCAGGTGCACCACTTCGAAGGGGTATCCCTGCCACTATTTTGACATCTCTGCTGCTTAAATAAAAGGAAAAATGAGGCTCCAAGGCTTTGGGAAGGAGGAGGCAGCCTGGCAGGAAGGTTTCTCTGGTGGAGGGGCAGCTCCTGAGCAACGAGGGGTGGGGATTTGGGGCCCCGGTGCCCTCCTGGAGGAAGTTCCTTGGGTGCCTGTTAGACATTGAGCGCTTTGTGAGGGCCGGCTGGCTGCCCACTCCCTTAAGGGAACTTGACAGATCTTAAAAAAAAATCAGTTTTAAGCTCACATGCCCCAGTGGGTGCCAAAGCCACTTCAGAGAGGCTGAGAGATGGCTGAGTCGACAGGATTTGACTTCCAGAGGTAGAAAGGTGACAAACTCCATCATGAGAAAGGGGCAGCTCGGGGCCTCCAAGGCCGAACCTGCTCCCAGGATCCGGGGCCCGGCGTTGTATTGAACCTATTTATCTCTTTCATGGGCCCAAGGTACCACGGGGAAAGAAAAGTTGTTCAAAAAAACGCTGGCAGAATTCAAGGGTGTAAATGATGAATTACTTTTCATCAGCTGAAAGGAAACATACTCCGGAACAATACTGAAAGGGAGCAGGAGCATCTGACCTCCTGCTTCAGAGCAGCCAATATCTTCATTCAAGAAGACAACCATGAAATTACACAGAAAATGGGATTGTCATGAACAGCCCCTTGAAATCTCAGTATACAGTCATTACTGCATGGGAAAAAGCCTTCATCCACACATCATAACTTGTAACAGACAAGGGGGGGGGAACCCACCCTGAAAACCGGCCTTGGAGTTACCAGTAGGAATGTAGAAAATATTTGTTGATTCAAACTTTTCCCCTCTGGTCTCCCAAATCATTGTAAACAGACATAACAACGTTCTAAGACTGGCTTTCTGGCCACGGACAGCTTGTTGGAGCTGTTTGGTAAATCAAAAGAAAGGAAGAGAGAGGGAAAGCCAATCTATCACTTTATTTATATTATTTGTCTTTGGTGACTGATTTATCATTTAAGTGCTTTGAGAAGGGAGTCCAGAAAGCGTTGTCCAATTAGTGCTGCCCTCTTAAACCATGTCCTATAAATATTCGTAATTATCAGAATTGCAAAACAATCTTCATCAGAGTAACGTATTCAGGGGAAAAACTGATTTTCTGAGTTTGCCTAGAAAAGTTTATATTTATCCAAATTAGGCAGAGAACAGAAAGCAAACAAGAGGCTGTTGCTTTATTTGAGAATGAAACCAATCGCAGAGAAAGAGCAGCCAGGAATATGGGGATAAAAATAACACATTTAACTGTTTATTTCTTTATTCTTGCAGATTTCTACTTTGACTTTAATTAAGCTAGCCCTGGGCTAGTGGGCATGGAGAGGGTTTTTTGCTTTTTTATTCCTCTTTTATTTTTTTAATTCCTCATTAGGCTGTTTTTTCCTTGGCTCTCGTGGCTTTAATGACTAGTCCCATTAAATAGGTCAATGGGCTGCTTTTATTTCAAGTTTTATATAGGCTCATATCCCACTGAATCTTAAACACTGAACACCCAAAGCCTTTCTAGGCCTATTACTACATTCCTGCAGATAAAGATGCATTTCTTTCTCTTCTCCCTTCTCTCCACAGCAGCTGACCTTTCACTGGGAGGCACCTGGGGAAAGCTCTGGAAGGTTGGCATTGGTCTGGGCCAGCCATGTGTTAAGTACCTCCCAGGTAGGTATTTGGTTGAGGTTTGTAACCTGTGGGCAGTGAAAAAAAATAAAAAGGGAAGGGTCAAAACCACTTTTTATCTAGGAAAAAACCCAATAAAATAGAAAAACCTCGGGGTTTGAGTAGGGCAAAAACCCCAGCAAACTTGTGAATTAATGAGATTTATTTATGCAATAATGTTTTTTATGTGATATTTGCTTGGTGTCAACCTAGAACAAAACTTTATACTCCGGCATTGTCTGTGAGATGCTCCCACTGCTATTCCTGTGTTTCCTACATGATTCTGTAACCCTACAGTATGAATTATTGCTGTAGGTGTTTTGGAAACAGTCCCTTTTCTAGATGTTAGAGGGCTGCTGCTCTTCTGGCCAGCAATCTACATGGAATCCCTTCTCCTGACACATGAGGTTGGTGCCACGGATTTCTCTGCAGCAGAGCAGGGTCTCTCTGCTTGTGAATATTTCACACCAAGAAGAGAGAGTAAGCACTATTGACTTCTCTAAATGCTTCCACCCCACCTGAACTGCTGCATCAGAACCACATTAGTCCAGCAAATGTCCTATACTGGGAATTATAACTCATCGTCTTCTCCCAAGTCTTTATGAGGCCCTTGAATGCATTTTTTTCCTGCAGTCTTTTAGCAAAGTAGCTCGTTCTAGCACCACATTTGGCTGCACAAAATATTCAGTGTCACTGATGGGTCAGAGAAAAATCTGGCAAAAAGGTGTGTGGAGAAAACTGGGGCCATCATTGGTTGCCACAGGCAGAAACACAGCACTGAGGCAGCAAATTAGGTGATTGTGTAGAATTTGAAGATTCAGTTTCAGACACACCTTCAGATCCAATTTAAACTGTTATTTTAAGTACAATCTAAAAATAATTTGAGTCTCAACTCATACCTCCTAAGAATATACTCAAGACATCTGAATTGGGAAGGAATCAGTCCCTGTGAGCTGCGAATCCCAGTCTGGAGGCGTCTGTGTGTCTCTGCTGCCCCTGAAAGGAGCCCGCGGACACTTTCCTGCCCAGTCTGGAGACTTTCCTCCCCAGTCCAGTCCCCCAAGCAAGAGGAGATGGATCTTATCATCTCACTGCAATTTGTAGAGTAATTAGGCCCTTGACTGTGACAACCTTTAGCCTGTCAGCACTCGTGGTTTAACTCATAGTTAAAATGACAGTGGAAACTATTGCAGCTCTTCTAAATACCCCCATATTTTAACTAGATGAGGTGATATGTGGGTTTGCAGTGATTTGTTTAGATATACAGGGTAGTGTCAAAGGACTCTTTAAACTGGGATTGAATCCATTTGATTGTCTGGAAGGTGATTTTGATTGCCTTTTCCTCCTTTAGGGCTGAATGGTGGTGAGCCCAGCTTTTCTGCAGTGGGAAAGCAGGGAATTCGTGGCCAAAGAGTGGGGTGTGGTGAGTACAAACCTGTCACATGCTCTATTCCACCTCAAAAGATGCCTTTTATTCAGACTTAACACATTAGGCAGGTATGGCTAATCAAGTAATTTACCCACTGAACAATCTTTACTGCTGCAACAAACTGACCTCAAACCACACAAAGACTGAGCAGCTGAAATTTAAATTCTTTTTAGATATATAGATTTATTTTTTTTTATCCTGCATATGTTTTAGCACACTGTTAAGGAGTTGTCATTATCCTAATTATAATTAAGCCACTTGAAATAAATTCAGAGATAGTAAACAGTGTAAAAATATCTAAATAGGGGAGCTGGTCCATTGATTTTATGACTAAGTTATCACCTTATGTATAAATGATTCTGAGATGCTACAATTGAAAAACAATACCTTTAATTCAGCAGTCAAAATGATGCTATTAATGTGGAAAACTGATGAAAAAGAAATCCTAACTCTGTTTCTAAGCAGAGTGACAGGTATCACTGCACCGTGTCAGCCAACCTGAAGGCAGATTGAACTTTTGGCACACAAATCAGTGGTATAGATGAAAATTTTTCCCCTTGTTGGGAAAAGCTCAGTTATTCCTCTGGAGCAGTATCAGCACCAGAGAGGCAATTAATGAGATTTCCAAGAGTGTCTGGGCCCTGGATTCCAATCGAGTTTCTAGGTGATTTTTAAATGATGTCTAGAACCCATCTGCATCCCTTGGCACCCAGATCCCTTCAAACTGTCGGCTTTAGATGGCTGCCTTGATTCCTGATGGATCTACTCTGCAGCACAACTAATTGTGACTGACAGCACAAAAAGACAGGTGCAAAATTGAAGCCCAGGTCTAAAGCCTTGGTGTCGTGGAGCTGATGGACATTTAGTGTATTTTTAACGTTTTGCTTTCACTGGTTCCTTAATTAAATAAAAACATTTTAGATAGAGCAGCAGAAATCAACTTCTTTGACTGATATGAATCCTGTTTACTCTCCAACTCTGAACTCAGCAGGTTAAGTAATTGGGAGACAGAAAAGTTCCTATATTTCTATTTCCAGCTGGTGGTACACAAAAGGCAGGAAGTTATCTCATTAATGGGGCACCAGCTTTATGCAAATTATAGTAACAAAAAGGCTTCCCTTCATACTTTTCATAAATTACCTAATAAAGTAGGAATAAATGGCCATATTCAAGAGCCTTTGTTGTATTTTTAGCACAAGACTCTTTCTGTTACTGCAAATATGACTAAATGCGCCTTGTTCAAAAGGGGTGTTTATGAAATAAGGCCACTCAAAAGCTTTTATTCCTTAACAGCCTTCAGTTACTTTTATGGCACAAAATTAACATAATTAGTCACAGAGAATAGATGACATAAGCAGCGTGCCATGCACAAAAGGGGAAACCAGTATCTAAGGAAGGTATTTGGAGAGATCAAAAATTTTCAAAGTGCTCAATACTAGAAGGTCCTTTTTATTTGTGCACAGCCTTAAGATACTTCCCTACTCCGTGAAATTCCCATAATGAGATGCAGCAGACAGATGACATTAGCGATGAGCCATTAGAAAGAGGTCAGTTTTCTCTGAAAGATAGTCACTGTTCCTGCTCGTCATTAATTTGCAGCTTCAAAGCAGCGAGCATATGATAGTCTGGCATGTTAAGCAAGTTGCAGTTATCTTTAAATAACCATTTTTTTCCAGTTATTAGAAGCCTAAAGTTTTTTAAACTTCTGACTGAAAGCGAAATTAAAGCACGCAGCAGTGGAAAAAGGCTACGGAGAGATTAGAAAAGGGAAATCAAATGTGTTTTATAAATGAAGTTAGCTTTTCCCCAGGGAAAGGCTGCCTTAACTTTTAGCTCAAGAATTTGGGGTTGCATGTAGACCTCAGAGACTTGATTGCTTCCCGGGAGAAGAGAGAAAACTCCCTATTTTTAGCTGTTATCTTGTTGTTGGGTGAACATGTCCCTGATCCAAAGGGCAGAAATGCACGACTACATAAATAAAACTGCAGCCCAGAAGTAAAGGTATCCGAGGCTCTGGAAAAAGGTGGGAGAAGACAAATGGATTTGCTGTGCTTGTAGCTTTGTGGGAACTTTGGTTACATCTCTGTATTGGCAGTGAAATATACTTGGATATTACAAAAAGAGACTTGGATCATGTCTTTTCCATGAATGACCGAGGAGCAAGCAGGAGTGTACTGCAGCAGGCAGGAGGCAACTCCAATGCAACACTGAGATCTTGGTGTAAAAAGACTTGTCACACCTCCAAATCATGTCACACGTCCAAGCTGGTACTATCAAAGGCTCTTGTTTGATAATAAATATCCTTTCATTACTGGTCTTAACTTCAGGTCTAATGCTGAAGCTCAAAAACCTCAGAAGAATCCTTTTTTAAGCAATCCTGTCTTATTACTCAAGCCAAGACTGAATCTTGCTGCCTGGGTGATCCAGAACAGGAGAGCATTGCTGAGGGATTTACACTAGACCAGGGTTACCAAAGTCAACATAGCTTTGAGGAAATCATAAAGTATTAATCTATCCTATCAATATTATCATTAATTAGGGTTGGGGTTTTTTTCTTAATTCAGAGGGCTTTCGGTTTATGCATCTACACGATCACCTAAATCACCCAAATGTCCTGGTTTCCCTGGTTTCTCTCTGTCACCCTTATTCAGAGAGAGATCCCAGCTCATGCTCACACTGCTCATGCCAACTTTCCAGGTCGTGCTTGGCCAGAGAATCCCAGAATGGTTTAGATTGGAAGTGACCTTAAAGCTCACCTCATTCTCCCCCCTGCCATAGGGAGGGACACCTTTCACTAGCCCAGGTTGCTCCAAGCCCCATCCAACCTTGCCTTGGACACTTCCAAGGATCCAGGGACAGCCACAACTTTTCTGGGCAACACTTACTCATCCCTTGCACTGTTGGCACCATCCCTGGAACAGTTTGGACTGGAAACAAGATTACTTCCCCAGTATGGACCCCACACTGCTCTCAGGGAGTCAAGCAGTCATGGAGATGTGATCCCTACCACGTCTCTTGCCTTGAGAGCCGGGCAACCTTGCTTAATTATAAACTCATTGAGATGCAAGCCCTGGATCCACCCATGGCCAGATACCCATTAAGAGAGTCTCCCTTTTCCAGGCCATGGCAGGGGAGTCCAAGCCTTGTAGGTGTCTAACACAGGAAACACTTTGAAACATCTGAAGTAGGATGTGATAAAGCTGAGCCTGAGTTCCCATGGAAAATCAGATAACCGAACAAGTCTGGGGGCTATCATTAATCTGGGTGTTTTAATTTGGACTGGACTTTCCCTCTGGGCTGTGATTTACTTGGGATGAAGCAGGGTTCACTGAGCCAGGAGAAGTGCAGGATGTTTTACAGCCTGGCTCTGGGCTACACTGCCTTGACACTCATTTAGAACTACCATTAATGTATCTTTTTTTTTCAGCTCTTTGGATCTGGTTATGGATGCATTACAATTGGTTACACGACAAACACATCCAAATTTTGGATTCAGAATTGAATCCAGGTGTACATTCCCCCAAAGCCTTGGGATGGCCCAATTTGATGTCCCAGCCTGCTTTACCAGGAGAACTTCCAGTGTTACTCTGCTAGTTTAAAGAGTTCTAGCTGTTTTAAACTGTTCTTTCAGGAAAAATTTCTTTACAGAAAGGGTTGTCAAGCATTGGAAGGGGCTGCCCAGGGAGGTGGTGGAGTACCCATCCCTGGAGGTGTCCCAGGAAGGCCTGGATGTGGCACTCAGTGCTCTGGGCTGGGGGACAAGGTAAGCATCGGGCAAAGGGGGGACTCCATGGTCTTGAAGAGCTTTTCCAACCTGGATGATTCTGTGATTCCACTGTTACACAGTAAGCACTGCTTTAAATGACTTATTTACTGATTGAATTTTTATCAAGGTGGAGCTGCCAATTTTTTTAAGAAGAGAAACTTTTATGTGCCAAACCTCTCTGAAAGCCACCACATAAAGAAAAACATCCCTCTCTGGTGTTTGGCATCAACACTGGGGTCCTCATTCCCCTAGTGAAGTGTTTCTGAACTTGCAAACCCTCCCATTGCAAGGGGAAATCCAACCAACTGAAAATTTAGGAAATAACTTGTAAAATAGAGGGTTAAAAACCAAGTGATCTTTCTTCCTCTTTCTCCTACAGAAAACAACCTACATTTAGAGCAGTGCTCTCCCTCACTTTGTAAGAAACCTCCTTGAGTTTGTTTTGCTGCACTTTTTAAATAGTTTTTTCGGTGTAGAGCAATATTTGTGGACTGTTCTTCTATGGTCTGTAAGGAAAAAGAATCCATTTATTAGATAAAGAGTGAGGGGAGACTGGACAGATAATACAATAATAATTCCAGCCCCTGGCCACTGATTAACAGAGACACACAGCCTTTAATTTTAAAGTGCAGGAAGTCTTCTTTCCTTCCTTGGGACAACAAACAGATCATTATTCAAACCTTATTATGCCAAGGCCAAAAAATCTGGTTGTGTGGCTTAGGAGAAGGAGAATATGAACATTCAACAGGTGAACTGAGCAGCACTGAAAGCTGATGAAATGCCACTGTGATTCTGCCAAATCAGGTATAAACAAGTAATAAATATCAGTGTGAGCTGCAAACCTGTTCCAATAAGTGACACAAAGTGAAAAGATGTGGTAAAGAAACAGTTTGGTGAAAATTTGGAGGGGGAGAAGAATTTTACTGGATTTAAAATGAGAACTTAATGGTTTTTAAGTCTCTTTTGTTACATTGAGCCTGCTTTTTCAAGAGAAATTATGTTTTGCTTGTGATACATTTATAGAATTATTTCTGTTCCTTGCTTGTACTAAATTCTACTTTTTCCACTTTCTAATTTTTTATGTAAATCTTAAGTGAAGTAATATATCACCAAATGTCTGTTCCAAAATTAAAGTTCTCATCGTTGGGACTTAAAAATTTCATTTGGTTAATATTATGCCAACTAGGCATAGGATAGACACACAGGTGGCTTTAAAAGAAGTATTAGAATTGGTCATGTAGCTTTGATTCCGATATCAAAGTGTATAAGAATTGAAAGGAAAAAGATAAGGTAAAAGAAAAAAGGAAAAAAAAACAACAAACAACTTGCTTTTCTTAATTGAAAGTTAGAAAATATCCACAGACACTTCTTACTTTCTCTGAAAAGTTTAGTACAGACCAAATCCCAGCATGGCACTGATGAAGACTTTAGGCTGGTCCTTGATATTAGGCAGGAGCATAGGATTTGTGAAAATGCTCTGTTCACCTAATGATACTCCCATTTACATCAACAGGAGTAAATGTAATCAGTGCTGAGTGTCTTTCAAAGGCTTTCACCTAAAATGACAGAAAGATGCTACTTCAGAATATTATGTTTGAGTCTGATGACACAGGGAGACCTCAGAGCTCCTTCCAGGACCTAAAGGGACACCAAGAGAGCTGGAGAGGGACTTGGGACAAGAGGTGGAGGGACAGGACACAGGGAATGGCTTCCTACTGCCAGAGAGCAGGGATAGATGGGATATTGGGAAGGAATTCTTCCCTGGGAAGGTGGGGAGACACTAGAACAGGTTGCCCAGAGAAGCTGTGGCTGCCCCTGGATCCCTGGAAGTGTCCAAGGCCAGGTTGGATGGGGCTTGGAGCAACCTGGGCTGGTGGAAGGTGTCCCTACCCATGACAGGGGGTGGGATTAGATAATCTTTAGATCTTTTAGATGACCTTTAAGATCCCTTCCAGCCCAAACCACTGTAGGACTCTATGAGATGTTACTAGGACCAGAATGATGTGACAATATTGAGTATTTTCAGTTGCTCAGACTATAAGTTTTTGATTTTTGTAATTTTCAAGACCTATGTCTGCCATTATCAATCATTTCTACCAATACCATGCTACCAAAGTTTGGAAGATGGATGCAAACAGGCTGTACTGCAGAAAAAACCCGAAGGCTGCAAGGTATTTCCTGAAATTCTTGCAGTAGAAGGAAACCAATGGTAAGGAAAGAAATAAAACAAAAGGAGATTCTGGCAATTTCTACATGTCACGTTCCAGAATGGATTATATCTACTTTAACTAATAAGAATCTATAGAACAGAAAAAATTATGAATTGGATGCTCTTGTTAAGGTCTAGTTCAGTTTAATTAAAACACCAGCTCTAGAGCAATAAATATGTGCATTTGGGCACCCAGAGCCTGGTTTATATATCAACACACCCACAAACCAATTTATAATACACAGACAACCTTGTTCATTATACCTAAACTTTTTTCTTTAAATACACAGCTTTATACATTATTTTAAACACATTTTTAACACATGTTAATAATATTCATGCTGGTCCTTTGAAAAATCTGTGAGATGTGGTTAATGAAGAGAAACTGCAGCATAAATTGCATGTAAAATATGCAATCCACAACAACATATTTTTTTTCTCAAGCTGCAGGGATTTTTTTACATTAAACATCTTTTAGTTTGTTTAAATTTATTCCCTATTGTTTATAAAGAGCATCATCAGCCACTACTGCCTGAAACAACTACAAGTAGTAAACCAGGCAATCTTCTTACTTTAATAAGATTCTTTGGTTAAAAATAGATTTCAAGTCTATCTCACGTTAAAGGATGTAAATCCTAATGAAATTGCACAAAATGTTTCTCATTTCCAAGGTGGTTTTTTTTTTCTGTATAGCCAAATACTTTTTTTTTTTTCACCAAAAAAAATAACCAGAGGGGTTTTTTTGTTGTTGCTGTTGGTTTACTTTTTTTATTCCCACTGTCACTGGACAGTCCATTGGGCATTGGCATATGATTTATTAAATAAGCCTTATGTGAAGGTCCAGTTCAGGTATCTCCACTTGTATGGTTATTTTATTTTATTTTATTTTATTTTTTTTTTATTTTTTCATTTAAAAAATTTTAATTTATTTTTAATTTTATTTATTATTATTATTTTTTTTTAGTAACATGTCCATGAGATTTTTCACAATATGTCGCCCAGCTGCCCTTTGCTGCAATTTCAATGGACTCCTGGTTTTTCCTGCCCATAATTTTATATGCAGTTTTGCCCCAGTCTCTTCTTCTATAAAGCGAACAATCCTAATTCCTTAAGTTTTATTTTTTCCCTTGAAATTCTGTTTTTCTACATGCTTATCATCCTCACTCTTCTCTTTTAGTCTTTCTCCAATTTATCCACATCTTTCTTGTCCTGGGTATTTAATGATTGTGTACAGAACTGCAGCTGGGCCAAGTATTATCAAGGCCAAAAATACAGCAAAGTTATTCTACATTATTTCCAGTTGTATCCATATGCAGGACCCCGAGGTGTTATGCAGCTTTTTTCTACAGTGTGATAACATTTTATATTTTGATTTGTGTAATTGTCACAAAGAACTTCTGTCTCAGCAGAACATCTCCCATTCTGCATTTAACAGCCTGATTATTCCTCGCTGACTGTAAAATTTGCATTTTTCCTTCTTTCATTAAATGGGATTTTTAGGTCTTTTCTCCAATCTGACAAGGCCTTTTAAATTCTAATACTGTGCCTTGATGTACTGGTGTGTCCAACTCTGGGGTCCTCAGCACAGGAAAACCTGGATCTGCTGGAGTGGGTTCCAAGGAGGACCACAAAGATGATCAGAGGGATGAAACACCTCTCCTATAAGGAAAGGCTGAGAGAATTGGGGATGTTCAACCTGGGGAAGAGAAGGCTCCAAGGAGACCTTAGAGCCCCTTCCAGAGCCTCAAGGGGCTCCAAGAGAGCTGGAGAGGGACTTGGGACAAGAAATGGAGGGAAAGGACACAGGGAATGGCTTCCCACTGCCAGAGGGCAGGGATAGATGGGATATTGGGAAGGAATTCCTGGCTATGAGGGTAATGAGAACCTGTGCCAGGTTGCCCAGAGAAGTTGTGGCTGCCTCTGGATCCCTGGATGTTCAAGGCCAGGCTGGACGGGGTTTGGAGCAAGATGTCCTTGTTGGCTGTAGGGGTGTTGGACTAGAAGACCTTTAAGGCCCCTTCCAACCCAGACCATTCCATGATTCTATGGAATTCCACTCTGTCTAGAGCTGGATACACGTGCTGAGGAGTTTTAAATTTCAGTTTTTACTTTTGGTGTCCAGAAAACTATTCAGTCCTCCTCATGTAGCAGAGATGAGTTAGTACTCAGTAATCAATCCAGGCTTTTACAGCTTAAAAGATTAGCCCACCACAAGGAATTGTTTTGCTTTATTATTGCAGTTATTATTAACAAAATTGCTGGCAATCCCTGGACTGTAATTTATGTCAGAATCCTATTGTGGTAAAACCTATAAAAACACACATGAAGACAGCGACCCTGATTCAAATAATCTGGTGAAAAACTAGACAGAATATTGAATATGACAAGGAATGAGTGGTGACTTACATTTGTAGATCATCCAGTCAATCATATTACATCCATATTATATATCATATCATATATCAAGCCTTACATACAGCTTAGCAGGTCTCAATTATTTTAAAATATGTCTCAATGAATGAATACATGTTCATCTGTGAAACCATTCATCAGAAAGCTGATTCCTTATCGCCACTATGGAAGTCACAGACGTGGAAAAATGGGAGAAGAGGGCCTTGGACCACACATGACATAAATCTGGATGAGGGTAGGAGTGGCAGGGAAGGGATGGATGTCACCTGAGGGGTGGCATTGTTGGGGAAATGCTGGATAATACAGAGGGAGAGGTGCAATATTGTGAAGGTAAAGCTTCACAAGGAATAAGAGGAAAAGCTTCACAAGGGATAAGAGGAAAAGGGTGGCAACACACAGGGTTTATGCAGGTCCTACAGAAAAGGAGAAAGATGCAATCCCATGGTTGATAATTTCACTGAAATTTTCATTGTGTTCACCTGGAAGCCTGAAAATTTAAGTTGGTAGAGAAACACTTCTATTTGTTTGGTTTGGTTTTATTTTGTTTTTTTTTTTAATTGAGGGGTTATGCTTCTGAAGTTGATAATTTTGTTTTCATGTCTCTATTGGCACCAGCTGTTGATTTTATCAATTCATATCAAATTTACATTTCACCCACACACCTCAGAGCTGGTGAAAGAGTAGAGACACAATAAATGATTTTAGAGTTGAGCTGGAGCATATTTGTGAATATTTGTGAAATCTGACTTTGCTTTTGCTTTTGCTTCTTTCAGGAATTCCCTGTTTGAACTGTGCTTCCTTTCCCTTTCAGGTGTGAGCTCCATTGTATTAGAGTTACTCAGAGGAGCAACAAGCTGCACCATGTGACTTAGCCACAGATTTTTTGGTTCTGCAAATTAATCTCTTGCATTTTATATTTCACTTTGTCATTTATTTGGTATATTTTTAATTTCTTGGGACATCCCTAAATCTTGTAGCAGGTTATAGAATGTATAGATATTGGTAACAATGGATAGAAAAGATAAAGGTAACTTATATACGGTATTGTCAGCTTTTGTAAAGGTCTTTAGTAGGAGAGGTACAAGGCATATTTTAATCTGGGGCATGGTCTGTAGTAAGCAGACTCTAAAGTAAGTTTGAATTTGGATTGGGAAGAATATTTACACTAGAAATAGGATTGACCACTCTTAGTTTAGAGGAAATTAGTGAAACCTTCCAAATTCATGAGAACTAGAATGGTTTGGGTGGGAAGGATTCTTAAAGTTCATTTCCTTCCAACCCCCTGCCACAGGCAGGGACACCTTTCACTAGCCCAGGTTGCTCCAAGACCTGTCCAAACTGGCCTTGGAAACCTCCAGGGATCCAGAGGCAGCCACAGTTTCTCTGGGCAACCTGTGCCAAGATCTCACCACCCTCACAGGGAATAATTTCTTCCTAATATCTGATCTAAATCTCCTCTCTTTCGGTTTGAAACCATTCCCTGTGTCCTGTCACTCCATCCCTTGTAAACAGTCTCTCTCCATCTTTCTTTCAGGCTCCCTTCAGGCACTGGAAGGACACAGTCAGGTCACTCTGAATCTTCTCCAGGCTGAACAGTCCCATCTCTCCCAGCCTTTCCTCCCAGCAAAGCTGCTCCATCCTCTGCTCATCTTGGTGCCCCCTCTGGACTCTCTCCAGCAGCTCCATGTCCTTCCTGTGCTGGGGACCCCAGAGCTGGATTACTGTCCAGCTCCATGTCCAACAGGGTAATTTGCTGTCCTCCAGAGATCCAGCTGATTTCAGGTTGCAGTCAGACCTTATGTCCTCCACCTTCCAACAGGATGACATTTAAGCAGCTTTGGCTCTTTTTCCTAGTTTTGAGTTACATTTTAACACATTCAACTTCCAAATTATTGCTGCGTGAAGGAAAAAGTCTGACTTTTTTCATATAAATTAAAGAAGGGAATGAGTGGCTGAAAGCCACATTTAGAAGTTACAAACAGATGTAAAAATTGTCCAAAGTGTCCCAACTTTGAGCTTTAGCTCAGTAAAGTACCTGCCCAGTTGTGAGCACGTTTGATGGGCTTCCCACTGATTATCTCCTCAGCTCAGAGAAGTTGAGAAGCCTGGAGCTCCCATACCACGGCATCAATCACAGCCCAAACAGGGCAGAGCACCATGGCTTCCCCACTCATGTTGGAGTTTGGTTCTCCAGCAGAAAACAAAGGAATTGCAAGAAGAATCCTATTAATTCCGGCTGCTCTAATGTGAAACCGGATTTCATTTTTAGACTTCTATTTTCTACTGTAATTATATAAATCTGAACATACTTTGGAGATTATGAAATAAGAGCCGGAGAAGCCAGTTATTTTTCATCATTTATTTTTAAAGCAAATTTATCTTTGAATTGTCATCAGTTAAAATTCCTGAGCAGCAGACCACAAATGAGTACAATATGAACACGATTTTCCATGCCAACCCAATTCAAGTGAAAGATTTAAAGATATTTTTTGGGGGGTTTCCTTTGAACACTTTGATTGAACACAAAGTGTGACCAGTTCCACCTTTTTAGGTCATGGGTCATTCTCCAAGTTTACAGTGTGTGTGTGTGTATGTACACATGTATAAGTAAACACAAATAATACTAAGCTAAACCATGTATTGGCAACATAAACTCATTAAATCTTCAATTTAATGGATTCTGAAACCCTGAAATACTCTGCAAAAGGGAACAGCTACAGGAACACAGGAAAGAACTAAAAAATCTTGGAAATAACACAGAGGAGGCTCCTAAGTGCTTCCTTTCCTTTGTGGTAGTGGCTTAATATTAAACGCTTTGATAGCAATAATTGAAATTTTGTTTCATATTTTGGATTTCTAAGAAGAACTATTGTTTGTCCCATCCCTGGAAGTGTCCAAGGCCAGGTTGGATGGGGTTTGGAACAACCTGGGATAGTGGAAGTTGTCCCTGACCATGCAGGGGGTGGAACAAGATGATCTTTAAGGCCCCTTGTAACCTAAACCATTCTATGACTGTGTAAAAATGAGAGGTATGAGACATCTTTTTCAAATAAAATTTTAGAACCATACCTAATTTTGTCCTATTAGGCATTGGGTAAGCAAATTGTTGCCCTTAATTATTTTCATGTTTATTTAGAACTTGCCCCCTTTTAATATCCTATTTCCATTTCTCTTTGTAGGTTCTCTCCCTAGCAGTCATTCGACATGACTGGTTGACTTTCTAAATTTAAGTTTATTGCCTGTATATCTACTGTCTCCTCTTTGCATGCTGGTAGTTTCTGGGTATTTTGCTTTGCTCTTCCCTCTCAAAGCCCTCCAAGCTCTTTTTTCCCCCTCAAGTCCCGGGCATTTTATGTCACAACGTGACAAAAATGACAAATATGTCAAATATGACAATCCTGGTTGTCATATGTACGCAAGTCCTGACTTCTTTTGGTCTCCTTAGTATTGAAAAGTTTGAAAATTCCATCCTTACAACTGGTTGCTTCACTAGGAATTTAATGGACACTTTTGGTTAAGGATGGACGTGTTTGTTTTTACATGTTGTTCACTTTATTCCCTGAAGAGATTTGGAGCAGCAGCCAGTGGCATCTATTTAAGCCAAAGTTTATCAAGTCCAGGCTTTGACTAACAAAACAACCACAAGGTGCTTTTCCTACATAAATTATAAACAATATCTCTGTCAAATGCCTACTTCTTAATAATTCTTTTTGCATGAATAAGGCAAAGCTACAGGTGTCTCACCTGGCCAAGGTTCCTCAAATGTAGGCTCAGTATACTGGAGTTTTTCTCACCTTTGGATCTCCTTTAACTTAAATCTGTGCAATAACATATTTCTAGTCAAGTTTGGCTTCCTCGAAGGTATTTTGCTTCTTTTCAGGCCACTAAAAGTGCTTTTTCTTTCTTGGACTGAATGATTGCAACTGTAAAATAGATCCCAGTTCTTCCTTTGGAGCTTATATATCTGGCATCTAAACTATGCCAAAAATGATTGCTTTTGGGGGGCTTGGGTGAAGGATTCTGATTGTGATATAAAGAGGAAGGAACATAAGTAAAACAAACATTTATGACTTTGCAATTTGCATACCACGTTTAGCTCGGCTTTGATTTAAAACAGCACATAAAGCCCCAAAATTGATCTTAGAACAGCAAAGTCGAGCTTAACTGCAGCAATTCCATAAGCATTGTTAGGATATATTAGAACAACAGAAACTTGACATTCATTCTTGGTTTCTCCTTCAAATTTATTCACTTCTTGGTGCTAAGAAACATAATTTGATGTCGCTGACTGTTGTGGTGTATTTTTGTATGAACTCTGATGGGCTGAGTCATCCATATCCATCTCCAAAGGGTTACAGGGACGACTGAGTGCTTTGATTAAAGTTTTCAGTGTTTATTTAGTCACTTTTATTGTGCTTGGAAGTCTCTCCTGCTAAATATATTCACTTGAAGCCAGAACCCACACTCGCAGGTCTCCATGTAACCAACCTTCTGGGACAAAATCGAGTTCCTGAAAGCTTAAGCCCGAAAATATCGCAGCACGATTATGATTTGAGCAGGGAAAGGAAATTGGAAGGAGCAACTGAAGATATTTTACTCTTATGAATTAGTACACAAACACAGATTTATAGCCTGCATATGTGTTTTGTTTTTACTGATGGCTGTAACTAAGGACACCTGTAAGTCAGGGGAAAAGGGAGAGAATGAAAACTAATGGGAGGAAAAATGTAATAATATGCAGCATTTCAGAGCTGATTTGGAGTCTGTTATGTGAACCTTAAAAACTTGTTTTTCTTTTCCTGGAAAACCTGTAGCATTTAGTTGGTGTGCCTTAGTGTAAAGGACGAAATATAATGATTTTTTTAAAGATTCTTTCAGCGTTTCCAAAGGAAATGTTGAGCTAAGTGTAGAATTCGTGGGATCAGTTAGCTTATAAATAATGATCCTTTATGCTGGCATTGGGAAATCCATGTTCCCACAGCTAGTTCAATAAAGCAATTAATATCAATGAATGCTGAAGAAAGCAAATCTCCGTTCACTTTTGTCTGGATTAGTTAACATAAGGAAAATCCCATCCCTCTCCTGGAGTATTTAACCTTCTCCTAGGAAGACATGCTAATGAAAGGTAAATAAAACGTGCTGCTTGACATGTGTTTGCCATTCCTCCCCATTCCTGGTGTCACACACTTTCCCTCTAACATTTTTTTTCCTCTGGAAATCTTCACCGTGGTTATTTTGTTTCACGGATCCCCCCCCAGTGCCAAACCTGCCTTGTCATTATCCCTGGTTCCTGCTGGTGTTTCCAGGCTTGTTCCTGCTCAGCTGACTTTCATTAGGGAGGGACTTCACCTCCAAAACTCACAGATAATGTGTCTTGAGCACACACAATGCGTAGAGAATTCCTGATTTCCTTGGCATCGCATCCAGCCCAAGGGCAAGCGCTGCTCGTCCAACAGGGCATATTTCTGCAGTGTGTGGAAAACTGCCCACTAAAGGGAAAGGAAGGTCTGTCGAGGGAATGGGTGTGGTTTCACTGACCTCATCCCACAGCCATGAATTTGTGTGTTCAGGGCTTTGTAGATCAAAATTTTTGATAAAACAGACTCGTAAAACAGCCCTGAACTTTCCCCGCATTTGGCTCCGTTATTGGAGATTTCACACACGAGCAGTAAAAAAAAAAAAAGAAAAGCTTAAAAGATTTTTATCTCAGGGCAGCCAAGAAGTGTGGTAATAAGGTAAAGGTTGAGAAGCATTGTTGGCATAAGAAATCCCCTGCTTACACTGGATTTATAACACACCCAGTTTAGTAAGAATTGGCGCTGCTGAGCGTTTTCTGACAGTGTTGGGATAAAATATTGCAAAAGGCAGAGTGGCCAAGTCTCACACCTGAGGAGTGAGACACACTTCATTCTGCCCATGGAGGAACCTCAATCAAACTTGAATGTTGCTACAATGCAATTACTCCTCTCTTAGGAGCTTCAACTGTACAAAGTCAAGGTTTAAAACTTGTGATTTTGGGATAATGTACGAGTTTATTAACCCCTCAAGTATTTCTACAGCCCCTGCATTTGGAGGGATAGGCTTTTAAAGTTTACTAGGCACGTTTCAAAGGGAAGTAATGGAGTGTGATGCCATGGGTGTGAGGCCAAAACAGGTCTGCAATGAAGTTTAATTTTTTAAAAGAGTAAATAAAAAAATCTATGGAGCTTTGGATTGCATTTCCTGTCGTCAGTGTGTGTGCTGAGACCTCCCCTGTGTTTCGGTAAATGTTTAATGAGAGAAGAGATTTCAAGGTTTGAGAGATCCTGTGGAGGGCTGAGGTTGCTCTTTTACAGGATCACAGAATCATCAAGGTGGGAAAAGACCTCCAAGATCAAGTCCAATCTGTGACTGATCCTCACCTTGTCAACCAGTCCAGAGCACTGAGTGCTGCATCCAGTCATTCCTTGAGCACCTCCAGGGGTGGGGTCTCCACCACGTTTTATATACTTTTGTTCATATGCAAAACCTCATATCTTGTCATAATCTCTTCTCCTTTCTCCTTGCAGTTCTTAATCAAAAAACCATATTGTTATAAGGAACCTGTGCTAAAGATATTCATGCAAATAGAAGGAAAATTTTGGGGTGTGCAGGTGTGAGTCAGACAAGAAAGGACCACAAAGTATGAACACATTTACTTTTGTACCCTTTCTTTTCTTCATATATATTCTTTATTTTGAAGAGATCTTATTTCACATATTTCAGAGTCTCTCCCTAGTTCTTATCATGATTTTACTCTGCTCGTTTCCATTCCATCCTCTGTGCTGTGTTACTTTTGTCATGGAAGCTGTTTTATACCTCCCATGTAAGAAGGAGAGAAAAACCAGACATTGAGTTCAAGCCTCATATTCAATTTACTATGATGACTGGGGGAAGTTTAATCTGAAAAAACAAATTTATCAGGAGATAAGAAATAGAAACAGACATTAAAAGAGTTAAATTGAAAAACTTATAACTGCTCTTATAGTTTTGGGGTTTCATTGACATGAAGACTCATAGAGTTGCTCAATAATTTTGTGTTTTCATAAAATTGATTTTTTTATTTTTAACAATATTAATATTACAGGATAGAGAGGACAAATTTTTAAAAAAAACCCAAGTATCTTGTTTCTGGTCTGGTCAAACCTAATAAAAATTTCAGTCTGTCATCATGAACAGGGGATATTTCATTTCATATCAACTTGACAGTCATATGTGCTGGCTGATGGTGATATTTTTACAGACTTGCAGCCCAAGTTCCTCAGCCTTTCCCTTCCTAGAACATGCTAAAGTTTGATGTTGGGTTGTAACTTTTTATGATGATCAGCCCAGCAGAGTTGTTTTAATGTGGAATGGAGGTTCTGTCCTTTTAGGGTAGCTTGGTTGGAGATGTTGGTCTGCAGGAAAAGGCTGGGTCATGAAACTGCCATCAGATTTTCAGCTTTACTCTCCTCATAGCTCCAGGGAGAGGTAAAATACAGCCTCACCTTCTCTGCTCTACACAGGATTAAATATGCTGCTTTTTTCCATACAGACAAGGACATGGTGTGTCCTCTTTGGCAGGCCCAGGTGAGTAAAATCTTCCAGTTTGGAAAGGTAACTCCATGTGGCCAAAGGGATAATTTAGGAACTTGCAAACTATTTCTGTCTTTTGAGTCACGTTCAACAGCACTGAGAAATTAGGTTGCCCAAAAATACCCCAAGGGTTGATTAAGTCTTGAGATGTTCCTTTTGCAAACTGGCAGCATCCTCCTTAGTATTCCATAAGACAGTGAATTGTAGGAATATAGCGCAGTTTGTCATGTTTCTAAAAAGATCTGTATTTTTTTTGTTTTATCCAGGAGGCATTTGTATTTCCAACACTGCTGAAAATCAGGGGACAGGTTTGGCTTGGGCACAGACAGAAATAATAGAGAATTTGCCATTTCTCCTTGCCCTGTAAAAGCACTGGGGAAAACTGCAGCCACTGGCTGATGGAAGGATTTGAATCTCAAGTAGAAAATAAAAAAAAACAAAACCAAACCTTTTACAATTGCCTAGTACTGTCAGAAAAGATCCTGCTGCATTAAACATATTTTTAAAGATTAATTTTTGCTGATTTCAAGTAAAAATGTGCCAGCAGAAGTAAACTAACCTCCTGCAGATAATACAGGTAGCCACAAACTTTGGCTGTTCTCTAATTCCCAAACACTTATCCCCACATACACTTCCTGTTCCCTGACTCTCCTCAGCTGGGAAAGTCATTATCTGAAGGGAGAGATTTGCATCTGTCAGCTGGGAAAGTGATTACTTAAATTGATAGCAATAGCAGTTGTTTCAGTTTAAAATGGTCAGCTATGGGGGGGTGTTAATTTTTATTATTTTTCGGGGGGGAGAAGTTGTTATTATTTAGCAAAATTTATTGTTGTGAGCATCAAAGAACTAAATAGCAACAGCTCAGCTTTTTGATGAGCTTCAGGTAACTTTTGGAAATAAACTGGCGAAATACATGAGGATTTTTGGAGAGTGTTCTTTAAACCTGAACAATTACACTAATTCACAGAAAGTGGTTATTTGCAACATTTTCTTTTGTGCCTTCTCTTTAAGTTGTTTCATCTCCATCATGTTTTATCCTGACATACAGCTGGGACTCAAACACTACTGGGGCAAACACCATCCTGGAGACCCTCTCCTTGTCCTTGAGATACCCCAGAGTTAAAGCTGACAAGAATTTGGGTGCACCTTAAGTAAGTTGAGTGGATTGCAAAATGATGTCTTAGAACAGGAATTTGTAGCCACTTCCCCCGCCCAAATCATCTTTTTCAGCTTCTGTGAATTGCCTTTAATTGCCGTGAAGGACACCATAAATATTTGGTTCTTTGAAAAAGTTATTGCTCAGAGTCTCAAACTTTTCTTTAAAAATGTAGGCCAGCTCCAAACTGCTCAAAAGTGTGACTTCACTGAATGCTCTTAACATCCATATTTAGTTCCCAAATAAGCAGCCTGATTTTCAGTAACACTGTGCAATCAGTGAGTCTCATTGACCTCACTAAGAGTGTCTGCCTTCTCAGCAATTCCAAAAAAGAAAGCAATTTATTTAGAAGTCAAATATACTCAGAGAGTCTTCACTTGTTCATATTTTCCTAAAGAATGTATTTTTTAAAATGTATTGAACTTTCTGTGTTCATGTGTTCTTTGAGGGGCACAGACAGGATGAATAATTTTTATGTGTTTATCTCCAGATACTTTTGTATTATTTTATTCTAAAATGATATTAATCTTTTATTAGATTTGAATAACATGAGAAGATTGAGATGTCTTGGGCTGTGTCGGAAATAAAAGAACAGTTGTCTCCACTGTCCTGTTTTGGATCTGGTTTGGAAAATACTTTGTGTGGAAATTTCCACCTTCTTATTTCAAATGGTTTCAGAATTTAAATGATGCCTGTATTTAGGCAACCTGGGTTTGGACTCAAGTGTTGTCTGAATGTCTGATCCTTTGAGTTTTGTTATTTTGACTCTTATCTCCCATATTTTTATAACCTGAAATAACTTATTGTCAGTTCATTCTTGAATGAACCATTTATTATCCTGAGACCTGCTATACAAACACAGTTAGCAATCCTGCTATTTATCCTGTGAAATATCACAAACTGTTATGAGTATTTTATTAAACATGAGGCATCTCAATAAATCTTATGACGGATCTAATTCTTAACCAAAAATGAACTGTGCAAAGCTCAGGATATATTCCTGTAATACTTTTTCCAGGCAGGAGACCTGAATTTTAACTCTTCCTGGCAATCAGAGGGTGACAGAGTGATCTGGCTTTTAAACTTGTGTGCTGAGCTCTTTTGTTTCACTAATACTTGTCAAACTTCACACTTAATGGGTTCCCCCCGCCCCGTTCTATATTTCTTATTAAGAGCCTGTTCAAGGCATTTTTTTTCCATTAGAACCAGAGTGAATTTTCATTAAAACAATACAGAGGAGCTTTTCAGAAGCGAGCACGTTTCCCAAGGCTTTGGGAATGTCTTGTGCCTTTGCCTTGAACCTTGAAACCGGGGTAGGTGAACCTGCAAGGCGGTTCTGTACAAAGGGGAGGAGGTGACGTGCCAGCAAGTGAAACCTGCTCGTAATGTGCAGCCCCGAGGCTGAGAAACATTTTAAAATGCTCAAAGAGGTCCCTCTCCACCTGTGTGGAGCTTTGCAACCTCCCAGAGTGTCTTTCTGGAGGCCTCCAAGCGTTCAGGGATGAAAAGCTGTGTAATGCCTGCAACAGCTGCTTTCGCTTGCTGGTCTCTGCTCCTCACAGAACTCCCGGTGCTCACACACCAAGGGGTGGTGGTTTCCCTTTATAGCACTTGGCTGAGTGGTTCCCACGTCCTTCCAGACAGGAATGGGGACTGGGATGCCCAATGCAGGCATGGCCAGGGGGACCAGCAGCAGCGCAGGCTCGGAAACCAGCTCTAGTGGAACGTGTGGCTGTAAAACGTGGTGGTTCAGACTGGAATTTTGTCTGCTCTGGTGCCTTCTGATGCTCATTTTATATTCCTAATGTCTTCTTCCATCTCCCTTTAAATGTCTCTCCAAGTGTCCAGGTTTCAACCCATTTCACAAGGAAAAACATTCAACACTGTGACAGCTACAACATATACCAAACCAACCAGGAATTCCCTTCTGGTTAAATTGATTTTTTATTTTATGGTCTCCAGAATATTGTATAAAATTATCCACTAATTGCTACCACCCCTCTTTAGTTTTCCTCTGATTGTTATTTTTCTTATTTCAAGTTATGACAATAGAAATGGACAATTCTGATGTACTGCTGTACATTTTCCTAATGAGTCCCCTCTTCTACATCCCAGCATGTTTCCCACTCATCCAAAGCATTACAGGATCACACCAAGCCAGAACACTTATGTTTGTGTCCCCTTTGCACAGATGAAAATGATTTTCCTGGAGTGTGAGAGCTGGAAGATCTGAGCAGCAATTAGAACATGGAATGTGGGAACCCACAGCACCTGCTGCATTGTGAAATATCTCCTTTATTTTATGCCTACACCTTGTTGCAGAAACCAGTTTTTTAACCACTATTTCATATGCTGCTTGTAAAATAACCTCCTTATGTGTTATTTTTGCTTAAACTCATATTTTTGTGGCATGAGAGAGTCATTTTTCAGTGGGCAAGGAGAAGTGGGTGCTGAGAAGCCCAAGTTCATCTGCTGTGACAGGTGAGCCCCATCCTGTCATCTACTTAAACCCTCCAGTGGCAGGGAATGGGAGGGCCTAAAGCCAGGCTTTTAAAGCCCATTTTCATCAAGGGGATGTCAGAGAATAAAGAAGTATTTGCATAGAAGGTGTCCCTAATACATCAGGAGGTGATTCAATGCCTCCATATCAAGAAGATGTGATATTGCCCACATTAAACAAATTTTTCTAAGAAATTCAAAATTCTATTTAAATGGAAACATTTTCAGGAGAAAAAGTGAATAGATACTACAGGTGAGATAAAAATTCTTTGCATTATTCTTAAATGGTTTTTAGTTATTTGTTTCTGATGTGATTGGGTCTGGGTTGTTAACAAGGTATCAGATGATAGTAATGAGAGTAAATAGCACATCCCAAATTTTAATCTCTTTCTTCTTGTCTTACCTGAATGTTGATCAAGTTCTGTGATATAATGAAAATCCTTCCTTTGTTGGACTCTTTATTCTTCTTGAGGAGTGAACGAAGAAGTGTTGAAAAGTTACTTTTCAACCACTACAGGTAAAACTCCTAATTCCTACTTCCCACAGCAGTTGTGTATCTTTTCTTTAATACCCTTAATTTTCATATGTTCACCAAACAGATATCTCTGATATTCCTTTTCCAAGCTCAAACATATCCAGGTGTTATGATTCAATAACGTGAACACTTAGCTGGTGAAGTATTTCACATTACTGACTCTTCCATCATTTTGTTCACAAGAAATAGTTTTCAAAGTACCTACTGTTAAGCACCAAAAATAAACCAATAAAAACAGTGAGTGGAACTTATTCTCCCATGATAATTGATTGCAATTTCAGGGTCTTACCTGGTTTCAGCGAATTATTTTGATATCCAGTAATTCTGCAGGACTTGGAAAATATTGAAAAGTCATTGCAAAGTGTTATCATTGATTTCTAATAAATGTAGAAGACTCCTTATTCAACTTGCACTTTGGGCTTTGTGCTTGCAGGAGAGACAGTTTTCAAATGGGAACATAAATAAGAAATTTAACTTTATTTACTAAGCAGTTTATGACATTTAAATAAGGGAGTTTGGCAGTTCATCAACATGGACCCTCAGCTTCAGAGAGAAAATGAGTCTGGAAATGTTTGGATTCAATGGAGCAAATAACCCTGAAATAACTGTTTATCCAGGGTGTCTGGGATGCTCAGGTTTGTCATGTGAATCAGGAATCATCAGAAGGCAGCAATAAGTGATGAGGGAAGTGATTACACACTGACATGTTTTATGTTCTCCAGAATACCTGCTAACAGGTGTTTAACAATGAAAACCTGAATTTTCATGACCACTGAGACAAGCAGGGTGCCCTCAAAAAGTCTTTATAGTCTTCTCCCAGCCAGAGAAATGGGTGCTGTGATTTCCAGAAGAAGGGAGGAATTTTAGCTTAGAAGGGAAATTTGATATTTTTCCATGTTCTAAATAAAAACACAACCCTGTGACATTCTATACAAGTTTTCTGTAGTCACAGCTCTTTTATAATTTTATTCATATGTATTTTATATCATCTAGCTTTTTTGTAAGTTAATAAACTGAACAGCTATTTTAATAGAAGGACAGAAAACACACAGGTTTTCCCACCTGGATGATTTTAGCAAGTGATAAAGTGCAACCTGGATCAAGAGCGTTCCTTTTTCATATGTGTTTAGATTTCTACACTTAAGGGTTGATCTGTATGAGGAAAAAAAGTCATATTTAATGGCTGTTCACTGCAACTTGTGACCCTGTAATGGACTGAAAGATGTGCTCAGGGAAGGCAGGGCCAAGCCTTTCAGTAGACATGGGATGGAAGGGTTGTCAAATGCTGCACAGTGAAGCACCTCAAACATCTGCTTAATAAGAACAAAATTTAGTTGCCCAAGCAAAAATCACTCCTGGCCAGACAAGAAAACTAAATGAGATTGTTCTTTCTATCAGTTAAAGCACAAATTGCCCTGTGATCACTGTGAGTTTGCACAAGGTAACTTCTGTTTCATGTGGCATTGCTGCTCTTTGCATCTCCAGAGCCCTGGACTCAGGCCAGATTCCAGAGCCCAGTAGCTCTGCCTTCACATCCAAAGGCACAGAAGAGCAGGGAAATAATTCTCCAGTGTCAAAATCTATTTTCTCACTTTTAGCAGTAGCTAACATTCAGTGATAAATACACACAGCCCCACAGTCACAGAACGAAAGGGTTTGTTTTATGAGGCTACAAGGACATATGTGGGAAAGAAATACGATGCCTTTTAAAAACTTGTGGCAAGGAAGATCATACTTTGTGTGATGGCTGAAGTTAATATTTGTAGGCTTTGTTGATTTTGGGCTGTGGAAAATGAGCACTGGTGTTGCTTGAGTGACACATCTCCGTGGATCATGAACATCAGCTGACTCCCAAAATTCCTGATTTTTAGCATCTCTATTTCTGCCAGAGGAAGGCTGTGGAAGTGGAAAGTTTGTTCTGAGTTTTGGGGAGACGTTATCAAGCACTTCTTGCTCTGTTGTTTAGCTGTGTAATTGAGTGGGGTCCAAAAGATTTTAAAGGGTTTGATTTTTTTTTTTTTTTTGATTTGCCAACAAACTTTCTGAAAACTACACTTTCAGCCATTGTCACCATGGAAAAAGTGCATTTTTCTTGTTCAAATTAGCTGAGAAGAAAGTTGAGGGTTTTACTGAAATCAGGCTGTAACTTCTATAACTCTTTCACACTTCCTTAAGCTTTTGGTTTTCCTCTGGAGCACCAGGTATTCCTCAGGTGCAAGAAGGTTGCCAACCAAAAGGACCAGTGGCTCGTTATAAACTGCTGCACACACACATAAAAACCTGGAAGGTTATTTCCTCCCTCATTTCCTGCAGCAAATTGAAGCTGTACCCATGAGGTGCACTTGAACATTCGGGAAGTGTGAGTTTCCCATGACTGGAAATGCTACAGGAATATCCAAGCTTAATTCTCAATGACAAATCCAATGGAGAGAAATGTTGTCTGGAGTTCTAAATAATAAAAACCTCTAGTAGGGCATGATAAGCAAAGCACTAAAAACCCCCCAAAAATCAAGAGAGACATAAAATAATTGGAAAGTTCTTGTTTTTCCTGGGAAGATCATCAATATACAGTAAGTCTCTTAAAGACCTGTGTTTAAATTATTAAGGCAGCCAGTTTAATGAAAAAGTAACAGCTCAATTTAATAATTCATGGCAACAATTCCAGGCAAAGCACACAAAATATTTCTAGCATGTGGCTTAAGACTGGTTAGACACAATATCAAAATATGCAACTTTACACACAGTATGTTCTTATCTGTTAGGTCTGGTGGAGGGAATAAACATTTTTTCCTGATGAGAAAATCAAAGTTGTGTTGCCATTTCAGTGAAGTCAAGTTGACACCTGCAGAGAAGCAAGTCATGACATTTTAGCTGACTGTTTTTTTTTTTTTCTCCCCCTCTCCAGTTGTGGTTTGTTTCTTCCCTTTATTTACCCTGACAGACAAAAGAAAAATGTTGAGATGAGGATTTGGCATCTTTTCTCATAATTCTCCTTTGTTTTAGTTTAGGGTTTTTTTCCCCTTTTTTTTTCCTCCTCTTTCCTTTTTTTATTTTTTTTCCTCAGTTAAATAAATAGTTCATACATTCTGGACCATGACAGTTCTATTGAGGAGAAACCCACTTGAACTTATTAGTATTAAAATCCAATGTCCCTCCTTTCTCTTTGCACCCCCTGCCCTCTGATTTCTCGAACATTTATCAAGATAATAAGCTTCAGGTTTCATAATATGAGATCTATTTTCATGTCATCCTGGCACAGACCTGACTGACTGAGCTAGGAAGATCCTTAAAAAAATACGAATTTAGGATCAATAATATTTACGGCTCCGTTTATAAAGCAGAAGTCAAAGGCATACATAATGCTGAATTTATTGAGGGGAATTACACTGGGGATTTTGTTTACTGGCCTCTAATCCTCTGCTTTTTAACATCCCATTCTGTAACAAAAACAAATATAAGTTGCAGGTGTTCATAAATGTAAAATGGCACATAAAGAAGCTCACAAATGATATCTTTTGTGACCTGATATTGCAGTACAGGGTACTCTTCAACAGTGGTTTTCCTGGCTGTACCTTATTTTTGTTAACTGTGGGTGCCATTAAAGAACATGATAAAGTTATTGTAATGGAATTGAAATACATTTTATTACATCAATATAAGTTCCATTTACTGTGCAATATGACAGTGCTTAATAATTTTATATTACAAGCATAATTATGATATCAAATTAGTAATTTTCACAGAGTGCTTGCATTAGACACTCATGTGATACAATGCAGGGTAGTTCAATTCTCTGTGGTGCCTGAAAACACACGTTCCTTTTAGCTGGGAAAATGCAGAGATGTGGTAAAAGGAAGCACCCCATAATCCTTGGAGCAATTTCCTAAGGATATTTACCTTCCACTGGAAGGTACAGATATTACCTAGATTGTTTCACAACTAATTCCACTACACTTTTGCTGAACAAGACTAAAAGCTGTGATAAATCTTGTTTTTTGGTGATAAGGCCAAAGGTCCCCAAAATACCACCCTGCTCTTCTGAACAATCTTCGTTTGACTAATTCCACTGGTACCAGGAAGGCAGTTCCCAACAGGAAGGATTAATATTCCAGTTCAGAACGTGAAATTGTGAACTACTGGAGCTGCAGAACACCCTTGGAAAAAGGGATCAATTTATGTCCCACTGAAATGCAATCCCTTCCAAGGCAGAGCACAGTGGACTTGGCACTGCTGAGCCTCACTGGTTTTAAGGCAGGAACTCAGGATTTGTATCCAGGTGATGTAACTCTGGAATCTGTTTTTCCTCTCCTTAGGGTTTTTGCACAGAATTAATGTTCTATTCAGGTGCTGAAAAGTTTTGCAATGCAAAGTCATTCCAGGGTTTGGTTTTATCTGCCAAAATAAATGACAGAATGTGATGAAGGTTCACGAGCATCTTAATAAACCTTTAAGAGTCTGCCTTAAATACCAGTTTTCTATCCTAGAAAGCTCATCAATATCTAGACAGCCATGCAAACAGCTAGGAGGCCAGTCCATTAATGAAATGTTAATGACTGAATTAGACCTGTAATAACAGAAGTAGAATGCACTGCTGTGAGTCCATTAACATCAGCGGACCCTGCTGGGAAACAAGTAAACACAACATACAAAGGGAAAACTTGGGCTAATAAACAGTTTTTTGTGCAGTAAAGGTGCTCAGAAGCCTGAGCTGTAAATCTCATTCACTGCTATGTTAGTGGGGTTTTTTTTTTTTTTTTGGAAAAGTTTATTCAGGCAACACAACTAAGATATATTTCACAATGTTATAATAAAATATGCACAACAGTGTTCATGCAAAGTCCATGCCCTGAAAGTAAACTAAAAGATGATGCCAAATATCCTGATAAACACGCCTATTGTGATATGCTATAAAAATAATCAGTTCCCAATGGCAATTGCAGCTTCATTCTTTTGTCCTTTAGGAAGAAATTCTTCCCTGTGAGGGTGGGAAGGCACTAGAACAGGTTGTCCAGAGAAGCTGTTGCTGCCCTTGGATCCCTGGAGGTGTCCAAGGCCAGGTTGGATGGGGCTTGAAGAAAGCTGGGCTAGTGGAAGGTGTCCCTGCCCATGGCAGGGGGTGGAACGAGATGAGCTTTAAGGTCCCTTCCAGCCAAACCAAAGCTCTTCCTCTTTCAGATTATTTAAAAAAACAACAGCAGCAACAACAAAAACCAGCTTAAAAATCCTAGTTTAAAGCTGCCCTCACTTGTTCAGAGATGAGAAAGTTGTGGGAAGACCTTAGAGCCACTTCCGGTGCCTAAAGAGGCTCCAGGAGAGCTGGAGAGGGACTTTGGAGAAGGGTCTGGAGGGACAGGACAAGGGGGAATGTCTTCCCACTGCCAGAGGGCAGGGCTAGATGTGATATTGGGAAGGAATTCCTGGCTGGGAGGGTGAGGAGGCCCTGGCCCAGGTTGCCCAGAGAAGCTGTGGCTGCCCCATCCCTGGAAGTGTCCAAGGCCAGGTTGGACGGGGCTTGGAGCAACCTGGGCTGATGGAAGGTGTCCCTGCCCATGGCAGGGGGTGGGAACAAGGGCTTCAAGGCCCCTTCCAACTCAAACCATTCCATGGTTCCTGCCCCAGCCAGTCCAGGTGGGGAGCAGGGAACAGTAGTTATCACCTGATCAATGACTGACCCGAGTGAAATGGAATTTATGGACCCTGACTAAGGCCCTCGAAGACATCACAGAAACTACCACTGTTGGCTCTAATTACAAGTGCTATTAAAGTTTTACAGTGAACCTTAAAAGTTGATTGTGCTTTGCAGAAGGTGTTAAACCCCAACAAAGGGGATGGGAAACAGCAACACTGCCAACGGCTCCACCGGTGACCTTGTAACCCCCCATGGGAGAGCTCTTGGTCTGGGATATAGAAATTAATGACTTTATTCCTTGGAATAAGAACTTTCTCTTCCTGAATATATAGTTCACTTTTTCTTTTTCAATAAAAATTAAATAGAAATGGTAAAAAAGTTGCTTTTTCTTCTAGTCCTGACAACCTCAGAGATTTCCTTACGCAGTGGCCGAAGTAGGAAGAGCCAACATGTCTGGATCTTATCTAAACTTCTTCCTTTTTGGCAAGATTTAGAAATTTATGTGGAGCTCAGTGTCTTATTCCTGCTCCTGGAAACCTCAGTGTATCTCCCAAGGAGCTGCTTTTCTCCCACCTTTCCCTACCCTGCACGTAGGGGTTTGATTTGCATTTTATTCTATAATAATTCAAACAGCTTTCCTGATTTTACCATTAAAAAGGATCTGCTGTAGTTTTTCCAGTGAGGATTCATTTTCACTTAGGACACCTAGTTTTTTGGGTCAGATACTTGAGGATGATGTGGAATATCTGTTCCCAGATGCCAAGGTTGGCTCAGACTCCACCTTGAGTCAATGAGCTGCACTCTGTACTATCCCTGAAGTAGGGGTAATATCACCTCACTATCTTATAGAGGTGCCTTGAGGGTAAAACCATGAAAGAAAACAACATGGGGGGTCATAAAAACCCTAAAATTATATATCTATATATATTATTAACTTCAAGTACCAAGTTAATTTAAATTTTGGGCAACTAACTGTCTGAGTCCATGGTGGGCTTTTGCTTTTATGGCAATGTCTTTGTTTCTCAGAATACTGTAACACTGAAGGACTGTATAGTGGAAGCTAATTTAATTAGAAAGAATGCAATGAGCTGATTATGTGCCTCGAAGAAATAAATACAATATCTGGATACTGAAAGAAGTGGTAGAATTAACTGTAAATCCTGTGAACCACTCACTATGCTTCACTCTGTAAAAAAGAACATATTATGTTTCCTGGGCTGGACTTTAGAACCACTTTGCTAAATATTATTAACATTTTTTTCAGAGAAAGCAAATTTTGATATGGCAAGCTAAGCAAGTTGCACTGTCTGTAATTTACTTGTCAGCAGAACAGTCTTTTTCTGTCTTTTACCATTTTTCACTTGTATCCTGCAGCCTTTGCCATCTTTCTTGCTGCATTTCCACTGACAACTTTAGGGAGTAAGTTTTGTACAGTATTCACAACTGTGATATCAGTTCTAAAATTCAAACTGTGCAATGAAATGATCCATGAAAAGGACGTCAAATGCAAGTAGCAACATCTGACTAGAGAACATCTATTGGATTGGAGCTGATGGACTAATTCTGTCTCTGCAGTAGTTCTTGAACACCTGAGCACACTCTTTCCAATTTTTGTACCTTTAAGAACGGAAGAGAAACACTTGGTAAACAGATTTCATATGAAAAGTGAAGAAAATAGTAAGGCAACATAAATTTTTCTGTAGTAAGTCACTAGGAAGTTGATGAAAATTGCTCAACACACTGATTTGATCATGGCATCAGTTACTTAAAAGCCAAAGATTTCATTTTGTGTTGTTCAGCTCTAAGAAGATGTGAGAAAAGTATTCTCGTCTGGAAATTTTTCCTCAAAAACTCAAGTTATCTAAAGTCTTTCTTGAAGCCCTCTGTCATGTCCATGGAAAGCTTTGATGGCCCAGTGTTGAGTTGGAAGGTAAAGCTTTGTTAGAGCTGATTTTCCAAAGTTCTCACAATACAAAGTGAAAAGTTATTATTAATGCAGTATGTGATATTCTGCCTGTCTGAGTGGTCTGTGCAAAGAGAGGAACTTTTAAGATAAAGCAAAGTAATATTTTATTGTCTTGTAACCTCAGCTGAGTTGCACCAATTTCAAATCACATGTGGGAAGGGAAATAGCAACAGATGTAAGAAATGATCAGGTAAATGTTTGTAGCTAATAGAGATAAATTAAGGATCTTTGTATGCTTTTTTACATATAATGAAAAACCTGTTCTCTTTAAAGTTCTTTGGCCAAGGTGTCATAGAATCATAGAATCAACTGGGTTGGAAAAGACCTCCAAGATCATCAAGTCCAATCAGCTGTTGGAAGTGAGGACAGAGGTTTAAAAACTGGGTGGAAGGAGGGAGGAGACACCACATAAGCAGAAATGTTGAAAGTATGGAGAGGTGTTTGAGAAGCAAGAGCTGGAACAGTGGGAAGAACAAAAAGCTTGAGTGCAATGTGGGAAAGGCAGAAGGAGAGCCAGCAATGAAGGGAATTGTGGTGAGTCTTCCTTGGTTTTTTCAAGGATGATCATTTCAGTGGCTGCATGTTTCACCTGGTGATGCAGGTGATGGGATGAGGGCAGCTGCAGCCATCAGAACAACAGAGGAAAACCTCTTGAACGAGAGGTTTTAGCTTTGGATTCAGAGAGAAGTGACCTTAGAGATGCAGGTGGCAATTCAGGCTGGGCCTCAGCACCAAGGGGCTCCCTGGCTCTGGCACTTCTCACTCCATTTCTCACCTCTAATGTGGTGGTTTAATTTTCTGCAGCCAAGGGAGGACTGATGCTATTGAGGGAATACAAAGAATTGATTACAGTCTGTTTAGAATAAAATTTCATTAGACCTTCCTTCTTTCCTTCTTTCCTTGATGCTGTTGGGAGCCTCCTGCCCCCAAAATCCCTGCAACTGGATCCAACTCAGTGAGAATTGTTGCTTTTTGTCCCCTTTTTACAAACTTGAGAAAGTAAAAAGGTTTCAGTAAATACATTTATTTTTCTGATTTTGTTGCCTGGTCTCATACAGTGAAGTTTTCTGAGTATTAACTATCACTTTAAATTTGTCTCCCTTTGACTCATCCCATGCTATATATAATTTGAACAGGTATTTGTGTAATTATTTCTCTCAGTAATTACCATCATACAATTGCTATAACTGCCAGTTTTGTTTTTCTTTCCTGCCAGAGAACAGTAGAAATGTATTAGGCAGTTGTGTAACTTACGATCTCGGATTCATGTTTAAAATGCATGGAATATTTTTCATTTTCTGTTTGAGGTAATACCTCATCTGGGATCATATCTCACAGTAGAAGTTTCCACTGGGTAAATGAATGCCTTGTTCTGAAAAGGGTACAATCTACGTTGAAAAAGGATGTAAAAAATAAATAAAATCTGAATTTTTAAAGCTTTAGAGAGCCAGTGAATATTAATGGCTGCAGGTAGAGGCGTAGCACATCTGGACAGCCATGCAGAGAGGATTTGTGTTCATGGTCTCTTATTCCCTCTTAAATAAATTTGATTTGACCATCATTAGAGCCCTTTGTTGTTGTCTTTTGATGAGGATTCTAGGAAATTGGTTTGCTGGCTTGCATGGTTTACTGGCAGGGAGAGTAAACTGGAATTTGCAGGCACAAGTGTTCCTACTGGATATCTAATTCCAGAAGTTGTACCCTCCAAAGGAGAGAAAAGTACTTTATTGTTGAGTGTGCTCTGTGTTTGTTTTTTTCCCCGGGGTAGGTGGGAATAGGTACAATAAGATGGAGAAAAGGGGTGGTAGACTTGTAAAGGTTGGTGTGAAGGAAAATTTTTGGCAGCAAATCCACCTGTATAAAAGTCAGCAATCAGCTGAGTGCACAGAGGAGTTGAGGGCAGACCCTTCATGCCACAGAGAAATAACAAAATGATGCTCATTGTTCTAAATGAATCGGTGCTGCTGTTTGAAAACTGGTTCATGGCTTTCTACTGACAAGTGTAATTAGAGAGAAAACTTTTTCATCTCATGAGTCATGCAGAATTTTCCTTTGAGGGACACTAATATTTGGAATGTTAAAAGAAGAGAGAGAGAAAAAAACCCTCAAAACAAAACAGAGAATGTTTGGAGTATTTAGGCTTTACTATTTTTAAAGAGAAATAAAGACTGGGATGAAAGTTTGCATAATGACAGAAACAGTTAATAATTGCAGGTAGAAGAGGGTGGTGGGAAGAAGGCAATCAGGTCCTCTGTCCATGTTGTACAATGGGTACATGTGAATTTGGGCACCAAAGTCTTCTTTGCCTTTTAGTATTTTAAGTGAGCAAACAGGCTGAGGGTACAGATGCATTTGATTACTAATGATCATCAGAACATGAGCAGCACCATGATTTATTAGAGGAGTTGTTGACTGGGATTCCAAGAAAAGGTAATTGTTTCAGAGTTATCCCCACAATTAATTTCACATGTGTGAAGTCCATTAACTCCAACTGCAGGCCATGGGATACGTGTAAATGTTCCCAAAAAGAGACGAGGTTTAGGATGGGAAGGGGGATTTGAGTGCAGGAGGGTTGGGGTTTTTTTTTCTGCTCTGCCTTTGACTTCCTCTGCAACCTGAACTAATTATTCAGTTCCTCTGGAATGACAAAGTGCATCAGTGGAATGACATGTTGATGAAATGGAAACAGCAGAAATCCTAAGGTGCTCAGACTGTGACAACAGTGGCTTTTGTAAGTAGTAGGATCTGTTTAAACACATTATCATCATTGATCCTTAGTCATCCATATGTTTCAATGCTGCTGTCTGACAGCAGAACAGGGATAAGATGTCAAACTATTGTAAGAAAAGGGTATATATTAGCAGAACTACTGCTGTCCTACCCCATGAAATGCCAACAAGCAGGATGTGCCAAACCTTTGCATCCCCAACAAACACAATATACATGTTATGACTCGAAATACGGTGAGTTTGGAACAGAATTAATCCTTACTCAATCATCCAACAATGAGAAATATCGAGTTGTTTTTCTTAAGGATTAGGAAAATTCTTTTGGAAGGAGACAAACATTTGTCCCTGTTGGAAGCTCCTTCAGCTGTAATGCATCACTGTGCCTGACCAGCCCTAGAAACCTTGGAAAGACAAAATATGTACAAGCCGGTTGTTAAGCATATGTGATATGTTTTGCCTTGTCACCTGGCAACGACAAGGTTTTTCTAAACAAATTTCACACATTGCCAAAATTCCAACTTTTTGAAACACGTAAGCTGCTTATTTTTTTATTTATTTATTTCCCCTTAGTCAAACGCAGCCCAAGGTATGTCTTTCTCAGAACAGCAAGTGCTGTCATTTCTACTGGTGGAAGAAATGACTTTTGTAAATTTAATTCACTTAGTCTTATGTACTGCCTGTAACAGCACTGGAACTGTAAAAATAGATAGAAAATACGTTGTCAATGAAATTATTCCTAATCTGTGCTACATGTGCTTTAAAGTTAACAAACAAACTGATGCCAATAAATCTTTGATTGACCTACATTCAGCTAATGAGCATAAAACTATATTACAATGTGTGGTGAAAGAGAAGATAAAGTTGTTAATATTTCTTTTCAGTTACAGAATATTTAGCATAGAAGTGATCGAATCATTGACTGACATATCTCTGTGTGTTCAGGCTGGGGAAGTAAAAAAACAACTGAGATGTCATTTCTTAAGCTTGAATTGAAAGTTTTAAGGACAAATACTTCAAACTGCAGAGTAAAAGCTACATTGTTACACTCTGGCAAGCTTTAATAACCTCATACATTCGGTTACCTCCTTAATCTGCCAGTTCTGTTTTCTATACATCTGATCACTGATAGATTTATCTTTTACCAGCTGTCCCTCCCTCCCCTGTGCAGGCAGTGGCAGTGCTGATCCAAGCCAGTGCTGATGGGATTCCAGCCCATTAACACCCTGAAGGTGGCTGGGATTTGGGTGCACAATGGGGTGTGACACCGTGGAGCGAAGGGAGGCAACTCCTTATAAATGACAACGCTCTGGTAATGACACACACGGAGTTTGGAAGTCAGCAGTGATGAGTGGACCTCTTAGTTTTATTCTTGGTGGGAGATGATGCACAGGAAGTAAAGATGGATGATTTTTCCATGTGGTTTGTGCAGGATTTTACCAGTTCCATCCCACCTAAGCGATGGGTTGTCACTGGATTTGCACTGGAGTGCCTTGTGTTGGCACTGAGCTGCCAGGGGGAGTGTGGAGATTTTTAATTACCCTAATGGTGAGCTAAAAAGTGCTGGTGTTCCTAATGCCATGGAGAGAGTGCAGAAAAGGGCTTTAAAATGCTAAAACAATGGTGGGCTCCTCGCTGAATGATGCAGCGCTCTGTAATAATGCGGCACGTTTGGAAAAGATCTGTATTTTTTCAAAGACAAACATCAAACAGAAGGAAAAAGGTTATGTCACCTTCACCCACACAGTGCTGTCATTTATATGCTATCAGCTCATTAAATTCACATTAAGATACTCCATGGGACTTTAGGAGCTATTAGTGCACCTAAAATGGCATAACAAAATCTCAGTTCACTTTAAGAGAGATGGCATTGCGACATTTTGTATTTCATCACTGAATTATTATAGTCTCAGATGCATTCTGCTGTGATGGTAATGGAAGGAGGAATACTAGAGAGGAAAGCTGTCCATTTGTTTATCCCCAGGGAGGGAAAAAAGAAAGTTTGATAAAAAACTAGAGTGAAAGTAAAGCATTAACAATTTAACCCCTGTAGCAACGCCGAGGAAGGCGCAGGATTTTTTTATATTCTGCTTTTCAGGATGTTTAAAAAAAAAGAAAGAAAGGAAATTTTGTATATAGGGAGTCGCTTCAGGCAATGGAAGGTGCAGCAAATGTACTGCATGAATGCATCTCAGTCTTTTATAGGTGAAGTCTCTCATGGCAGCCATAAAATACCTTCCTTCATATAAATTCTCATGATAAAAATGAGATTGTGATTAAATCTGATGCTCTTGTTAGTTTGTTGTTGTTTTTTCTCCCCTTGGCTTTCATCAGCAAAGAAGTGTGTTGCTATAGGTAAATCTACAACCTTTTATTTATAAGTCCCACGTGGGATAATTCCCAAGAACAAGGCTTAGGAAAGAATAAGGAAAACTGAAACCATACCAAGTTATCATTAAATAAATAATATATATATATATATGAATACTAAATAAACACCATGCTGCTTAATAAAAATAATTTAAAAATAATATCTGAATTAATCAACCGTATATATTTATGTTTTGGGTCTGGGAAATAGCTTCATCTGAGGATGCCTTTTCTACACAGTAAATGCAGCTGTATATTAAATACACAAATAATATGTATTGAAGGACAGAGAATAAGTTATATTCGGTTTTTAATTTGAGGTAAAGGTAAATTTCTTGTAAATGCGCATGAATGATTTAAAAAAAATCAAAAGTGGGTTGAAGGAGAGAATTTCTTCAGTGGAGAGGGAGCTCAAAGATGTTGGAAGAGGCACTGTGAGATAAAGCCCCAAGTTTTGAAAGCAGAGGGAATAATCACTTAATAACTGCCCACCAAGCACCTGCTAAATTCAACCCAGTGTTTGACTACATTTAGGGCTTCAGAGCATAATCTCTGCAGCACAGGGATTCTGCTGCTTGTTAGACAGTTCATCTGTTGAAAAGCTTGATAGAAACCAGGTTTATCATCAGGAAACTGCTCCTGAAAGGTCACCCTGAAGGCTAAAACCTGGCTGTGGATATAGTTTTCTACCAGACAAAAAAAGAGGATGTGTTACACTTAAACCCCTGGGTTTTGCCTGATGTTGGTTGCCCTTTCCTGATGGTTTGGGATGTTGATGTTTTGGGATCCTGGTGGTGTGGGATGCTGACCTGAGCACTGGGCAGCTTGGGAGGCAGCACAGCTCATTCCCATTAATGACTGCCAGAAAACATGGAGGAATTAACAGGGAAATTTGTCCAGTCTGGGGTAGGATTTTTAAAGGTCTAACGAAGATTTAAAGTCCTGGTGTTATTGCTAAAGAGCACTAAATTTTAACCTGTCTTCAGGCAAGGGAGCAGTGGAAACCACGAGAAGTTCTTGCACATAAACAGGGGAGCTTAACATTTAGGATGATGTGAGGCAAAAATCAGCAGTGGTTGGGCAATTTTGGGGAAGTTCTGGGTCTTCCTCATGGAAGATGTAACCAGAGAATGCTGTAAAGTGACTTACAGATCCATCTGGGGAAGGCGTCTGTAACTGTATTTTTTAAAGTGTTCTGTTGAAACCTCAAGATGCCAAATATTTGGAATAGTTGGAGAAAAAGACAACCATATTTAGATTTACTTGTATATTTATTTCCAAAGGAAACTAGTGGCAAAAAACAAGTTTATACCTTTTTTGGTACTTGCCATATTACCACTGACATAGTGAAGTATTTTGGAGACATAAATTTAGAATTTAAATCTCCATTGTGAGGAACAGAGATTCAAGCCTTGAGATTGTGGCCAATTTAATCCAAACACTGCAAGAGAAGTTGCACCAAGCTCCCAAACTTCAAGCTTTGTGACCACTGTGTCATGGATTAGGGCATTCACTGGGGGAATCCACAAAGACTTGACCACTTATATAGAAATATAGTTTTATAACCCATTATAACATTTATCTAAACTTTTTTAAATAGACTTATATTATTTATTTGGTTTCATTTTACTTTGATAGATTTATAAAGACAGGAGGAGTTCTTATTGCTCTTCAGTGGCAAAATTGTGTAGAAGTCAATCATACCATTAATGGATGAATTAAAGCTTCATCTTCTTGTTTAGATAAAGGGTTGCTTCTGATTCACACAGATTTAACTCCAAGTAGATTTTCCTCCTAAAAGTGAATATCTTGGCAGGGAATATTCTAAGGCAAAGGAGCTCCAGCACAGCAAATTCAGAGCAGAAAAGCCTCCAGTGCTATTGAGGACCATGAGAAATCTTTGTTGTGTTTTTTTCTCCCAAACCCAGCACAGCAGTCAGGTTACTGAGAGTCACATTTGGTCCAAAATTTATCCGAGTTGTCTCATCCTGTCCCTTCCAAAGGAAATGTCAGGGACAGACAGACCCACTCCTGCTCCAGGCTAAGAGCACATGGCTGGGTGCTGGGGATGAGGACATGGGGGATGCTTGTTTTTCACCCTGTCACCTTTGAAAAACCCAGTGTGAGCCAGTTTATCTGCTCTGTGTTCCAGTGTCTGTCAGAGAGAAACAAAATAAATATTGACACCATTACCATGCACTGGAGAAGCTGATTTTACATCAAAAGCACTGTGCAAGCTTTCATGAAGTTTGCCAAAAGATCCAGAGACTGTGATATTTAATAACATTCAGGGATATCTAATTTGCAATCTTTTCATCAGGTCCAAATAATCCATATTATTTGTTTACTGTAAGTCTACTATAAAGTAGCTTTTATTTCATATCTCTCCTGGCCACCCTGTTAAGTATTTTGCACCGTGTCTTACTGCTTCTTAATATTTGTTTTATAAGGTGAAACAGAGTCTATCCCCAATCTTTGTATAGTTACCTAAACCAAAAATGTCCTTCAGCCAGTAAAGAGCTTAATTTGCACTTTATTTTTTTGCCACATCTTGTGACATAGATTGCCACTAATGGCTTGTCTGCCCTGGGAATCCTTTCCCAGGTATTTACTGAAATGGCTGGAAGTAAATATTGCTGTGCTTATAGACCTGTCTGGGGCTCAGTATCTTGGCATTCTGTGGAGTGTCAAGAAAATAACCGTGGGCTGCTCACTGTGGAAATTGTTCTTACAGCTGCACGAGACCTGCACAGCTCCACGACATCTCCAGGAGGGCTCAGAAGCTAAAGGTAAACCAACCAGAAGTTAAACCAGGATCTGTGTAGGCTGGTTTGCAGAATCCATCCCAGAACCCACTCCTGGAAGCCTTTAACTCCCTCAGTCAACTGTTTGAGAGGACTGGGAGTAGAGCAAATTGAAAGCTGAATAAATTTACACTCTTTTAAAGAATTACAGGTTCATAGAATGGTTTGAGTTGAGAGGGACCTTAAAGCTCACCTCGTTCCAGCCCCTGCCATGGGCAGGGACACCTTCCATCAGCCCAGGTTGCTCCAAACCCTGTCCAACCTGGCCTTGGACAGTTCCAGGGATCCAGGGGCAGCCACAGTTTCTCTGGGCAACCTGGGCCGGGGCCTCCTCACCCTCACAGGGAAGAATTTCTTCCTAATATCTAATTTAAACCTCCTCTCTATCAGTTTGAAGCCATTCCCTTATCCTGTCACTCCAGGCCCTTATCAATAGTCTCTCTCCATCTCATAGCTCCCTTCAGGCACTGGAAGGCCACAATTAGATCACACCAAAGCTTCTTTTCTCCAGGCAGAACAATCCAAATTCTCTCACCCTTTCCTTCCAGCAGAGCTGCTCCATCCCTCTGATCATCTTGGTGCCTCCTCTGGACTCTCTCCAGCAGCTCCATGTCTTTCCTGTGCTGGGATCCCAGAGCTGGAGGTAGCTCTGCAGGTGGGGTCTCATGAGAACAGAATAGAGGGGCAGAATCCCCCCCTTCCCTGCTGCCCCTGCTGTGGGATCAGCCCAGGACAAGGGGGGTTTCTGTATTTAGAAATAATAATGTGAAGCTCAGAGATATGAAATGTGGTACTTGCTTTGACAAAAACAAAACAAAAAAACTCCTCCAAATAATTTAGAATTGTGGAAAATTTTTGCTAGACAGAATGATGAACAGCAACTTTAGTTTAATATGTAAGTAATTATACGCAGTGAATGCAGAGTAAAATTAAAAAGAAAACCCTATTCAATAGTGAACCTCAAGTATTCTTGTTAAATCAGATTGGAATAAATAAAGATTTGTGGTTTTTTTCTGGGGGAAAAATAAATATAAGAGGTCACAACATGTCTCTAACATATCTGGACATGGCTAGAGGGAAATATTGTGTAGCAGAGTTCTTTCTCCCATGGACTCCAGGCTTTAGTTCAAAGCAGTAAATTGTAAGTGATCAGATCTGCTCCTGTCTCCTGCACTTGTCTGAGAAAGAAGATCTCCGATGTTGGGATTCCTAGGGAGATCACTGCCATTGTTGGTGAGATGAAACACTGGGTTGTAGCCAAATTCCCAACTGGAGCCACCACCATCGTAATAAAGAAAAGTTCTCTGGCATTTTCTGGTGTTTCATGATGGCACATTAATACCTACAGCCATGGTTTGATTCCCAGCATAAAGAATTTAGCATAAAGCAGTGACTGTTGCTTGATGTTTGGGTGTGGGATTGAGTTACTGTGCCTTGACAAATTAACAGACATCAGCTGAGCCCCAGAAATTAATCTGGTGCACCCTCACAGCCTGTGGCAGAGGGAAGGTAAAATACATTATCCTCAAGTGGAAAGAAAGAAGAGTAATCCAACTTGGTTTATCCTTTTTTGAGGTGGTCCAAGATCATGTAAATGGGGCAGAGAACTCCAGTGATCTCCCAAGAGCAGATACTTCAGCACACTTCACTTAGTGATTTTTCAAGCTGTGGTAACTCTTGTGTCTCAGCTCCAGGTTTAAAAACTTGCCTGCACTGTGCCCGTGTTCCTGAAGATTCCAGGTAAGGCCAGTGTCAGACCAGTGTGGTTGTTCTGTCTTCTGTGGGACTGACGTGTCAAGGAAAGGACCATCAGGAGGGGTGGGGTAAGGAAATGAGTGTAAATAACCCAGACAAAGCAACGTCCAGCTCTGTAACAAAATATCTGCAAAGAATCAGAGTGTTTGTCAATTTTTGAGCAGCTCCACATGAAGTTCCTACTTATTTTCTTTCAATTTTCTAAAACACAGGCTCTTATGTCAGAGGAAGTTTGATGTGGGCAGAAATTAAGATATTTGCTAAAATTTGAGGTGACTGTATTTCTGAGTCTGGATTTTTCCTACATTTTCTTGCTTGCTAAAGAAGGTGCCACATGATGTGACACACATGTTACAGTGCACTCAGACACACTGTTAATTTTTGGGGGGGACAGATAAAGTAGACTTTGGGGATGATTTTAGCTTTGTGTGTCTCACTTTGTTATGAAGTGCCATAAATAGCCCAGCCTGAATTTGACACCCTTCAGGAAATAGTTATTCTAGCACTGGAATTGCCAAATACACCAGTCTTTGATGCTAATTATGGAGAAAACTGCTCTGGAAAGTGGAGAAGAAACATGGTGGTGCTTGTTTGCATGTTGGGGGGGGAGAAAATGTTAATTTGGAGGATGAAAATGCCATTTTGAAGCGGAGGTTAGAAAAGATAATGAAGTTTACTCCTGTCCCTAAACTCTGAAACTATAAACATGGACTGCAGAGCTGGAAGTGGAAGACTGACCATTTGGACTAAGATTTGGGATAAAAACAAGTTATAGATAGAAGAAAATAAAAAAAAAAGTCTGTGTTCAGAAGAAGTTAAAATACGTAGCAGTAAAAAGAATGAAGGGGAATGCAAATCAATAAAATAAAACAGAAAAATTGGACAGAAAAAAGAAGAGAAAGAAAAGAGGGAAGGGAAGGGAAGGAAAAAAGAAAAGAAAAGGAAAAAAAAAGAGGTTTGAGAAAATCATGTTATAAATTCCTATAAATTAAGGTTGACCACCATAGCTGTGGATTTAAGAGTTGTTTCAGGTCTTGGTGGTTGCACTCTTTGCTTGATGAGATTTCAAAACATATGTTTATCCTTGACCAAAGTCTCCCTGGTCCCTGTTTGCTTATCTGAATATTTATTAAGCCCTAAAGTGCCAAATACCTCTGTCCTTAATTCTGATTACCAGTAGGAAAGTCCCACAGAGGAGACCCTTATACTTTGGAAATATTGTTTGCTCAGGATGCTTGTTGGTGGAGAGTCTGGAAAAGATGGTTTAGGAAGTATTTATCCAACCTGCATGTGCATTCAATGGGAAAACACTGAATTTTTAAATTTTAAATTTTGATTTCTTTCATGAATTTTTAACTGTCTCTATATATTTTATTTAATTTTATTTCTTTTTAAATAATGGGTCATTTCAGTACCTGACACAGATGTGTATGATCTACTCTGAGTTTAAATTTGGTCTAAGGATGGATGAGTGATGCTAAAAGCTTCTGCCTAGACCAGAGTCATATCTACTCTCTTATCGTTAAGATAATATAATAAATAAATCTGGTTCAATGAGACAGGGATAGTACCACCTACAACAAATGTTGAATTGATACTGAGGTGACTCCTTAAACCCCTGCCAGGTGGGATGATTTTGGGCAACTCAGGTCGCCCTGGATATAGTTCATTTTACCCATAAAATAAGGATAATTATCCATGCTTTTTCTTCTCTATAAAGTCTTGAGATTTGCTGTGGAGCCAGATATCCTTGTTTTGTAGGAAATCAGCCAGATCTATAACTGGTTTGCAGCAGAGAAAAACATACAACAGAAAAAATAATCAGCATAATTACTCTTATAAATACTTTTATTTTTGTTGTTGTTTTGACTCACGAGAACAAGCAGGAACATTTCACAACTTTCTTAGGGCTGTCTAGTATTCTTGCATTAGTTTTATTGCAGACTTCCCTTCAACTCATTAAATCAAGATCCGTATCAGACAAAACCTGCTGTCTGGTCTCACCACCCGACAATTTTTGCTTGATGAGAACTTCAGCTCTCACTAGTGATGAGAGAAACTGTTCCTGAGCTCATCTGTCGGTGTAAAAATTGCCTCAAGAGTATCCAGCAACTCTGCAAGGTCTGAAATGAATCTGTCAGTGCACTGACCTTGGCTTTGCCCTTATTCCAAGTATATGTATCGCTAGATATCAACAATCTAAACAGAGCTAAAACCCTAAGCAACCAAAATATAAACAATCAAAACAACAAATGCATTTGTTGCATTAGCTGACAGCACCCATAATGTCACTGGACAAATATGTAAATACTGACCTAAATCCCTTCGCTGGAGACTTTTGTGTTCACTTTGAATGTTGGAACAGACACAGCTCGGGGGCTGCCCACAAACCTCAGTGCCCACACAGGCCCGGGTGCAGGGCTGTGCCACAGCTACTCCTCCTGGGAGCTGAGCTTTTCTGGGATTCTACAGAATTTCAGAAAGCTGAGGATTTCATCCTTGTGAATTTGGCACAATTCAATTAATTAAAACCAAACTTATAACATCTTTTGGCTGAGTGCAAAAAATAGACATCTGAACGCGCAGAGAACCGGAGCGCTGACCCAATCCATCAATTAGTTGGACGTTAATTGCATTTTTTCCCACTGACTTCAGGAGTCGTGGATCAAACCAAATGTGGTTGTCTGTGTAGAATCAGCTTTTTGCTGCTGGACCCAAAGACTTTGATAGGTGTTTCCTGAAGCAGGTAATTCCCAGTAATGTTCCTTTCCATTTGGATGGTTAATGGAAGCAGGATAACAGGATAACAATGCTTGGGTGGTGCTTTGGTGACATTGGCCAAAACAGGGTATTCCTCTCAAATCTCCAGGGGCAGATGCTCAGATTTTGCATCACCATGGAAATTCATATAAATTTCTCATTTTTAGCCTTTTGGTTGAGCAGGAAGTGTCCAATTTTCCAGGCATTGCCTCTTTCCCAAAGAGCAGGAAAGGCTGATGTTCTGGATCAAGTTGAAACCAAAAAGCTGGATAGATTTTCAAAGGTGTATTTTTAAATATCCAAGGAACCGTTTTTGCAGGAATCATGAAAATATCTGCACTATACAGTTAGTTGGTACACAAATCCATAAAAGTTGGTAGTGCCCAGATCAGCAGATAAATCCTGATCTGAAACATTTTGCAGCTTCATCTGTGTCCAGTTAAATGAAAAAGGTCACCAGTTCATCAAAATTATTAAGTATTCAAGAAAACCCATCTTTACATTGCAATATTTTTTATAAAACAGACTTAAAATAGCTTTAAAAGTTTCTCACCCCTCTGATAACAGATTTTTTAGGTAAGTATTAGGCAATTGCTAATGTTAATAATTCTAATTATAACTCTTTCTGAGTGAATAACTCTAATTCTGGAGCTTTTCTTCCTCTCTAAGGTGGTATTCACCTTGAGATAGCATTCCCCTACTTCTGGAGAGCTGTTATCTGGTTTATGTGGAATATTGAGTATTTGTAGTATTTCCAGACACTTAACTCAGAGTGATTTCAGCTGAATCCGGGCAGCTGTGGGATATATGATGTAATTTACTCTGTATAAAATGGCAATAATACCATTTACCTGCCTCAGTGAAATTTTATGAGGATAAAACTAAAGCCAGAATTATCTTTATAAGGGTGTTTCTGACAGCACACTTTCCAACAGCTTTTTGGGAAAAACATATTCTGCTGCTGCACTTTCTGTGGAGGGATGTGTGAGGAGATAATTTATTATGATTTTAAGGGAACTAAATCCCAGAATTTCACATTCTGGTTATTTCAGTATCGATGTGTGTTTGCCCTGTTCAGAATTTCTGTGAGGAATATTTCTGTTTGGAATACTTTTTATAATCTGGATGATTCTAAATGTGTTTGGAAATGGAATCCTAGGTTTGTTTGGGTTTGAAGGGACTTTAAAGCTCATCTCATTCCAATCCCCTGCCATGGGCAGGGACATCTTCCACTGGACCAGGCTGGTCAACCTGGTCTTTATTTTGAGAATCTGATTCTTATTTTGGTCTGTGAAAGTGATAATACAATAAAATCCTATTTACTCTGTTACAGGGAGACCCTCAGGAGTCTTATGCAGATTTAAATTGGGAACTTTGCTGTCAGTTGTGTGATTTTTGTCTTAATTCTCCTCTTATTTTCTATATCAACCCATGAAGGAAATAAAGAATTGCTTGAACACACATTCTCACCTAGGGTAACAACAACAACTTACTGTATAGAAAGTACTGAACAATATAAAACAGGAGAAAACAAATAATATTTGAACACTCTCAACATTTGGTTTCTCATATAATTGTGGAAGTGCAGCAAATCACTGCTTTTCTGTAACACAGAAAGTTAGGTTTTTAATAGCAAGGTCTGTTATCTCCTCTTGTGTAATTTCCTCTAAAATACCGAATAACCAAGGAATTTTTTCATGTCTAATGTAATTTCGGTCTGGATTTTATTTTTGATTCTGGTCGAGGTTAACTTTTATGTTCTCCAAATGAATTTCAAAGACCATTTATTCAGCTAATTTTTGCGGGCAAAAACACACTGAAACTTTTCTCCCAGTTGGTAAGCAGCTATCCCCTAGTTTTATTCAAGTTTTCACATAAAAATGCCAGTCGGGAATAAAACTGACAAATATATTCAATCAAAGATGGAATATTTTTCCCCTCTTAAGTTGCAAATGGCTTCATTAAAATAAAAGCACCACCTTAGGGATTGCATAAAGCAGAATATTGGTACCTAAATGGTATTTATGACTCGGCTAAATGTAAAGTGAATTAAAATTTAAAGGATTAGAGTCAGGTAGGCCAGAGCCACTCGGAGAGGAATGTCCATTAAGGAGATGGAAGGACCTGCTGTCCCCAGTGACAGGAACATGGTCAGGCACCTCCACACTTAGTGGCACTGGAAATGGAACCCCAAAGTACTTGGGTGGTGTTTAGGCAAAAAAAAAAAAGAAATCCTCGTGAAAAAATCCAGGGATTTATCTAATTTTATGTGTATATAAGATGTAGATTTACGTGTATGTATGTATATATATATATATGTATGAAATATGTATTATATATTATAGATACACATACGTATTACATATTATAGAGAGATTGAAATATATTGTTTCATATATATCTATAGATATATATGTATCTATACATACATATATAGATACATATATGTCTATAGATATGTATATATGAAAATATATAGAGACATAAATAAATCACTGAAAATTATGTATAGGTATGTATATGTAGCTATATATAAATATATATAACTATATAGAGAGATATGTATAAATCTATACATATATATATAGCTAGAGATATGTATATATCTATATAGATATATAACTGCATATAGAGAGACATATATATAACTATATCACTGCAAATTATATATAGATATCTATTATATTTAGATATATAATAATGTAATATAAAAGATACAATTTTTATAATATACAATATATATAATAATTTGATATATATTATCTATACATATGTATATTATATATATTTATATATTAGATATAGTATATTGCAGCACTAGCAGGAAACTGCAGATGAAAAAGAAGAGAGTTAATCATGTAAAATATAACACTTTCCAAGTTAATTCCTTAAAATAAAATGCAGTTATTTTAGCCATAGCACTGCAAACTCTGCTACTTCCACGTCTTCCTAAAAACTCCAAACTGTATTTTAAGGAACTTCTGAGACAGGAAAGGATAAAGATCCTTCATGGTAAGAGTCTGCCAAAACAAATTGAATTTTTGATGTGAAGGGGACAGTGCTTTGGGGTTTACACTGTATTTGCACACATTGTGATATATCTGCTGCATTTCCTGATCTTTTTATCTTTGAGAATAATGGAATAGTCACAGAATCACAGAAGTTTGGTTTGGGAGGCACCTTAAAGCTCATCCTGTTCCACCCCCTGCCATGGGCAGGGACACCTTCCACCAGCCCAGGTTGCTCCAAGCCCCGTCCAGCCTGGCCTTGGACGCTTCCAGGGATCCAGGGGCAACCACAGCTTCTCTGGGCAACCTGGGCCAGGGCCTCCCCACCCTCCCAGCCAGGAATTCCTTCCCAGTATCCCATCTAACCCTACTGTCTGTCAGTTTGAAGCCATTCGCCCTTGTCCTGTCCCTACAGTTGCTCAGTTAATTCATTGAACCCAATGTCGGCCTCAACAGTCAATATTTTACAGCACACGATGGACTGAAGTTCTTGGAAGACTTGTTTTCTTCCTTACATCCTTGTTTCTTCATGGAACAACCATTGTTCGAGTTACTACACAGTGGGGAGCTGATCAGGAAAGTTTCTCATTACTCAAAGTGTTTGTGACCAAACAATAACACATTCTTCAAGATGTGTGTTTTTAATTTACAAAAGCATTTCTGTGAAAACCCAGATTTTTCAGTCACAGCTTTTAAAAAGCAATGGGGGAAAAAAACCCAAACATTCAGCCCTCTTTAACCAATTGCCATCATATGACACCTACCTGTGCCCTTCTCTGGCCATGTCCCTGCAGTGCTTTGCTCCAGGTACTGGCCTTGTTTCCCTGAAAAACCAATTCCATCACAGATTCAGCCAAAATAACCAGCCCTGATGTTTGTTCACCCAGCACCACCCTCCTGAATGTCACACACCCGGGATCCTGACAATTGTTTGTGTGGAGAAATAGATACCACGTGATCCACTGCCTTTTAAAAAGATGTGGTGAGTTTGCGTAGCGCTCGTTTGTATGATTTTTATTTATTTGATTTATTTTTATTATTACAGTTTTATTTTATTTATTTATTCCTTGCTCCTATCCAGCTACTCCCTGTTGTAAAGTACTCCTGGCCTTGTCCTTTCCCTCACACACTCACCTGGGTGACATTTGCACAACCATCTGTGTCACCTCTGGCCGTGGCCCCGCATATTTTACTTGGCACATTATAGTACTATAAAGCTTTAAATCCAAAGGAATGTGAGCTGGGATATATCTATTTATTAAAATATTAGCATTTCTAATGTGACATTTTATACAATGCATATTCCTTTATTTAAATGGTACCTCTGAGTCTTAATATCTTTTTTCTAATTTGGATAGATTAAAGTGGGTAAGTGGTATCCTTTTATTATCCATCTGTTTTATGCTACACTTGGATCTTTGGTAGGACAGTGAGTAGTTGGATGCTTTTAAAGTGCATGTCTTTGTATCTGGACATTGTTATTTAATATTTAATTTTATATATGTTTTATTTCCCACTTTAAATTTTTAGAAAAGTTTTTAACATCATTTATTAAAAAAATAATATTATTAATAAAAAAGCTGGCGTTTGCAGAGCGAGTTAGTAGACACTTAGGAGTAACATTAAAATGAATTTTCTTCTCTTTCCTACTTTGTACCTTCACTTAAACCTTCAAACATGTGACAACAGCTGGTGTTTGAAGGAGGGTTTGAAAGGATCTCCCAGTTACACTTTGCAGCACAGAATTCCAGTTCAGCAGTGAGGTCCTACCTGCCAGTGTTTGTGCTCCAACACTGGCTGTGTTTAAGGAGGAAAACAAATATTTCAAGCAGCCCAGGAGGTCCTTTTAATACCTGAATGGGGCCTCCAAGAAAGATGGAGAGAGACTTTTTTTACAAGGGAACAAGGGGGAATGGATTCAGACTGACAGAGAGTGGGGTTAGGTGGGATTGTTAAACCTGGGAAAGAGAAGCTTTGGGGTCACCTGATGGGTCTCTTCAGTCTCTGAAAGGAGAGAGAAAAGATGGAGAGAGAAAGATGGAGAGAGACTATTTGCAAGGGCCTGGAGTGACATGACAAGGGGGAACGGCTTCAAACTGACAGACAGTAGGGTTAGATGGGATATTGGGAAGAAATTCCTGGCTGGGAAGGTGGTAAGGCCTTGGCACAGGTTACCCAGAGAAGCTGTGGTTGCCCCTGGATCCCTGGAAGTGTCCAAGGCCAGGTTGGACGGGGCTTGGAGCAACCTGGGCTGGTGGAAGGTGTTCCTGCCCATGGTAGGGAGTGGAATGAGCTGATCTTTAAGGTCCCTTCCCACCCAAAATATTCTGTGATTCTATGATTTCTGGAGGAGAAGGTGATCCAGGCACTTGGAGGTCCACAAGGAGACTGGGATGAGATGGCACTTGACCAGCTCCACTACCACTCTCTTTATGCCTGAAGTTTTTTTTCTGAACACCCCCCCCCCTTTTTTTTTTTGTTTTTATTCTGTAGGACTCATCAAATTGTCATTCCTGAGTCAGCAGAGCTGGAAGGTGGAGCTCACGACCCAGTTGCTGGTTTCTCATACCAGTTTCATATCAGCTTCTCCTAAAAGGGAATGAGTTCCTGTTTATACAGGGCAAATTTTAGCTTATTCTGGAACACCTTTGTGATATTAACAGTTGTATTTTAAGTGCTTTTGAGGAAAGTTTGTGGAGGAATGAACAAAAGCAAAAGAGGTTCTGGTGGGCAAAGGCAGATGGAGATGGATCAAACCTTTCCAAGGCCAGTGATTCAGAGTGGTTACTGAACGTTGTTAGGAATGAATGAGTGTAGAGAGAAAGGAAGTGAACCAAACCCACTTTATTTATGATGTTAAACTCTGAAACACTGTACTTTTTTGAGTATTTTCAGTGGGCTTGTAGGCTGATCACCATAAAACTGCACTGCAGAGATCTGAATATAACGTGCCATGTAAAAAAACAGAGTATGTGAGAAATATGTCTTTAATCTGAGGCACGAAAATAAAATGAAACTATGGAACTCTGCTCTGAACTGTGCTAATTGCCTTTTGCAATTATGGGGATCTGACTCATGAAAGTACCAGACTGACACCATCCAAAATCACACGAAAAAAGCAAACAGAACATTTGGAATTAACTTTTTGAAAAGGTTAATATTTGCTAAGGAAGGGAAATCATATCCGGGGGGGAGGATCTGCAAACTGCTCTTGGAGCAGGGAGAACTCAGCTCCCAGGTGGAGCCAAGGCAAAGACGTGGAGCTTGTATGTTCTGTGGTAGCTGCTCCAGCTTGGGTAATCCTTGATGCAGGAAGAGGATGCCAAAAATACAACAGGGATACAGTAAGGATACAGGCAGGCTGTGTTGAGACTGAGGAAAACCAGTGTTATTAGTTCAAAGGAATATGTTATGGGAGAGTGTTGGAAAAGTGACCAGTTCTGTCAGTTAGAGGGGAAAACACTTTATTAAGCTTGACTTGAGTAAACTCTGTGTTTAGAAGAGATTTTAGTACTATAAATATTTTATAAATTCTCTTTAAAAAGCTATCAATAGTAAAACACAGGACTTCAGCAAAATCCACCCTGTATTTTACTTGACTTATCTCCATTAAACAGATTTGTCAATAGGTGAAACCAGTTTTTAAGGAGTTGTTTGCCATAAAATTCCAAAATTCATCCACTGCATATGCTGTGAAAGGGCCGGGACACAAAAAACTTGATCAAGAGATGGAAGTTGAACACCTGAAGACAGGGATACTCTGGATAGAGCATGAAAAGGACCTGGAAAAGCTCAGCCTCCACCCCAATATCCTTAAAGAGATTTTGATAAAAAATAGAAGTTAAAAAATTGACTGTGACAGGTTCATTTCTCTGGGAAAGACCATGGGAAACACAACAGGCACTGCAGGGAAACACCCAGACATGGGGATCTAAAGGAATATGTATAAAGGAAACAATTTCCATCACTTTGAGGGCAGAACCATGTAGGAGGTGACTGATACCAAACATTTCTTTGCACTGGATATCCCAGCAGGGATCTACAAGGTCACTCTGTACCTGCACACGTTTAGCAGCTCCTTTAAGAAAGAGATTCCATAAAGATATCATTTGGGTTGTGACTCAGCACTTGGGTAGGTGGCAAAGGAAAATAAAAGACATTTTTTAACCCCTAGAGGTGTTGTAAAGTGTGATGTTTATAGAAGGTAATTTGATGACACTGGTGTCTCTTGTAAAAAGAATTCTTCATCACAAAGAACCTCCCAGGACTAAAGGAGGAGAACGTGAATAACTGAGGAAATAGTTTGGGGTACAAAAAGCTGAAGGAAGAGTCTGCACAGAGGTGAAACCACTGTCTGTGCTCTCCAGCTAACGAGGAGAGGAGGGTTCCTTCCTGCAGGAGAAAATGCTGTCTTCCCTTGTTACCCAAAGTAGCAGCCTAGAGCATTCCCAAGGGACGTGTCTAGACAAAACTTGTCTCAGTTCAAGCTTCATTGCATCACTTTCAGCCACTGCACTTACTGGGGAAGCTGCACCCTCCACACTATCAGACTTACATTTAATGTACATATCTGCAGTGCTCACATCATTTCCCATCCCTCTTTTTTTATCAGAGAGATTGAGGTCCTGAAGATGCAGCTGTGGGTGATTTCTTGGGCCCATCTCAAATTCAATCCCGTGTCCTTGCAGTGTGAGCCCCAGAGCTGGATCCGTGTGGCAGAAAACTCTTCCCAGTGTTACTCAGGGACAGAGGTCACTTCAACAGTTGTACTTTATTCAGACTGGGAGTTGGGTTAGCAATGTACAGGACAAGCTTTTGGCCTTGTTTATTTGAACCAAAAAGGATTATTTTTGTTTTTAATTAGGTCATTTCTGCTCTTTCAGGGAAGGTAATTACAGCCCTCTCGGGTTCTAGACGCACCTGAAGGATGTTTGTTTGCAAACCTGACTGCAAATGGGATTGAAAAAGGGGTTAATGTAGTCTGGAGCTCGGAATTAAGTACATCAGAGGTAAAAGCTTGAGGGTGGAGTCAGGTTGATGCTGCTCACCTGAGGGAGTGATGATTATGAGCAACACCTGGGGGTGGGTCTGACCTTCCTGCAGTGCCAGCAGCTCGGATGTCGAGGGAGAAAGTTCTGCTGGTTTTTAACACATCCTCCTCTAATGCCTGAGTGAGAGGATTCTGTAGAGTCATCACTATCAGCTCTTCCTCCTGCTTCTGAGCATCACTTGCAGCTCAAGGTAAGTGTGATGCAGCTTTTTTCTCTTTGATGAGTTTGGTGCGTCGTCCAGAGTCCAGTGTGTTGTTTGTCTCTGTTTTAGAGGATTTGGATTGAGCCTGTGTGCTTCCCTTGGTCAGCAGGTTTTATTGAGATCTCAAGGAAGAACTGTGTTAAGTGTTCTTGGCTTCTAAAAAAAAACCCCAAAAGGTAAAATTAATAACTAAGGAAGCTGTCAAAGAATGTAGAAAGTTTTAGAAGAGTTATTTTTCAAGACAGTGAGCTGGGCAGAGAAAGAGAGTGGTTCAAACCAGTACCAAATGGTTTAACCAGGATCAAACTGGTCAGGGAGTCACTGTTGTCTTGAATGTGCTGCAGTATCTGTGTGTGGTGGAAGCCAATGGTGCCTTTGTCAGGAAAAGGTTCTGTTCCAGAACAAATCAACTGCTCCAAGTGCTGGTTGCAACCAAGGTAATGTCTGAGTACTTTTAACTCCTTTTGTGGTGCTGAGTGTTCATGTTGCTGAGTTTTAGCTGGTGATGTTGGCACAGACTGTGCTGCTGGAATTTGGGAATGTTTTGGCAGTATGAACCTTTGATAAAGGATGTTGGGTTGTTGCAGCAGGATAAATAGGTAAACTGTGGTATATTTGCATCACTTTGACTGACTTTTCATGGTGCTTTAGTGAGGTGGTTGAACTCTGTCTTTTGCCCTTCAAACAGGCCTGTGGTGGAACTGTTCTGTTGTACGGAGGCACAAGCCTAGGGTGGGAAAGAACTTACTGTTCCCAGCTGGGGAATTGCTCCACTATACTGAATTCAGCAGTAAACTTGTGATTTGCAGCAGCTGTGGATAATTAAAAATGCCTTTTTCGTACCTGCCTGAGTCATTTTCTGTGTATATGATAGTCAGTGGAGCTCACTGAGACTCTTTCTGCTGTTTGTCTGTGCTGGAGACTGAGTGACCCAACCTATTTATCAGTAGCAGCAAATTGTTAGTCATTCTCATAAGCATCCTGGACAAAATGTGCCAGCTAAGCTGCACTTGGGGGAAGGAAAAAAAAGAAACAAACCCACAACAAAAAAGCAAAGAAAAAAACCTCCTCGAAACCTGATCTGGCTGTTATGGGAGACGATTATTATAGTTCTTCACTTGCAAATTTTCCATTTGTGTTAAGTTGCTTCCCACAGTCTCTCACTGTCACATTCATTCAAAAGCCAGAATGGCATTGATAGAGTTCAGCTTTTTGGCTCATTTGCCCCAGCTCTGCCTGGAGACTGGATGGACAGGATGTAACAGAAATCTTCCACCAAAATTCTGCCCTCCCGGTCGTCCCTTTTTAACTCGAAAGCACTTCTTAGATCCTCCTTTTGTCCCAGTTCAAATATGCTTTGAAAACAAAACAAAACACTTGAAATGGCAATTTTGGAGCTTCCCCCCTCTCAAAGCTCTTCCTCTTTCAGATTATTTTAAAAAAACAATAAAAACTAGCTTAAAAATCCTGGTTTGAAGCTGCCCTCACTTGTCCAGAGGAGGGACATGAGGATGCTCCAAGGGCTGGAGCCCCTCTGCTATGGAGACGGGCTGTGAGAGCTAAGGGTGTCCAGCCTGGAGGACAGAAGGCTCTGGGGAGACCTTAGAGCCTCTTCCAGTACCTAAAAGAGCTCCAGGAGAGCTGGAGAGGGATTTTGGACAAGGGGCTGGATTGACAGGACGCAGGGAATGGCTTCAAACCGACAGAGGGATAGTGGGGAGAAATTCTTCCCTGTGAGGGTGGGGAGGCCCTGGCACAGGTTGCCCAGAGAAGCTGTGGCTGACCCTGGATCCCTGGAAGTGTCCAAGGCCAGGTTGGAGCATCCTGGGCTAGTGGAAGGTGTCCCTGCCTGTGGTAGGGGGTGAAATGAGCTGATCTTTTCGATCCCTTCCAGCCCAAACCATTCTGTGATCTCTAAAGCAATGCAGAGTGAACCCATATAATTTTTATGAATTAATTTTTTTGTTTGCAGCTGGTGATCATTCCGCTCTGGAATATTCATGTTACATTAAAGAGAGCCCTGTGCCTTTTCTAGATGTTATCAATCTGGCCTTTTAGTGAAGAATTACCACCACTGTTATAGCAAGCACAAGGAAACTGGCTCCCACTCATTGCTGTGATAAGATGCCTCACATCCTCCTCCTTGTGACTGTTTCCTTAGTGTTCCACTTCTCCGATGGAGACACATTTGCAGCAGTGATAACACTTTTCAAAAAGAAACTAATAAAATGTGCACACATTTTTTTTTTTATATATTTTTTTTTTAAGGCTTGTGATTTTCTCCCAACAAAACTGTCACTGAAGCTGGTAACCACATTTAGTAGAAATGATTAGAGATGTGTGACAAATTTACAGCGAAATGCGCAGCAAAACTGGAAACGTTTTTCTTTTCATCAGCTATATGAAAAGTGAGGGGGGGAAAAATGTGTTTTTCTCTCCCTTTCTGCCTGACAGAATACTTGAAAATTTAAGATATGGGAGTATAACTCCTGAATAACGTTTCTGTGAAAGTATCAGCCAGTTTTTTTAATAGAGAAAACACATTCTGGCTGGTAATCGGGTGTCAGTGGCCATTGGTTGGCATCATTAATCAACAGGGATGAGAGATCTTGGCTTATAAGAACAAAAAGGTGGAAAAAAATAACTGTTAGTGTTATAGTGATTATTTTGATTAAAGGCAAAAGTGTTTGCCTCATAATAACCATGTTGAATTTAAAATAATTTAAAAACCACATAATGAACAGTCTAGAAATATATAAAGGTTTAGATTTGACAAACAGTCAGTAATTCAGTGACTTATCCTTATCAGCTTGAAATATGTCAATAAAGGAAAGGGAAGAAGTTGTGTATATGGGGTTCATCTCTGTCATATATGTTTGGATCCCCTTCAAGAGTACTGAAATATAAGGTTTCTATCTCCTTGTTTCTGCTCTTTCCTCAAAAATGGACTCTATTTATCCCAGCTATTGCACAGATGATCAGAATGAATTTATATTGTGTTGTTTGGTATTGTGTCTTCTGACCTTGAGGGTTGTAGGTGATTTCAGTTTTCTCAAGCTTTGTTTGGGTTTTGTTGTGTGGTTTTTGTGTGTTTAATTTAATTTTTGTTTCTCCTTTCTGTGCTGCTCCGAAAATGATTCATTTACCAAAAAATATCTGACTTTTGAAATATACATTCAGAAGTGTAGGTCTATTTTTTTTTTCCAGCTGGTGACTTGTCCAAGTGCACACTGAGCAAGGTGCACCAGCTCAGCACACGGTGTTCAAGGGACTTTTGGAGTTCCATTCCTTTCTGTATAGAAAATCATGGCACTCAGTTAGTGAAAATCTTATTATTTGGTGATTTTGGACTCTGCTTGCACTTGTAATTACCTGCTTTTCAGATCTGGTGTGGACAACTGGACTAAACCTGTTCCAGCACTCAGAGTATCTTCCACTTTGGAGAGAGGATTTTGGTTCCTTAACTCTGTTTCATCAGTGTCTGTGTTCTCTCCTCCTTTAGCCAAACTCTGTGGAAGGTAAACATCTACCTGAAATCCCTATTTACAGGGGTGTGGCACAGATCTTATACCCACAAAAGTGATGTAAAAATATAAATGTGAGAAAGACTAAACTGCTTATCTCAGTGCCTCAACAAAATGAAGAGCTCCAACTTTGCTTTTGGTGTTTTCTTGTCACTATTTGTCAGTCATTCCTATTCTATAGCTCATAATAGAACATGAAATTTCACCTAATTTGGGCTAAACTGAAAAAAGAAAAGGTTTGATACTTATTAATAGATAGTATTGCTTAGGGACAAGAACTCTATGGAATAACAAACCCATTATCTATAAATTACATGTTTTGGAGGAATATTCTTTAAAACGGTTTTTAAAGAACAGATTTAATGTTGAAAACAGGTAAAATTATATGTCATATTCCATATAAAAACCTGAACAGAGTTGAAGAAACACTGAATCTCCCAAGCAGAGGGACATCCTATTTTGGGATGAGATTATCAGCAGCAGAATGGAAAAAGATTTGGGGTAAAGTATGTGGAGGCCTCAATTTAAAATAAGTTAATATTAAAATTATGTCTGGAAGTCATTTAAATCCCACAGTAGTGGTTAACTAGAGGGAAAGCAATAGTATTGAAGTGTTAAAGGAGGATATTGGCCAATTGATTGTTGGGTGGAGGGAATGGAAAGGTGTTGGACAACTTTGGGAAAATATAACACACACATCCAGTATCTGAGATTGCTGTTAAATACCAGACCTTCCCTGGAGTTACAATACTTTATTTGTGCTCCAGGAAAGGCTTATCAAGAGAAAAGAAATGTGAGGTAGTTTTTTTCTGTTATAATGAACGTCCCAGTTGATTCTCTAGCCTGGAAGTGAATTGCTCATTTTTATACTTCAATTTTTATTGAAAAATATCTCAAGTACTACAGTGGTCTTTAAGTTAAAAATCAGGTCCTGAACTTCCACACCATAAAGATGATCTATGTAAGTTTTGACAATAATAACATGTAGGGTCTGTTTTATAAAATGTTATTTTTGTTACATTTGGGGGAGCAAACACTGAAACATCATGTCTGCATTATGTTTTAAACCTGTATTTTTGACTATTTTGAGGGATTTAACTGTAACAACAACTTGTGTGCTTTTTCTGTGGGTTTGTGTTGATCATATTGTGTCACCATGAGCCTTATGATGATAAATTTAAGTTTTGATTTGAACTGAGTTGTGTTTGTTCACAGATGCTACATAGTTTTACTCCTGTAGGTCTCTGTAGGTAAAGAAATGACACACACAAGGAAAGGTGACAAAATAAAAGGAAAAGAAAGGCAGAGAGTGCTGATGATACCTCAGCATGACCATTTTGATGGCCCAGGGAAAGGAAAGGGACTTTGGTGTTCCTCTTTGTGAAAGAATTTGAGATACCTGTCCCAAAGTCAGCAGTGAAATCCGCTTAAGGGGTAGCATGTCATGATCATCCTGTGCTCTCATCTCTACCCTTCCACTCATGTTGGGGTGTGGGATTATTTTTGCCTCTGTTTCCCATCCTGAAAACCCGGGCACTGTTCCTCATCTGTCTTGCAAGGATGTTGTATTTACCAGGGAGTGCACACAGAATGATTTTTTGAAAGATGCTCTGGAGTGCAAAGAATTATTGCATTGTTTTTATTCATGACTTGAGCTGGGTTTTAGCTACTTGCCTGCCTTTGTATGCAGCGTGTTGGGTTTTTATAGCAACCTCTGTGTTCTCTGGGTACCTAAGCAGAGATTTTCATTTTAATACTACATCATTCACATGCTGGATTCGTCCCAAATTCACCTCCTCCACACATTTGAACTGCATTATTAATAATAATATGGTTGATTGCTGATGCTGTAGATTTGTTTTCCAAGGAGCTTGTTGAGGAGCTGGGTGTGTTAATAAGGTACAGGGTGTTTCTCCTCTGTTCCCAGCGAGGCTCCTGCCTGGAGCACACAACTGGCACTGCCTGGATCTTCTCTTCCCTGCTCCAGGAGTTTTCAATTCACTGGATCATTCACAAGTTACCTCCAACCCAACCTTGTCATTGCAATTGGTCACACTGGCAGTGGATGCTTTTATGTGCTGTATCTTGCCAAAGTCTCATCACGTCAGGCCGGTGCCACAGGGTATGAGACAACAACAAAGATCTCAAGCATAGTTTAAAAGGTAGCACCATAAAAGAGGGAAAAGTAATGGCTGCAATCGCTGCTAGATCCCCTGTTCCCACACATCCTGCAGCCTTTTTTTAATTTCAAACTAAAGTGAAGTTGTACAAACCTTCTCTGCTGCCACCCTATGCCCAGGATATCTGGCATCCTCTCCAGGGAGGGAGAGGAGAAGCCCTGACACAGCATATCTGGGGGGAAGGAGTAATCTGGGCACAGTTTCAATGTGAAAAATGTTTGAGGAGGCTCTCCCTAATCACCTTTTGGCTAAGGGTTCGTGGGAATTAGGGAGGTGTTATGAATGGCTCTGTAGAGTTCCCAGCTTTGCCACAACTTCTGGGGTGTCCCTGGACAAACCACCAAAAGTTGCTTCATGTCTTGTTGGAAGCAGTAAAGTTGTGCTATTTCTTAAAGGAAAAAAAAAAAAAAGGTGAGAACAAAATAGGTCTGCTTTCCCTCTGTTCTTCAGCTGGAAAACGCAAGTCATGATTTTCTCATAATCCTTTTCCATCTGGTTTTTAGATACTGGAATTTGTGCCTTAGTATGTTTTCATGCAGTCCCTCACATAATGATTTCTTGGTCTCAGGGATGACCCTCAGGTCACAGAAACTTTATAGTAATTTCTGTCGAGAGATGCTGTTGCATCAAGTGCCTTCTGTGAAGACTTTAGGACAACCTGTGCCCCGCTTCCTCTCCTGGTGTCTCCAGTTCTTGTTTTCTGTCAGCACAGCTTAGGCCTGATGATGATTTGGTTATAAATACCCCCGTGTGAGTTTTGGCACAAAATGTGTGCAAGTCTCAACATGGAAGGTTGCAATTCCAAGCCAAAGAATGGATGCCTTGAGGTTCCTTCTTAGATTTCTCCTTTCCTTCACATACAAGTGTGCTGAAGCTGCTTTCCTCAGGTTGCAATAAATTCCTGTCCTGGGAGAAAGAGGGAGGATTTAAACTAATGCTGAAGCACATGAGCTGGGAGGATTTTTTGGGAGGAAGAACTTTTGTGGGGTTTGAAGTGGAATGGGAATGAGTGTCCTCAGGAAAAACATTTTCAACCCCATCACCAGGGATGTGATGTTGTAGAAGAGTAGCCAGTGCTGCAGGAAATGCAGGAAGAGCCAGTTCATCAGAGATGTGGTTCCTGAGCCAGTGGGTCTGTCCTAGTGCTGTTCTTTTATAGTAATTAAAGCCAGTTGGTCATGAATAGTGGGAAAAGTGCAGGTCTCCTTGCTGTCCCTTTGCCTCCCCTCCTTTCCATGTACACATTGGTGCTGGCAGCTCGTGTTGCTTTTGACAGAAGCTCATTTACTACCAGGAGAGAAGAAATACAGGTGTACACACAGTAAGGCACAGCCTCAGCTGCTGGGACACCATAAATCAGAGAATTCCAAAATTGTTAAGGTTAAAAAGCCCTCTAAGATTGAGTCCAACTGTTAACCCAGCACTGCCAAGCTCAGCACTAAACCATGTCCCCAAGTGCCACATCTACAGGTTTTTTGAACACTTCCAGAGATGGTGACTCCACCACTGACCTGAGCAGCCCCTTCCAATGCCTGATAACCCTTTCAGTGAAGAATTTTTCCTTGATATCCAATCTAAACCTCCCCTGGAGCAACTTGAAGCTGCTTCCCCTTTTTCTGTAGCTTTTTACCTGGGAGCAGAGTCCAACCCTCACCTGGCTACAGTTCCCTTTCAGGGAGTTGTAGAGAGCAAGAAGGTCCCCCCTTAGCCTCCTTTTCTCCAGGCTGAGCCCACCCAGCTCCCTCAGCTGCTCCTGGTGCTCCAGGCCCTTCTCCAGCTCCATTCTCTTCTCTGGACATGCTCCAGCCCCTCAATGTCCTTCTTGTAGTGAGGGGCCCAGAACCAGGCTCAGGATTAGAGTTGCAATCCTGAAAAATCACAGCATTAATTTTAAGTCCTGGCACTCCCAGCACAGGCCCAGATTGCCAGCAGGTGATGGATTTTGGGAATACTGTAGTGTATTTTGGGAATACTCTAGAAGTCAACAAGAGCTTGTTTTGGTGGTCCTAATGAAGCAGGAGGTGTGGAAGTTATGCTGTTAACTTTTCTCTTCCAAGAATGTTTTCATGCCTCATAAAAAAGAGGAGGGGTGGTCCAGGATACCCTGGATGGGTGTGTTTGTGCTCTGCCTGGAGGGGCTCCCATCCTTCCCTTGCTCCACCCACCTGGCGTTCTGAGAGCATTTCCCTCTCTAGAACAGGCAGGGTGTTTCTGTAATAAGATTAGGCCTGGACTTTTCATTGCTGCCTCTCAAGTTTCTGTTAACATGTTCTCAGATTGTAGGCATCTGCTCAAATAGGCTTCCTGCAAACAGGCTCTGCTGCCCTCTCCCCTCCCGGAGAATGAAAGGATTGAAAAATGACAACGGTGTCCAAGTCCACGGGATCAGTTTCCCAAAGAGATGTAGGATTTCATTGCTGATAATATTCTGAAGATGCATTTTTTAATGATTTGGTGAACAATTGACAGGAAGAAAAGGTTGAATAGTAACGAGAAACACCCCTAATCACACTTTTGAGGAGTGGTGCTGTAAGTGATTACATGCATGACTGAAATCCATATGTTGGTCCCACAAACCCAGCCTGACCCACCTGTATATTTTCAATAAGAAGTAAAGTCTCCCATTTCTAAGAGAAGCAGAAAGAAAAAAAAAAAACAACCCCACCCTGCTGTTTTTAGCTATATACAAATGATAAAAGCAAAGACATCAAAGTGTGCAGCCTTTCAACTTCTGCTCAATTAGAATAAAAGTTTGGTTGCTGTTTTAAACATTTTGGGCTAACTGAGTGTGACAGCATCTCAGCTCTGCAAAGGGGATGATTTGGGATTGACTTTTGATCTGACTGACAGTTGCTTATACACTTCAGTGTTGGTTTATGGCATACAGGGCTGCATTGGAATCCACATGTGACTAATTAGGAACTGTTTATAGGGTGTGTATATACATTCACACAAGAATAAAAGGGCTATTCTCCAACTGAAGCCACGTTATTAATGAAAGAGTTAATTTAACAAGGTGCTTGAAGTGCTCTTTTTATAATGTCTGCAAGAAAGATGTAAAAAAAAAATTACAAAAGGGTGTATTAAGCTTAAAGAATGAATTTATATAAATGGTAATGTCAGATATGTAAATTGTAAGAATGAAAATATCTTCTAAAATCTCTCTGTAGTTGTTTGGTTGTTACAGGAAACCAGCAGGTTGAATTTTAGACACATTTTAGGCCACATTTACAGTTTGTGGGTATCTTAGAAATTTAATTCTCATTTAATTTTTAGCCTTTCTGTATAAAATGTGACAGAGGAATGTACATTAATGTTAATCTCTCCATCTACCTTTATCATAAGGGCTCCTGACACTGCAAGGGGTGCAGCAGCATCTGCGCCCCCAAATCCAGCTGGGGGGTTGGAGGGGTCCACAAAGAGGAGTTCTAAGATGAATACAAGGATAATAACATTTTCCTGATAAAATAATGCTCCTGTGTCACCGAAAAGAGAACTGTCAGCACTCCTTTGTCGGCCCCTCTCAGGCTTAAGAAAAGGGTCCCTGACAGTTTCAGCATTGCCTTTAAATATCTTATTGAAATGTAGATTAAGACTGTACATCTTATAATAGTTGGAAAGCCTTTTCATTTTAAGTCTTGTAGAAAAGCAAGCATTAAGTAAGTATTAACTTTAGCAGTTATATTTTAGCATTTTTCTCAGGTTGATCCCTCCTAGACCTAATATTTAGATTTATTTAAAGAGGCAGTAGATTACCTACTGGTATAGTAGTGTAGAGCATTGTGCATTCCTCTGAGTCTCCATAAAGTAAGATTAACTGTATCTTTTATTAGTGCCATCAGCTCTCATGTATTTTACAAAAGTATCCTGTATATGTGGATGCTGCAGTAATCAATGATACCTCAGTGTTCTTGGTTTAGCATTTTCAAATTGTCATTATCACTTTAGTATGAACTTATTTAAAATAAAATGATATAGAAATCTGCCCCATAAGCAGGGCTTTTCCTGAATCTCCTGTAACTCAGAAATTCTCATTATATAGCTCTTTTAGTTTAATGATGTGAAGCATAGTTTAGTGTAGGTGGTATTTATCAGTCAGGACTCTGCTTTCACTTGGTGTGTAAACCATTTATCCACTTTGTGTATAAAACGATATTTTAAATCAATTTGTGGATCTCAGTTTCTTGGTGATGATTTTGGACACTTGGACTGATTTTTCAGAAAACACTTGGCCATTAACTTCAGAAAATCAATTTTTTGCAGGTGTTGGTGTCTTGCTTTGACTTAGAATAAAATTGAAATTACCTATAATTATTAATCATTTTTACATCTCATATTTTGATATATAAATCTCCCCCAGAACCCTGAAATAATGACTAAGCTCACAGGAGTCTTGACTTCGATGTAGTGACCTGTGTGTGACAAGGTTATTATTCTTATTTCATATACAACCCTTATATTTCTTATATTCCATATGGAAGCTATATGATGTATGTAATGAGCTTGATTTTTGCCAAGCTTATCTATCAGAAGCATCACTTCCAGCTGCACAAATGTGATATAAAGCTAATTGGGAGCCAATAAACACACTTTTTATAAGCTCTGACCTTTCAGAACGGGTTCCTGCTTTAAACAAGTGCAAGAAATACAGTGCTTTAATGACACTTGGGCAGATTTAACACTTGCTGAATGTATATAAATAAATATTTGAATGCAGACAAGGAAATATTAGCCTGGGCTCACACGAGGTGGGAACTAGACAGCAGAAGGAAATGATTCATGAGTGAAAAAAAGAGATGGTCTGAGCAGTGCAGTAACTCGATTCAAAACATTAAAATACTACATGGGAGCTTCTTGAAGTCCTGTGGTGTCAGTTCAGATCCCAATAGCCAATAAAATATATAAAATTCTTCAATTGTATGGAAGAGTCTTCTAAGCCTTTGAAAATGTATTCAAATATTCCGGAATATTTGAACTTTTTCTTCTGAATGTTTGGTTGGACTTTGATACAAGAGCTATATTTGAGGTTTTTATACCTGTATCCTGATTTTGTGATGGTCTATCCAGTGCAGAAGGAAAAAACGTTTTGGTGGAATATTTAGTGGCCAAATTAAAATTCTTCAAGCCTGGAAAGGATCTCTGTTTCCTTTTAATTGGTGGAATGTCTGTCTCAGTATTTTGGGTGTGAGCTGCATTGGTGTAAAAGGAAATAAAAAAGGTTTTTATAGAACAGTTCTGGAGAAGTTTAATGCACACAAGATTCAAGGTATCAAGTCAACTGAAATTTATGATTTTTTAATTATTATTATTCTCTTTAATTTTCCTATGTTTCTTTTCTTATTCTTCTGCAAAACCATAACACTCCATACTTCATGTGTAAAAACACTAGAAGCAAAATATCAGTATTCTCTCTTTTACAATGAATTAGTTGGTTTGGATGGGAAGTAAAAATTAACAATAAGATATTTTTGTTTTGAATGGATCTTTGTACTTTTGGGGAAAACAATCCAGAGTGGGATATTTCTCAGTCATGACTAAGGAACACAATTTTATGGAATTAATTTGGGAAGAGCATAAACTTCAATATACTTAATCATAGAACTGCGTTCAGCCCTCTGATACGGGTTTATAAACCAAAGTTTAACAGTTTTATGCACAGGAATGAGAGGAATGTTCAGCTCTGTGGTTTGCTGGGATTCATGGTAGAGATGTTGGGATTGTTTTGTTTTTTTTCCCCCCTCAGCCTTGAAACACACGTGAAAGTTTTCATTTCAAATGGTGTAAGGCTGGAACAGCACCAATAAAATCACTGTTGTTCCCCTGGATTTATATCCAACAATACAAGGAAGGACTTTGTCCTCCTGATCTCGCTTTGAGGTTTAAATAAAACTGAGAAGTTGATGTGCAGCACACACAGCAATGCAGTGTTGGGCTTGAGATCGAGCCAAAACCATGAAAAATAATTGAATTTCCCATAGTTTTGATAAAAAAACAGAAACGGTTCCAAGTTTGCTCGAGCTGAGTCCGGAGATTTCCGGCAGCGAGATGTGAGGAATTCTTGAAAAACTTAGGGAATTCAGCAAATTTGGGATGAATGTGAACTGAGATTTGTGTTTAATTACAGAATATGAAACCAAGCAAATTTTGTCGTCATCTCAGTTAGGTAATAAAGAAAAATTTGTCCAAGGTCTCCGCAGAACTGATGGTTTCTTGTGGATCTTGATGAATTCTGCTGTTATTATTCCATTTTATTCCAGGCTCTGCCCTGAATATGGTCAGAAATACTTTGTGGCAGTTACTAAAAGAGGAAGTTACTCAGCATTATGATTAAGATGCCTATTTTAAGGAAGTTGCCTAATTTTCTGTTTGGTGAGAGAAAGCTTTCCAGCTTTTCATCTGTACTGCTAAATTTTTGGGGTTTGGTCTGTTTTTTATCAAAGCAACAAGATTTTCTTATGTAATTTTTAAGCATTTGCTACCTGATGAAGCAGATGGGAATATTCAAGAAAACAAACACCCCAAAAATTATAATAATTACTAGTGGATATTAAGTAAGGACTTTTTGTAGCCCTTTCACATTTTTCTGTGTGCTCTTGTGCTCCCTCTACTGACTTTCCACCTGGGAATGACAGAGACCTGATACAGCAGAGAACTTTCCTGTTGGCATCACTGGGAAAAATATACTGTTTTAATTAAAAAAAAAACAACTTGTTTGGAGATTTCCACTTTAGTTCTTGCAATCTTGGAAGCAGAGAAGGGAAAATAAATAGATGTTTAAAGATAAAGGAGAAAATTTTCCCCTTTTTCCCAATATTAGGGAGAAGTTGAAAACACTGGGCAGGAAAAGGGGCAGGAGATATTAATAATTGATTTTATGGAGAAGTAAAGGAAGATAGAAGCCATTGGAAGTTCACAGTGTGTGCAGAGAATAACTGTGTCATTTGTTGTCTCTATTCCCACCCAACTCCAGAGCAATCATTGAAATCCGTAGTGAAATTTTGGGATTGGAAATCTGTATGACCACCTTTTTTTTTCACTCCAGTAACAGAAATCCTTATAATTCATAAACAATTTAGACAAAAAATAAAGTTCTCTGAACTTGTTTTGACCTGGAGCTCCTTTTAGTCAACGAAAAAGTTCCGTCAAACATAAGTAACTAATTCAAGGAAGAAATTTCATCTTAGTACAGTCTCAATATTTTCTTCCAGGTGATCAAAAGCCTTGAAAGGTTTTTGATTTTTTTAACTCTGTTGGAGTGAGATTTGGATGAAGGTGGTTTCAGTCCAAATTGTTCATTTCACTTGTGACTTAAAACATTTCCATTTCAATAATTTGAAGAATGAAACACTTTATCTCTGGGTTTTTCAGCTTTCATATGTGTTTGTTTGTTTGTTTGTTTTCTTTAATCAGTTACTGGTGATGGGATTAATTCTGGGGATAAAAGCAATTTGCAGGGAGAGGAAAAAGTAAATTTGTCCTTGGATTATTGGTGGTACATTTCCTCTGCAGAAAGCTGCAACTGTTGGATATTTTTCTGTTACCTTATTAATTAAAGGAGTTAAATACCTGTGAGATCATTTGTTTGCAGGTCAGTTCATTGTGACACGTTGTGTGTTTTTTGTGGTAGACACAGGGGTTGGGTTTCATCCCCCTGTATTTACATGTGTGTACTTCACTATGGATTCCTACAGTACTGGGACATTTCTTCTTTCTAATTAAATAAATTGCTTCCTAGAGGCACCTTTTTGTGTGCCTTGACTGGGGAGGGGGTGAGGAATGACCACCTGAGACAGATATTTTGTTAAGTGAAGGAAATGTTATCACCTCTCCCTGTGAGAGCAACCAATGGGTTCTGTCTCCGTGTTTTTGGGGTGGGTTTTGTTCTATTCTGATTCTTTTTTTTTTTTTTTTAAGACTCAGTTTTCCAGTTGCTTTGAGGGAATTCTGGCACCTTTGTACCAGGTCAAAATATTTCTATTTCTAAACCAACCCAGAAACTCAAGGGATGAAAATGCATCTCTCTAAGGCTGACAAGAACCACAATATGTACAATTATTGCTTTCCTGCCATTCTGCATGAATATAAATGTTAAAATGTCCCTAATGTAACTCTGGAATATTTTTAAAATATGTATATTGCAAATATGAGGCTTCTGAATGACTTTAAAGAGGGGTTTTACTTGAAGATTCCAAAACACTCAGCATGCACCTGGCAACTTGGAAATATTTTCTATTTAGAGATTGAAGTTTGATAACGAAAATTTCAGGTAGGAAAAGTGAGGGAATGAACAAAATCTGTCCTCTAAATTCTTCGGGTTGAGTTTTCTAATTTCCTTATGTCACAAATATCAGTCTCCTCTATTCCTGCCATGCTGGGGCTGGAGAAAGGACCACCCTGGGTGTTCTCCTCTTTCAGCAAGAGGTGAAAATTCACTGCAGATGCTGCACTGAAGTCATGTGCAGTGACCAGCTTGAAGTGTGAATCTGTCACTTGCTTAACAATTTGTCATACAAAAGTCATCTCAGATTGCTTTTCCCTTTTGCCACTTCTCCCAAAAGCCCTGGTGATGAATACCATGATCACAATACATATTTCCATATAATTTTGTCTTACATAAGCTAAGCAAAACTTTATTAAATCCTAAATACTAAAATTCTTATAAGGTTTATGCTTCATTGAAATATTTAATCTTTAGATAAAGATTAGGTTTAGACCTGAACTAGAGTGACTTATTAGGACCACAAAATATTTTTTCTAAGTTTTTTTGCTTTTGGTGTGAAACACCAGTAGTGAGAAAGCATTATATAGAAAGAAGAAGCAAAAAAAAAAAGGGGGGAAGAAAAAAAATCAATGCAGAACTAAAAAACTTATCTTATAGTACATGCACCAACTTTTATTAAAATAGTAAATAAATCTGGGACATCTGAGTATTTTTTCAGGTGGATCGGAAGTTTTTTGTTTTCATTCTTGACCCTGATTTTTTTTTGCAGTGGATTTCAGGTTTTCTTTTGTTTGCAACCTGTAAATGGCACTGATTTACTTCAATAGGCTGCTTGTTACATGTGAGTGTGGATTAGAGCTACTCCAGGTGCAATTTATCTGACTCTTCCCATGGATGACTGATCCACCTTCAGAAAGATTTGGGAGCTGATTCATCCCTTAGTAACACACCAAGCATAGGCTTATGTTTAAGATTTACCTAATTAATTTAAAAAGGTTTATTTTTCAAAAATAATTATTAAAAAAGGTAGCTCTTCATTTATTCTTGCAAGTATAATGCCAGATGAAATCCTGGGAAAGAGGAATAACTATGAAATGGATGCTGAGAAAAGGTGTATGAAAAGAAATTTACCCCAAATCTGTGTTTAATCACATTTACAGCTGAGTATTCATGGAAATCCGTGTCCTGAATAAAATTCTGTTTAATTTGGAAGCAGAATTCTCATTTCACTTCCCTGAGAACATCTATCAACCCTGCACACAAAGATGAACCAGAACCTGGGTTACATCCTGTAAGGACAAAGTTGCAAAGTTAAGAAAACTTCTGCCCAAGGATCAAAATCCTCTCATTGTTCTTGTTGCTCTGCTTCATCCTCTCAGTGGATTCTAGAGAGGTATGAGAAGAAAGCACAAGAAAAGCTAAAACTTGGGTCCACTTTTAGGAAAAGGCTGAAATAAATTTTTCCTCTCCTTGTTAGACATTGTAGATTAGAGCTCCCTTCTTGTTGTGCTTGGCTTTATGTGAATGTAACTAAGAAATCTGTCAATTTTTGTTTCTTTTGGGCGAATATATTTAATTATAACTGTCAAAATAGCCTGTGATGATCCCGTTTGCTCAGGTAGAGTTTTATTTGTTTTGACTCCTGTATATTTAGTTTTGCAAGTATTAAAGCAACAACAAAGTGTTTCTTTATTGTCAGAGGGAGCAATAATAACCTTTCTGTCCCATAAATAATAATAAAAAGTGAGTCATTGATAGTTTGCAGCTTCTTAGCTATAAGGTGTCTGTAAGAGAAGTCAGTGTATTGCCTCAAGGGAGTAGATTAAAGGGAAAATGAGTGTGTTTCTGCTTACTTTCTTGGCTCATTGCTTTATGGATATGTGGGATCTGAGAAATAAATGGTGGTCAGAAAAGAACAAACACATTTATTAGAGCAGTTAGGGAAAAAAGACCCTGTTTTGCTGTTTGCCAAGGTCCTTCTGAGCAGCACGTTTGGCAGCTACCAAATGACAGGGCCTGCACAGAGCCGGGTTTGACAAAGCCTCTGGGATGTGTTAAAAAGTAAACCAGAGCAAATCACGGACTGGAAAGCATAACTCAATCAAGGAAAAATGTATGATTAAGGGCGACATGGGCAAGGAAAGCTTTGCCAGAGCTCAGGGTAAATATTTGTATCAGTGTGAAGTGAAAGCTTCACATCGCTGATGTCAAGCAGCTGGAATTTTCATTGTTTATAAACTTTTGTTGTTACAGTTGGGTTTTGGCAGAAAAGGTACCAAGGAGGGAACAGTTTCCCAGCAAGAAAGCTTGAGTTTTGATAAAGCAGCTTGAGCAGAGAGGAATGTGAAGATGCAAAAATTTCTGGGCCTTTTTTAAAAATAGCATCCCATGTGACCCACCAGTTACCTTGTGACGTGCAGTTGACTTGTCCTGCAGGAGTTTTTTGTGTGTTTGTGAGTTGTGTGGGAAAAAAAACAGGGATGCTGAGGATGAGCACCAGCCTCCTCTCACAAAGGTGACCAACCACCATCAAATGATGGGATTTAAATACTTGCTTTAATAGTTACAGCTCTACCTCGTTGTGAGTCCAGAGTTCATTTAAGAACATGAATCAAATATTGTAATGAGAGCAAAAATATGACCTAACTGGGGATTGAACCCAATTTCTTGTGTTTTATCCAGAAACCTTAAGAAGATAAACTAATATGCTTCATTCCCCTACCCCTTACCCCCAACGCACTTAAACTGCAACTGTGGGCATGTGTTGCTATATTTTATACCATATTTTGTTCAATGAGTGGTTTTATTTAAGCATTTTAAATATTTCAGAGCTGCATATTTAACCTGTGATGATTTCAATCGTGGGGTGGAATTTTTTATTCTTATAAAAAGTGGGAAGCTGGTTTTGGGTATTGTTCTGTATGTTGGGTACGTATTTAATACAGGAGGGAAGGGATTTGTACAGAAGTTCAGTTGCTGTGAGGGGATGTTTTTTAATGTTGGGGGTTCTTAGGAGATGACCACTTGGCATCATGATCCCAAAACCTTCTTATGGGGCTGGTCTCCAGCCTTTCCTGTAGGTGAATTTGCAGCTGAGCAGCTGGTTCCTTCAAGGAAGAAGAGAGGAAACTGAGGTATTGCAGAGGCCCACTGGGAGCAAAAAAAGTAATAAACCCCCTAAAATTTAGATGGGTGAAAACTGAAACTGGTGATTAGATTCCCAAGTAAGCAATTATTGAACTTTAAAGGAACCTGGACTCTGCTTAAGAGTTGGTTGTGTAGGTGGTTGAAGTGCACGTGCTCTGTTCCCTACATGAAGATGCTTCAATTTGAAGAGCTCTATTTTTTTGTTCAAGTAAACCAGGGGCTATCCCTGCCAGTGAAAAACAGTGCTCTGCAAGAACCTAACAACGTTACCCAGCTGCACTAAGAATAGAAATCAAGCCCCTGCTGGTATAATTAAGAAATCTTCACTTCCAGTCCCTGGGCTTTAGAGACCTGGATCACTAACTAATTCCAATTTAGAGAGCTTTTTTGATAAGAGCTTTTGTAAACTAGGAAATAAGCTGAGAATGAAAACTTTTCAGTGCGAGTGTTTGAGCTCCATGCTCAGCCTGTTCAGTGTTATTTCATGTTTGGTTCTGTCCTGGAGGGAAATCAGATATATCAGCATTGAATTGAAGAAATGCAGCGTGCTCGTTCTCCTCGGGGTTTTGTCAAAAAAAGGTGGCACTCATCCATGGGCTGGGATCTCACATTTGGAAAAAAGCAGCAATTTCATTCATAAATGTAGGGCCTGGCCATGCAGCCTCGTGGCAGAGCCACCTCCTGAGAGCCCTGGCTGCTCAGAGCTCTGGATAGTGCAGGGGTAGAAACACAACCTGGGTATGGGCTTTTGTTTGTTTTGTTTTGTTGGGCTTTTTTGTTTGTTTTGGGGTTTTTTGGTGGGGTTTTTTTTAGTATTATTTTTTTAATTAATTTTATATCTATCTTTTTTTCCTTTTTTTTTTCTTTTTTTTTTTCTTTCTTTTGTAACATGAGCTCCATAGTTGATTCTGCTCTAGTTTCTTACTGGTGTGGGAGCTGGGGTAGGGGAGTTGCTCTGGTTGACAGTGATGGGAGGGATCAATGTCACACCTGTTCTTTTTTTCTCCAATTAAGATTAAATAGATATTTATCAATATATCTTTAAATAGGAAACATTTATCAAGAAAAAAAATTATCAGAAGCTTTGCTTGACATGTCCTGCTTTTTTATCTAGTTACTCTTGCTTTATGTTTTTATTATGATTTCTACTCTACTCACCTCTCGTTCTTGTTTCGGGTTTTTTAATTTCCTTTATTCTTCAGCAGTTGGATGAAGTTTCTTTTCTCTGCTTTTCTCCTGCAGTTTCTTTGAAGCAGCAGGCAAATTTGGTCCTACTTGTGTGTGATTCAAACCTCGTAACCCACACATTGCAGGAGGTTTAAAGACACTGGTGAGATCACCCACCCACTCATTACTTATTATTATTTTATGCATCATGGTGTGACAGGTCAAATATCTGCCTCGTAAAAGGGTACACAGAGAAATGAACCGTTGGGGAAGTGGAGATGGAACAGGGTATCCTATTTCTAACACTCCTTTTGGCACCCAAATCCCTCCATCTTTCTTACTTGGCTTTCTCACCTTGGATGAAAGAATGGTAAAAATCTACCACCGTATGGGAGTTATGTAAATTTTGGACATATTGGACCATGAAGTGAGATGATGATGATGATAATAATGCTCATTAAAAGTTCTTGGGAGAGCTGGAGGATTTTTAAATGGCTTGTCTGCTGCTTCTCATATGTTCAGTGTAGAGGAGGGTTTTTCACAAACTCACAGAATGGGTCAGGTTGGAAGGGACCACAGTGGGTCACCTGGTCCCACCTCCCTTCTCAAGCAAGACCAATCCAGAGCACACAGCACAGGGTTGTGTCCAGATAGTTCTGGGATATCTCCAGTGAGGGAGATTCCACCCCCTCTCTGGACAATCTGTTCCAGGGCTCAGTCACTGCTCAGGGAAGAAATTCTTCATGTTCAGGTGGAACTTCCTGGGCATCAGTTCCTGCCCGTTCCTCTTGTCCCATTGCTGGGTATCTCTGAGCAGAGCCTGGTCCATCCTCTGCCCCCTCCCTGCAGACACTGACAGGCATTGATGAGGTCCCCTCTCAGTGTCTCTTCTCCAGGCTGAACAGGCCCAGCTCCCTCAGCCTTTCCTCATAGGAGAGATGCTTCAGTCCCTTAATTTGTCTTAGTAGATCATGACAGAACCTTTGACAAATTAATGATAGTCTACCTTTTTCTCAGTCAAGGTGAAGTCTTCTTTCTCTGTCTCACTCACTTCCTTTCCTCCTTCCAAGTTTTGGCGTCCATCCTAATTTTTACCTTTCCCAACAATATTATTTTAATGGGAATGCAAATGTAGGAATTTCTTTAATGGAAGAGAGCTTCCACCTCCTGGGTGCTAAATCGAGCTCCCTGTTTTGATCTTGCACAGGGGTTTGTGTGAGCCTGAGTTAACAGAAAGGAATACGATATACTTAAAGTACCTACTTATTTTTTTAGTTTCTTTTGTCACTTAAGAAACACCCAGCACCTTTGCAGAACTTGTATAAGGTTCACCTATAAGGTGTATAAGATGGCAGAAGTTCATAGAGTTGTTTAGGTTGGAAAAGACCTCTAAGATCATCGAGTCCAATAATTGGGATGAATGAAGGAGTTTCCCAGAAGCTGGACAACATCTTTTAACCTTCTAATCCCTTCTGGGTCTTGGGGAGAGGAGTTTTGGCTGCAGGCATGTCCTATTTACATGATTAGTGGCGTTTTCTCCCCATGGACAGTGTGAGGGGACTGGTCTGGTACTGGTGACCTACCCAAATCTGAAGGCCAATGGTTGCTGTGTCCAGCTTTTCTCAGGAAGGATCGTAAATCTCATGGCAGGGGAGCTGCATCCCAGGTAATGACATGGCAGGGACCAGCTGGGTGAAAACACACCCTGTGAGATGCCACATGGTACAAAGTGTGGACTGGGATGACCTTGGCCCTGCTGCCTCTTGGAGCTCCATCAAAGGGTGGTGAGGTCTCAAGGGTGACCCAGGCTGGTGGCCAGGCTTCAGATGTGGTTACCTGGGCATGCAGCCCCCCTCATGTGACCCAGTCCTCTGGCTCAAACACATCTCTGGTGTAGGAGATACAGTGTTGTGTGTCACCAACATCAAAGCTTGAATTAGGGTCTAAAACTTTTTTTTTTTAATTAAATAGAAAATAGGAATTATTTTACTTCATGCTTTCAGAGGCTGGCTACTGGTTTTAAAAGTTACAACCCTAATCACGTTGGAAGCTTGATTTCATTTGATTTTTTAATTTTTTTTTTTTTAGGAAGGGCAAGAGTACAATTTAGACAAATATTTTTTATATATATTTTTTTTTTCCTGGAATGATGAAACTACTGCGCTGCAATCAAACTGCAATAAAAATGTGAAATACTGTCAGACGATACGAAGCTGGTGCAAATGAAAGCCAGAGATAGAGACAGAATCCTAAAATAAATTCCAGGAAAAAGCAGGCTATTTACTTTCAAAATACGGACAGCAAACTAACCTTAAAAGTACTGGGACAGTGCAACAGCTTTGGCCACGTTCAGACTGGGCTGAAATAGAAATGCAGATCACTTTGGCAGTGAAAATAATTATTGAAAAAAAAAAATCGAATAGAAAGAATTATTTTTAAAAAAAAGAAAGATTCCAGGAGCAGGCAGGGGAGGGGAAGGCAGGGCTGGAGTCAGCTCTGCAAAGGGGACTGTAGGTGGAGCTCGGATCTGCGATTCCTCGCTCCGGCTCCACAATGAAGCAATTGTTCCCCCGTCTCTCTCCTGCTCAGCAATTCCTGCTCCCCTCTCTGTGTGCTTTCTGGTGGCATGTTCTATTTATTTTAATGCGTACCTTTGTGCAGGGCCTGTCTCGGAGTGGTCGGATCCCCCGTGGATATGTGGCCTTCCAGGCAGCGGGAGGAGCGCGGCCCATTCCCGTGGCACCCGTGGGCTTCGGAGAGCCAAAAAAACCTTCTCAGGAACACCTAATCCTTGGGCTCCCTCCAAGTACCACAATCTCTCTGCATGACTGACATGGGCCACTTGGGACACTTGAGGGCTTTAGGTGTGTCTCTCTGAAGTCAACCCACAGCCAAGCATGAGGCAAATGTGCCCAGACCAAAGAAAATAAATTATGTGGGCTCCAATTTTCAGCAGTTATGAAGGATTAAATTACACATCTGAGGAATTCGCTGGGGGATTAACCCTTTGGAACCCGCACGGAGGGTTGTGGTGGCTCCTCCCGGAGCCCACGTTTCAAAGGCACGTGTGGGTCATTGATCACAGGGCCGGGATGCTAATTGAAATATGTGTCATAATTAATTGTTAACACAAAAAAGGGAGAGCGGGAACAAGGGGGAGAGAGACCTGCTACCTGTGCAAAAGCTGGCGGGGGGAGGATGCAAGATGCATCTCTGGATGCATCCCAAGAGGGTCCTCAATGCCACGAAAGTTTTAAATAAAGCTATAAAGTTTTAACCTCTATTTTGGACCCATGAGTGCAACTTCCAACACACCATTAGAATTCACTTCAGCACAATTAGCACGGCCTTTGGAGCTACCTCTTCATTCAGGTTTGGAGAAGTGCTCGCGAGCCAACGCGGTTCTGCTGAATTTCTTGCTGAAAAGGCATTAAGTCCTGCTAAGAGATACAAAAAGTACATCTTGCCCTTCCTCCCTCAAGTATTTCTGGTTCCCCACAACCATCTGTAACACCAAATATCTGGTACGTTGTGTTGCTGAAACTTTAAAAAGTGTAAACCCCATACTGGGAAAACAAACGGCTGATATTTTTTTTTTTTTTTTTTATTTTTTCTTTATGAGTGGATTTTTAAAGGTATTTTCTTAAGCAAATAATTAGCCTGGGGAAGCTCTAATGATGAACAAATAGACAATTATTCAGAAGGAGGCTTTGGGCTTGTTCACCCCCTCCCCTCTTGTTGCATTAATTGAAATTTGTGGTCTTCTTGCAACTTGAAACTGAGTTTAGTAATGACTCTAAAAAGCTGCTCCATCGGTGAGTTCACTGAGGCTGGTACCCCCATGCTCTTATTCCTTGACACATACAGTTTTCCCTTGGATAAAAATCAGTGTTTGTAATCATTATGTACTTTATTTTTATTTCTTTTTTTCTAAATCTTGGAAGGACCTGATCCTCAAAGCAGTGCAAAATGTAGTATTTTGTGTGCATGAAGAACAAACCTGGGTGACAGCATTAAACTTCAAAGGCAAATTGGGATAACGCCCCCTGGTAGTTCCTGCCCTGCTGAGACCATGGGTGACCCTCTCTGAGAAGGGACACACTGTGGTGCTCATGGATCATGAGGATGCAGGGCTGGCTGGAAGCAGAGTAGAAGAGACACACACAAATTTTGGAGGTCATTGCTGAGGTTTTTGGGGATTGCTGTGACCCCACTGTCTGTAAACTCTGTGGTAGGATGAAAATTCCAATAACCCTGTAAGATTTTGGGCTTGCAAAATGCTGTCTTTGTCATTAAACTGCTTTTATGCCTTATACACCTCTTAGAGATGATGTGTTTACATGATTTGTATCGCAGGTGAACATCTCTCCAGCTTCAGTGTCTTTCCGAACTCCCTTAATTCTCTTTTCCCTTCCTCAGTGACATAACAGATTTACAGTACAAGGTAATTTTCCACCTCTGTGTTTTTAGGAAGGTTTTCACTAAAGAATAAACCCAGTGTTTGAGGGGGAGGGTGGAGTAAGTGTCAGTAAAAGATGCAAGTTATAAAAGATAAGGCAGGGAGGAGGTATAAATAGTATTTTTATGTATATTGAAAATGGCTTCAAAAGTGAGGATGTGTTTGTTTTACAGTAGTATATTCTCCTTAAAATCTGCTGTAGTAGGGAATGAATCAGGAAGGGTCTGTGTGTGTAGGGGGTGGTTTCCTTTTTTTTTTTTTTTTTAAGGAATCACTCTTTGATGTTCCTTTCAGCAGTGTGACAGTTTTCCAAGAGTTTCCAAAAACATTTTAGTGGATTCAGTGCTTTGACTACATTTCTTTAACTAAAGTATGGTATTAAAATTCCCATAAATTGGGATTCTAGGAGTCTTTGGAGGAAGAGAATGAAAACTATAGTACTTGAGTGAAAACAGGATAAATGCAAGTCTTCTACACACAAGCAAACAGGCAGCATGAGCAAATAACCAGTTTCATGGATTTATAAGTAGATTTAAAACTTCTTTAGATTAAACTTGGTAGAGAAATTATCCTATGGCTCTTTTTGAGGCACAGGGATTTTTAATAATAACTCTTGCTCCAGTTTTGTCTGACTGTCTTTGGACCAGGTTGTAGGAGGTTGCTCTTCTCAAGCAACCCCTACACAATCTTTTTTCTAAACCTCATCAAACTGGAATTCATCCTTAAAGACCCAGAAAGTGCAGGAACTTGGACTTGCTATACTTTATTGCTCTGTTTGCTGGAAGCAGTTTGTGTAACACTTGTAGCCTTTTGGTTTTCTACGTGATGATCAGGTGAGAAGGTCATTGGTATGTGACCCTGTTGACATCAAAAAAATGACAGCAGAGTAACCAGAGCTTTTAGGATCAAACATAAAGCATTTCTGGATGTATGAAAATCGGGGGGGGGGTTGTCTGCTGAAAAGAAAAGAGGATTTGGGAAGTGTGGAATAGAACTGTATGTGAGGGCTTTAATGCGGATTAGGACACCACAGCATTTTGGCACATTTGGGGTTGTGCCAGAATATCACTGGGATGAGGCCAGATGAAAAACCTGGATCTAGAGCCTCTTTCCAGCATCCCCAGTTTGCTGATGTTTAGGTTGCTGCATTAATTCCAACTTTTGGGCAAATTCGTATTCCCTTGTTCTGGTTGTGAAGCCCTGGAACACGTGGATTTCTTAGTATAAGTATTTAAGAGACTCAGGAGATTTTCTGAAGCTTTCCTGAGCTCCGCTTTTGAACCTAATCGAGCCCTTTTGTAGAATTTAGAGTCAAGTGGAAAGTGCAAAACCTGGATAGTGATCAAGAAAATGCAACAAACTCAGGAACTGGGAGGTAACGGGGTAAGGTGCCTCCTGTGACTTAGGAGATCCAAAACAGCACTGCGGATATTCTCTCTCCTGTTCTAGAGAAACCAGATCCAAGTGGTTTCTTTGCTCTGTTCCCCTTGTAAAGTAGCTATGAGGAAAATTGCAGATAAGTCTCAGCCAGAAAATCCATCTGGTATGAGAAGAAAGGGCCAAAGTACAGCTCTTTGAACACTCAAGACCGCCTTCTGTCTTGACTAAACTGTCTCCTGCCCAGTGTTGGGTCTCCTGTTTCCTTTGACTCTTCCCATCAATTTTATTTTGCATGTGGGTAGTGAAGGTGCAATAGCAAACCTGTCTTCAAATCTTGATGTATTTGGCACAGCATTTACTGTCCTCGTGTAGGTGTCCTGCTCATTTCCCTCCCCAAGTTTCTCTTCTATCAGGTTGTGTATTACCCTGTATCTGTATCCAAGTGGTGGGATGGACATGAGGGATCACTGGGACCAAATTCTGGGGGCCAGGGGAGACTCCTTGTCAGGTCTGTTCTTACAGCTCTTGCTTTGTTTTGTTGTTGATTCCATTTTTTTTTTTCCACCAGAAAGATTTAATAGTCACTTTGCTTTGCAATTTTCAACCTAAGTTAGGACAGAAAAAATTTTTTTATTTTGTTGAATTTCATGTTCAAACTGTAAGAAAACACCCAATACGAGAAGTTACTTAAAGTAGGGAGATTGTTTGGAAACTCTGAAGCCAAAGGGTTTCTTGCTTTGTAGAATATAATTTTCAGTTTGTGTGCATTTATTCAAAGACAAGTTCACACTTGCAAAGTCTGCATGTTCTTATTTCTGAGCAGAGCAGGGTATGGCTGAGCTATTGCCCACCTCTAGACCATGATTTCATCTGGAATACTTGCAGGGGGTAGAGCAGAGCAAGCATGGAGGGACCTGATCCCTTCTGAGTGCCCCCTGTTTGTTGCAGGGGAGTCTCCTGCAGCCTGTCCAGCCCTTCCCCTGCCAGCAGGACTGTGCTGGATGTAGCTCCATGCTTGGGATGATGGTAGTGTAGTGTGCCAGGTGGGAATATAAAAGTGACTTATTTCCCAAGCCCACACTCTGCAGTGGCAGTCACCTCTAATTAAATAGTTACAACAAGTTGCTCTCAGGCAGTTTCAGGGCAGCAAGGAAAAGCATGTTCAAAGGTAGGATCAGGCACAGCTGCAACAACATATCCCTGAGGGCATCTCGTGTGCTTGGAGTTGAAGTTAAGGCATGTGTCTGAAGAGGTCTAAACCTCACCTTTAGCTTTTCTATGACCTAGCTGGGAAGGAGATTATTCTAGTTATTGCATGGCCACCAATGCATCCACAAGTTGCAGGAGGTTCATCTCCATGCTCTTTGTTCTATTATCTTCTTTCTCCTGCTCTGTAAAAATAGGAATTCCACTGGTGTAACTCAGCAAGTGGTGATATTCTGCAATAGTCTTTTTGCTCTGTGCCTGATGGAATCAGGTGTGCTGAGACAGTTGTGTGTTGGAGACCCCCACAACTTCCCTGGGAAGGCTCAGAGAATTGGGATTGTTCATCCTGGAAAACAGAAGGGTTCAGGGTGACCCAATTGCTACCTTCCAGTACCTGAAGGGAGCCTATAAGAAAGATGAAGAGACACTATTTACAAAAGAAAAGTTCTTGAGTGACAGGACAAGGGAGAGTGGTTTCAGGCTGAAGGAGGTATGTTTAGATGAGATATTAGGAAGAAATTCCCGGCTGTGAGGGTGGTGAGGCACTTGCACAGGTTTCCCAGTGAAGCTGTGGCTACTCCATCCCTGGAAGCGTTTGAGGTCAGGCTGGATGGGGCTTGGAGCAACCTGGGATAATGGAAGGTGTCCCTGCCCATGGCAACAGAGTTGGAAAGAGTGGGTATTTAAGGTCCCTTCCAACCCAAACCACTCTATGATTCTGTGATATAGATGATGCCAGTCAGCCATGCTTCTGGAATCTGCAATGCTGGCCTTGACCTGAGCATGTCCAGTACCCAGCAACTGTGAGTGGAATCACAGAATCCCAGAATGATTTGGGTTAGAAAAGACCTTAAAGGTCATCCTCCAACACCTTTGCCATTGGTAGGAATACCTACCACTAAACCAGGTTGCTCAAAACTCCATTCAATCTGCCCTTGAACACTTCCAGGGGTGAGGAAGCCACAGTTTCTCTGGGATACCTGTTCCAGTGCCTCACCAAGTGGAGGAACTTGTGTATCTGGTAGCATGAGACATAAAGTCACCTGTATTGGGTGCTGTACCTGAGAACCCATATGGGTGTATCTGCTGAGGCAGCATGAAATGAAAGCTTTACTCTGTGTTCCTGCAGCTCCTCCTCATGCCCAGACCCTGCTCTGGGCTCAACCCAGCCCTGGCTGTGCAGCTGCAGCAATTGGCCCACGGCAGAGGTGTGAAGGCACCTCAGGCTGCCTCCTCTGCCCAGCCCTCCCTCCCCAGCCCCCTGCAGTGACAGCAGGGCTCACTTGAAACCGTTTCAGAGCCGCAGATGACACGGAGAATCAGTCTGACATTTGCAAGGAGGTTGGAATGATTCACTGCTCTCAGAGCTGCACTACTCAGGGAGACCCCACTGCTGTTGCAGTTGGTGCTGAGAACTTTTTTTATTTTTTTTTTCCTATCCTGAATACTGTGGAATGTTGTAATCTTTTGGCAGGTTGATTATAACTTGAAAAATATCTCCTTGGCCTTTTTTTTGTGAGGCTGCAGTGGTGCCCTTCATCTGGAAGTGTCTGGGATTTGGGGAATGGCTATTTTGCTACCAGGGAACTAATCTAAAGGCAGTCACTCTGTCCAAAGGAGACAGTGATTTGAGAAACCAGGCTCATGTGAGCCAGCAAGGGCCATGGAATAAAAAAACCTCCCTTGTACAGTGCCTGTGGCTGTCCCTTCATATCCCTACCCCCAGGACCATCTCCCTGGCCTTGCACTGGAAGCAGCAGGTTGCTTGGCTTGTGCCTGTGTAGGAGGGCTTGGGGGAGAGATGTCAGATGAGCAGTCTGACCAGATGAAAGAGGCACAGGACTGTTATTTGTATATTTCCACATTTATTTATTATTTTTTATAACTGGGAGGTGGAGACGGTGTTAGAGGATGAGGCTCTGGAGAGGTTATTAGACCCTCCTAAGGAATGGTGAGCTGGATAAAAAGGTTTGCAGTGTGTAAACAAATCCTATGTCCTTGCTCTTTCTGGGAAGTATCAATAGTTACTGTTTCTTCTCTGGGTTATATTAAATAAGGCTAATGAGTAATTAACTTTATGTTGGGTGCTGTGCATCCCCTTCCCGTGCCTATGGATCTCAGGAGGCCCAAAGCACATCCCAAAGGCAGTAAAGGTGAGGTTGCTTTAAGGCTCTGCACTATCTTGACAATGCCAAGGACGTGATTTTAGTCAGTAAATGCTGCTTTTACTCCTCTTCAGAAACCCAGTGGATTCAATAATAAACATGATATCCCAATGGATACAGAGCTTGTGCCACTGGAACCTCGGTGCTACTAAAAGACCAGTAAATAAGTTGAGAAAGCAGGAGCTGATGTTGGAATCACTGGGAAGTACATAGGGATTGCAATCCACAGAGTTGCTTTTCCTTTGCCTTCCACAGTGTTCCCTTACCATGCTTTATTTCCATAAAAATTGTTATATTGACACTGGACTGGGGCTTTTACCTGTTTTGAGACAGGACAGGATCAGAGGTGGTAATTCTTTTTCCTAAATTTCATCCCATGAGTTCTTTGCACAAGAGAAACAAAATGTAAGAGCGAAAATACTTTCATTATTCTACATTATTTTGATTTTTTTCAGTGTCTTTTTTTTGTTTGCAGCTTTTAATAGAAGGTCAGTTATGCTTATGAAAAATCTCTGACTTTAATATCTATGTCTTTGAAGTTAAGGTATAGAAGGAAACAGTGTGATGAGATATCACATATAGTTGCTGTACCCAAACACAACACTTTTCTTGCCACAAGCTCTTTTTTAAGAAGAGGCTTTCTACAATCATTGTCCTGCCTGCAGTCCATGGCTGTCCGGGGAGAGAGGACACATTCCCTCAGGAATTGCCATGGCTGCTGGAGTGGCACATTTCGTAGTTGCAGACCACTCTGGGTTTAAAAGCAAAACTTGTACCGTATCAGGTTTTTAAGAACAGAACTCATTTAAAAAAAGACAGAGTTTCTTTAAGGTTTCTTTAACCCCATTAACACAGCTGTTAAGAACATAACCACCAGACTGTGTTTATTTTTGTGGGAATTCTTGGCAATCACTCAGGGGATGCTATTTCCCCCAATTATTTGCTTCTCCCTCCACTAGAGGCAGAAATTCAGCTTCTTCTCTGTCAAAGAGAGTAGGAGAGCTGCCATCAGGGCTCTGTGCCCAAGTCATAGGGATAGCAAACACTATCTGGTTGCTTTGTGATGATGCCCAAATGGGGTAGTTCTGAATGTTTAATAGGTTGTTTCTTCATGACAGAATGGACAGGTTTGGTTTTTAGGCTCTAGGGACTGAAATCCATCTGGTCTATGATTGAATCATATACAGTTATCACAGAATGGGTTGGGTGGGAAGGGACCTTTAAAAGTGTTGTTGTTCCACCCCCTGGCATGGGCAGGGACAACTTCCACTAGCCCAGGTTGCTCCAAGCACCGTACAACCTGGCCTTGGACACTTCCAAGGATCCAGGGGCAGCCACAACTTCTCTGGGCAGCCTGGACCAGGGCCTCCCCACCCTCCCAGGGAAGAATTTCTTCCTTTTATCTGACCTTTTATCTACCCTGTGTATGTGTCCACCTCTTAAGGTGTGACACGAAATCTTTGTGCAGTTCTGTGACCTGCCCTCTCCAGTTTCCTGGTACATCAACTGAGAGTTACTTTGGTCTTTTGTTGAACTCCAAGCAGGTCCTCACATAAATGTCATCTGACTGAAAACCATGTACAGCCCTTCCATCCATCTCCGTTGGTAGCACAGAGCATGCACAGAAAGTAAAAAAGAATAACTCTTAATCAATAACAATCTTTCTAGTGATTTTTCTATACCTAGAAGTTAATTTTCAAAATGTCTTAATACTCTCCTTCACCTTGACAACTTCATCTTTCACCAGTTTTGACTGTAGTCACTGTGTAGGCCAGAATTGAAAGCAAAAACATTTACTCCATTTCCATCTCCTTTTAAAAAGTATTGTTTAGTGCTGGACAGTAACATTATCTTGTAATATTTTTTAATTTTTCTATCAAAATATTCTTGTGTTTTTTAACATAGAAAATGACCAAATTTCTGGACTCTAATGCACATTGTTGGCTTAGTAAGAAAGAACCAAATTCAAAAGGGGATGACTGAAAATTAAAAACACTAAAAAATTTTGGCTACTCGGGAGTTTTTGGCACTTGAGAACAATTGTTATTAAGAATGAGGTTCAATAGGGTCTGATGACAGTAATTTATTTCCAGATAATTTTTCTGATATCAAAGGGGGTGAAACAATCCCATTGTCATTTCATGTATTCTTAAGATAGCTGTATAATATTCTATTTAAATTCCCTTGCTCAGAGAAGGAGTGGGGCTCTGCAAAAGGTGGGTTCTGCACAGTTTCCTCTCCACAATCAGGTGTTGAGGATGTGTTTTCCATCATATACCTTCATTAACCAGTATGGATTTAGGACTGCTGCGCATGGTTAGGCTAAATTGTCCATTGCACTTCAACAGTTTGAACAACCTTAGGAAATGAAAGTCTTTTTCCCTTAGTGCAACACTGATATGACTTAATAGTGCTGTTATCACCTTATAATCACACAACTGCGTGGGAAGCAAGTTGTCCATGGGCTGTTGTGTCCTGCAGAGATGATGGCTCTTGGTAACACAGCCCAGTGAACAACCTGGAGAGAAACTGCCTGAGATCTTAAAAAGGGCCAGTCAATTAATTTGTGCCATCCCTTCAGGTCAGGAAAGAGATGAAATCACTGCTGTTTACAGCTGATTGTCTCAGATTAATATATTTATTTTAAACATTCAGCTATGTTTGCCTGGAGGTGTTCAGGGCTGGGCCACAGATTCTTCACCTGCGCCAGCTGGGGTTGGGATCATCAGCTCTATGGTGTGCCAACACCTTGCACCTGGGACTTATAGGAATAAAGCACCTTGCCCATGTTGGAGTCTCATATTATTAAATCCTGTATGTGTATTATAAAATCATAGAGCGTTAAGGGGTTGGGATGGACCTCAAAGATCATTTAGTGCCAGCCACCCTACCCTGGGTAGGGACACCTCTCACTGGACCAGGTTGCAAAAGGTCTAGTGGCTTATCCAAGCTGGCTTTGAACACTGCCAGGGTTGGGGCATCCATGCCCTTCCTGTTTCAGTGTCTCGCCAACCTCACAGTGAAAACAATTATATATTTTATTTATATATTTATATTCATATATTTATACTTATATATTTATATATGTTTAACCTAAATTACCCCTCTCTCAATTTGTACCCATTCCCCCTTGTCTTATCACTACAGTTCTTGATGTAGAGTCCCTCTCCTCCTTCCCTGCAGACCCCTATCACAGAATCCCAGAACATGCTGAGTTGGAAGGGACCCATAAGGATCATCCAGTCCAACCCTCAGCCCTCCACAGGACAGACCCAAGAGTCCCACCCTGTGCCCCAGAGGATCATCCAACCCCTCCTGGAGCTGTGGCAGCCTTGGGGCTGTGCCCACTGCCCTGGGGAGCCTAACCAGTGCCCAACCACCCTCTAAGGGAAGAACCTTTCCCTGAGATCCAACCTGACCCTGCCCTGGCACAGCTCCAGCCCTTCCCTGGGTGCTGTCCCTGGTCCCCACAGAGCAGAACTCAGTCCTGCCCCTCCTCTACCCCTCCCAAGGAAATTGTGACTACCATGAGGTCTCCCCTCAGCCTCCTCCTCTCCAGGCTGGACAGTTCCCATGGTGTTCTGTTATCCCTCAGGTATTTCCCTCAATGCCTTGTCCCTTTCCCTCTTGCTGTTCCTTAGCGGTGGCGCTGCCGTGGCTCACGTTTTATGTCCACGCAGTTCTAGCGTTCCCTCACCATATGGTCATCCTGATGTTACCATTTGCCTCAATCATCCTTTTTGTAGCTGCTTGAACATCTTAATTGATCTCCTGAGCTATGTTAAAGATTTATAACAGCCGTCGGTGTAATTCATTTCACGAGCACGTAGCTGGGCCTTTCCGTCTGATTGGGCGTCCGCACCTCTCCCTCATAAAAATGTGCACAGAGCACGGGCTTGTGTCTCTGTGGTAAAATAATGGTTGTCTTGAAGGATATTAGAAACCTTGTACCACTCTACCCCAGCCAACAGGATAAGCTGTGGCCTCTCAGTTGTTGCTAATAAGGTGTTCTCTGCTCCCTCTTAAATAATACCTCTGGTCCCTAAAATCAAAGGAATAATTTTTCTGGGTAATTTGGAGTAGAAAAAGGTAGAGAGCAGTTCCTTAATTAAAGCACTTTAGGTGCACAATATACATATTTCACACCCACACAACACAGGCTCTACAATTTTTATAATGCTACCTAATTACAATATTTGACCATTACATCATTAGTTACACTCAGCCCCAAAACTCCTCATCCCATCGGACCTCCCATGGATATGCATCCCAAAATTGAGTCAGTGGTCATAAGACCACCCCTTCCTCCCCACACTCCTCTTTGTCATCACCTTCTTCCCTTTTTGGAACAGTTTCAAGGCTTCTGAGTCCTCTTGAGTAGTTTTGACTTGCTTAGATCGAGCAATGTGCCTGTTATGTCTTGTCTAATCACATTCTCTACAGACAAGATGTTCTAAAAATCTTCATCCATTGGAATCCTTGACAGGGAATATTAAACAATATTTCAGGAATTTAGTACAAATGGCATTTAGCTAAAAGTGATAAAAGCTGTGTTAGAATCTATGTAATACGGATTTTAAGGCATCACCTCCATTTGGAGAACTTTTATTTTCTTCACTAGTAACAGAGATGGTGAAACTTTTTTTTTTTTGAGTAAGATTCCAAACCATGTGTTGATAATATTGTTAAACTGAAATGCATATATCAGAGTGGCAATGGTGCCAGGAACTGCTTTTGGCCAGGCCTGTGTTTCTTAGTATATGCAGCAGAGTCATGTGCAATTAATGATGTTGGCAAAAGGAGCACTGTAGAAAGAGCACACGAAATGAGAGGTTTGATGGTTTCTGCAAAGTGCTGTGCCCATCTTTTCATGCAGAAAATGAGTAAACCATTACTCTACATGTGATTGGAGCATGACACAACACTTTTTGATGGGGTTTGTCAGAGAGCATTCAGAAGAAGCTGTATATTAGAAGATAAATTTCATCACCCAGTCAAGAAAATATGTCTAAGGGTAGATAGGAAAAAGATAGGGAACATCCTTCATGCCATTAGAGGGGTAGATTTTTGAGTGTAAATGAGAGCCAAATCTGTTTTGTGAAGAATTTTCTCTCAGTTTATCTACATCAGGATATCCAAATATGAGGTAATCGTCAAAAATTATCTTTGGACAGAGACTTTTCTAAGCAACCTTTGTGATATCCTTTTTTACCTGTGTGACTGTACTTGAGATAAAGCCATCTTTAGTGGCTTTCAGCTTTAGCTTTGATAAGAAGGTGAGAGGCAACTGGGTAGCAGTTTTGCACCTCTTTGGTAGCATCTCTGTGTAACAGTACCTGGTCAGACTGTGCACTGTCCAAACTGTTCAGCAAAACAAGTTAGATGCAGAAATATTCTTGCAACAATTTGGAGGAAAGATTGGATATGACCCATTTATTTCACTACGCCTTTACTAAGAGCCTTCCTCTGTCATTCACTCTCTTCTCTTTGAGGTATTAACATATTTGAACATTTCTGTGTCCACGAGGGCAGTTGGTGCTCAAGTTGTGCTTCTGTTCTCTGATGCCACCCATCTTTAGGTTGCACTTGTTAAGCACTAGTTTCTTTCTCATTTGTGGTATCTGTTCTAGGCTGAAACACTTCTGGTCTCAAAACCTTGTATTTCTTTTTGGAAACTGAGGTCCCTTTAGTGGGAAGATCAAACCACTCAAAAGCTTTGTAGGATTGGGATGAAGCACAAACCTGTGCTTCAGTTCTGTCCCCTGTAAAGGGAAATCAAACTCTACACATCAAAGACTTAAAGCTAAACTTGGTTTTAAACTCAGAAAGTTCTAAATAATCTTCCTAACATATTTCAAATCTTAAAAACTGTATAAAGTGGGTTTTTCATTATTTTTTTCCCCTAAGAGATGGATTGAGCCTTTGGTCTTAAACCTTCCAGGTGATGGACAAGGTTGGGAAGAATTAGTTCTCTTCTTCTAGGGAGTGCAGAGTAACTTATTGCTTATTTTTGAGATAAGCATTGCTATTTTTCTCCAATTCTAAATATTCTCATTGTTAGATGTTTGTGGAGTTGAGAAGCAAAAGTTATTTTATCAGACCAAAGCAATCTAATAAAAGCAGTTATTTCTTAACTGTACAACAGCCAAGATATTACCTTTGATTCCTCAGTTCTGCTCCTCCTCATTTCTTACATACGCTCTCCAGATAACTTTCCATAGCATGTAGGGACAGAAATAGGGAATTTATTGCCTGGATAGTTGTGTAGAAAATGTCCAATTTTAACCCAAGGAAGGTGTTTCATAGTTGACCAAAGTCTTTATAAAGTATAGTCTTCTATTCTGCTTGGAAAATCCTGGAGAACAAATATTCTCACTTTTTGTGTCAAACAAAGCACGTGAAGTAAATATGTGAAAAGAAAACCAAACTTGGAGAGTACCAATAAAATCACAGATGAAAGCAGGCAATAAATGTGTGTGTTCACCTTGGCAATAAATGGTGGTTGTGAGTCGTCCATCACTTCATCCTCCTCCAAGGAAGCTGCATGTGGGACTGGCAGCTGAACACGGATATTTGGAACCAGAGTGAACCCTCACACCAGGCCTGTGTTTGTACATAACACTGGAACAGCTGGTTTGGATTTTAAAAATTCTATTTTTATTAGAACACTGACTCTTGTTTATCGTTATTGATTTTATTGGGTTATTATTGACTGACTGCACCCCATGGGCCTATTAGTGAAGTGCTAGTAAAGCATTAAAGGAAGACTTAGGCTTTTCTGTGCTTTGTACTTGCAACATTTGCTTTTATTGTGATTTTTAACCAGCTGCCTGACTACAAACATGGGTAGTCTCACCCACCAGAGATTGAAAGGAGGGCAAGAAAGGAAAGAATTTTCTATATTTTCAGTCTTCAGGAGAGCAAAACAAGGTTTTGAGGTTATTTACTGTTTTTTTGGACTAATTTTAATTCTCTGGGAAATGTTTACAGCTTTCTCATCTTGCTAAGAATTCTGGTTAATATTAGAAATAGGACAAACTCATCAGTCTTACCCACAAAATAACAATAAAAAGGACCTGTAATAACTTTTATATGCTATTTGATCTTTCTTGGTGGAAAGGCAAATTTATTTTCTTATTAATATGAATCAAATGATACATGATATTCAACTCAAGCCAGATAAGGATGGGGTGAACTCTGACTGGTTGAACATGAAAGTCTAGAGGCCATTAATGAAATTTTAGGTGGTATTGATCACTCTCTCCTAAGATAGTACAAATTCCCATAGTATTATAATCTTCTGATGGTCCTACTGATCCAAATAATCTTTCACCTCTCCTTTTGGTCTTATTTTTCTCTTTCCTGCTCCATAGAAATGATCATTTTTTTCTTTATATCTCAAGTGACGGTTGGCTTTAATGAGCTGTAGCAGCATCAGTGGCACTGAGCAAACCTCATTTGTGAAGATTCCATGCCTGGAAGTGTCCAAGGCCAGGTTGGACGGGGCTTGGAGCAGCCTGGTCTGGTGGAAGGTGTCCCTGCTCATGGCAGAGGGTTGGAATGAGACGGTCTTTAAGGTTCCTTCCAACCCAACCCATTCTTATAATTTACAAACTCCTGGAATGACCAACCAGAATCAGAGGAAACTCTATGAATACATGAGGGGACAATTGTCATCAAAACTCACAAAATTGTAAAAATTGTGAGTTTTCAGCTCCTAAAGTTTTAAGAATTTCAAGTACTTCTTCCTTTTGGATGAGAAGAAAAGGAAGAGAGACTTGAAGAGCAACACAGGGGTCCTTCCTGAAGAAATGAAACTGCAGGAGCTACAGGGAAGGGGTGGAAGTGTCCTGGCAACAGAGCACAGTGGATGTTTATACTCCAGAAAGAGGCAAGAAGAACTTAAATATCTGCAAAACTGCAAGCAGCAAAGAGATAGGGATGGCAAAGAGGCCTCGAGGAGGTCCACTTTCCTCTGAATGGCAGCCTGTTGCTGCTCCTGGCTGCTAAAAATATCTGTTGTAGGATAACAGCAGTGGGATAAAAACAAAAGAGACTTCTGCTCCTCTGTAAGAGCAAGAAAGTCACCATACATTAATTATGGAAATAATATTTTTCTCTGTCAGATCTACTGTTGTGGGTAGTAATAGCTTCCCCTGAAAGCTGTCAGAAAGTAAAAATGGTGACAAGGAGATGGCTCTGCAGCGTAATGTCAAATTAAACTGATGGCAAACTTCGTTCTGTTTGTGAATGGAACATCTTTGGGGTTGTGACCAGAAAATAGCATCTAGAATAGAGTATTTGGGTACCCAGGGGTGAACCATAGCAATGGTCAGGTGTCCACTGGTTTTAAAATTGCAAATTAAGCATATTTACTGCATTGTCTCTCAGAAGGCAGGTAAATAATTCACCAAAGAGATATTTGTGTTTACTCACCTTGGCTGTGAATTTTGAGGACGGAAAGGACAGTGTGATCTCTACAGAAAAGTGCTGCTGAAAATCATTTTGAGCTCTAAAGAGGGAAAACGTGTCTTACAGCTGCAAATCCAAAGTAAGTTTGGGTTTTCAAAACGAAAAAAGTTTGTTTTTCAAAATGATCTCAGTGCAGGTTCAGCTCACAAAGGAGGCTCTTGGCCCCTTTCAGCTGATCTAACGTGTGAATGTGTCATTAAATGCAGTGAGTAACCCCGGGAAGTTTGTTGAGAAATGAGCACCATTTGCTTTTAAAAGCAATCGAATTTTGTCTTTGAATGTCATGATGGGTGCAGCAGATAACAGCCAGGCATCCCCAGTCCCTCTTTCATTTGCTGGTACAATCAAACAGCGAGATGCTCTTACAATTGACTGGGTCCACAATTTTGTGCTTGACTGCAGGTGCAAAATCGAGGATGCAAAATCAGAGCACAACTTGATGATCACTTAAAAATTTGGTCCGTTGTTGTTTGCAAACCTTTAACTTCTGTCTGTCATGTAAAATATTTTGGCTTTTTTTGTTATGTTTCAGAATTGGAGCTGTTCACCAGAATTTACTCACAGGAGTAAATAATCCACCTGCAAGAAAATACCACATTTATACTCTAAAATTCAACACAAATAGAAATTTTATTACTTTTAATGATCTACCCTTACAGCATTTATATAAATTCCCCCCAAATAATAAATTAACACATTGCTCCATTTATCTCAGATAAATTACTGTTTTAGACATTCTTATTTTTTTCTTTGAAAGCTCTTTTTTTTTGTCTTTGAAAGCTTTTTTAAGACAGTGTACAAATAGTATTTTTAAAAGTCCGGTCATGAAAATAAACATTTAAAAACTTATTTTTAATAATAACCACCCCAGAAAGCTGTGAATATTATGCAAATTTGATACTATATTTTTTAATCTGAAAAAATACACATATTAACACAAGTTTTGAGGATACAATTAGACAGAAGTATTAATTAAGGTGTTGTTCAGTAGCAACAATATTACACCTTGACCTGTGTGTGATATTAAACTCTTAAACTTCTGGCAAAGTCAGTAATTTACTCGTATTTGGCTAAATTCAGTAAAACCCTGTGCTAAGCAGTCAATACAATTCAGGGACTTCTTCTTTACATATGATTGAAGTAATTATTATTATTATTACTGTTAGATGAATGTCAAATATGCTAACCACAGATTAAATGTTATAATTTAGGTTTACAGCAGCTAATTAGTTATTTCTGATTAACGCTAAGTAGGATTTCCCAACTTGTCCACCTCAGAAAACTAATTAATATGCAGAGAAATGCTTTTATTTTTATAAACTTGGATTTCTATTGTATTTTTGATAACTACAAAAAAAGCACATTACATTTCTGGAGCAATATTTTTCATTCTGAAGCGGAGGGCCAATTTGTTGATGGAAGTCTCTTCATTCATATGCAATTCATAACCCTTTCTTTATGCTGAGGGACATTGTCTGCTTGTGCTGATGAAAGATCGACCAGAGATACTCGGTGTAGTTAGTGCCTCTGTGTTGTGTTAAGTATTACAACACTCATGGGATGATGTAGGACAGCACTTGTTGGGAGTTAAAAAACAGGAAAAAAAGATGGAGTTTGTGTGTTTGGTTTGTGCCTTGTTTCTTTTTTTTTTTTTTGCATGGTTATCCAAAAATACTGATTTTTAACTAAATTTAGGATTTTATTTATTTTAAAGAAGTGGTCTTACTATAATGTCGTGTTTTACTTTCCCTATCCAAATGTTCCTGAGGATGGGGAATAGACTGTCAAAAACAAGTCTAGACCTGTCCTGTGAGGGTTCTCAGAAATATGTTGGAGTGAAAACGGAGTTTGTAGGACATGGTCAGTGGAATGAAGTGTCTGCAAGAGTCCTTCAACCAATTCCCTGTTGTTTGCATATGCATGACCTTCCCACAGTCCAATGATCTTAATCCCTGCTCTTCTGCAGATACCTGAGTTAAAGTGTGACTCCTGGGAGTTCTCTTACGTCTTTTACGATACTCCTCATTTTTCCCTCTGCTCCTCCTGCTACCTCTTCCAGGACTGCTGGAATTTTTAGTGGGCACTGCAAGACTTTTTTCATCACCGAAAAGAACAAATGAACAATAATCAGACAGAAAAGGTGTAGAGGAATTTGTGGGATTTTCTTTCCTTTGCTTCCAAAGCCATTTTCCTTTCCTTCCTATCTACTCCATTTCCTTTTCCCAGTCCTTTTCTCTCTTCTGCTTTTTTTTTCTCCCCGTTCCTTTATTAATTCTTCTTCCTCACGTTATTTTTCTACTCACTCCTCTCCAGTCCTTGCCAGTTTTTAACAGTCCAAGATTTCAGATGGAAAAATCTGTTGCCAGAGCCCCTCCTCCAGTAACATTAATGGCCACTCTCGAAAGCCTGCCCTGCCCTCCGTCATCTAATTTCAGACACTGAGGGGGCAGACGAAGCAGATGGTTGGCACAGGGGAGGATGATTCACTGCTTGAAATCATGGTGCAACATTTCTGAAATTGGTGAGGGAGAAGGAGGTCTGACATTTGACAGAGCCGTGTAAAAATTGCCTGATCCAGGCAAAGTTCAGACTAATCACTTGACTGTTATTTTCCAGATGTACCGATCATATGACTGTAATTGTAAAGATTGTATTGACAGTGCACCGTTTCCCAAACATGCTGTAGTCATTCCTAACAAAATGATTCTCCCTCAGGATGCTCAGGTCAGGCTGCTGTGGAGAATTGTGTGTTGCCATTTATTCATCCTTGAGTTTTCCTCTTTTTATTTTTTTTTTCTTTTCTTGAGTCTGTTCATTCATCTACTTCTCGGTCACAGAAGGTTGTAGGTTTTCAGGTACCCAGTCAATAAAACTGAGTGATAAATTTGAGCACTCACTTTCAGGTAGATTTCTCTATAAGTTGGGCTGAAGTGACAAGATTTAAACATGAAAATAAAGAAGGATCAGAAATAAGCAGGGAAAACTGCAGGGCATCAGCTTTTCAGCATGTACCTGATGAATGTTAAATGGGTGACTGTAATCACAGAAATAAAAATTGTAATACCCCAGTATAACTGTGGTAAATATAAGACCATGAAGATTCTCTGGATATGGTTTACATTTACCAAAATTGTGGAAATATGCACATCAAAGTTTCATTGATTCTTTACAAGTAGCTGCTTTGTGCTGTCCATTTTGGATGTCCTCTTCATAACAGCCTTCATCCACCTTTTGGTCTGAGATACATTGAAGCAGAGCAGCAAATTCCATGTAAAACCTTTTTAATCAGTAAAGGGACATTGATCTTGAGCATCATGGTCAGATTTCATGTCTGTAACCACCCTAAACCCCAAATTCTTAACTCCTGGAGTTAAAAAAGTAGCTTAGGAACTAGAAAAAGTGGATGAATTTTAGATGAGCAGTTAATTTTTCGGGTGCTCTTGAGAAATTCCAGTCCTGATGTCATTTGAAATGTCTAAGCACTGAGCTTAGTGAAGTTTCTTATAATTAGTCTTGCTAATTTTTATGAGTTTTGGGGATGGCTTCCCAAATGTTCTCAGCCTTCTGCTGCTCCTTTTGCTCCGAGCACGGCTGCGAATCTTGCTACTTATTTAGATGTCAAAGTGGTAACTGAAATATCCTTAAATGTCAATGCAGTTTCTGTTTAACACCCTTGAAAATTAGGCCTTTGTTCGCTATATCATGCTAAAATTGAGGCTGAAGGAGACAAGAGGTGGAAGAACTTGATTTGCAGTTTTCAATTACTTAACTCTACGGATAAAAGTTATGACCCTGGTTGCTAAGGGAAATATGTTAAAGAATGGACAAAAGTCTAGATCAACTCATGTGATTTCTCATCTGAAAGGCTGGATCTGTTGTCTCAGATAAAATTAACACCTGGAAAGCTTCAGAAATGAAGGATGTGTTTCCCAAGGGGTTCAGATGTCTCAAACTCCTTGAGATGGAGAATAGGAATGAAAACATAATGAGCTGGAAAGTATGGAGCTAAATGAAAATATATCATCTCAAAGAAAAAGTTGGAGCAGGGGACAGACTGCGAGCAGCTCCAAACAGGGAAGAGCAGGAACATGGGGAAGACCTTAAATGAACCTTTGATAAGCAACTGTTAAACTTGTGGGCTGAAAATTTCTATGGAATAATCACAACTGCCTTTTAATTTTTTTCAGGATATTAGTTGTACTTTCTCTTTAATGACTTGGAACCCAAATATATTTATCAGTATAGTCAAATATTAATACAAGTTTGGTTATTTTTTAACCTTTAAATTTAAAGGAATTGTCAAGAAATTATTGACTGCCTTAAAAAAGGTTCAATTTTTTGCTGGGATTTGGGTTCATACTCTATTCTTATAGAGATATATATATATTTTATTGCAAGTGATCTCTTAGTAGCATTTTCCACAACATTCCATTCCTTAAAGTGTATATATTAATTGATAGATTATGGAAATGTATTGTTCATAGGAGTTGGCAAATATGAATATGCTGTTCTTGATCAATAGAAAGCTAGAATTAGATCCGAATTTCTGAATGATTTGTAGGCAAGAATACTTTTGAGAGAAGATCCAGAATTTGCAGAAAGTGTGCTTGTATGGAACTTAAGCTGCTCTGATTAACGACAACATTTGGGTTGAACACCTCTCTGTCCAAGAGAAAAAATAAATACAGTATGGTTTGGAGGATACTTTAAAGGTTAAAATCAGCTTCAACACTCAGTAATAGTTTAATATAGGAAAGATGATGGAGGGATTTATACCCATACCCTGGTTGTCTGAAAAGAAATCATAGAATCATAGAATGGTTTGGGTTGGAAGAGACCTTAAATCTCCTCTCATTTCAAACCTCTGCCATGGGCAGGGACATCTTCCACTAGACCAGGTTGTTCCAACCTGGCCTTGGACACTTCCAGGGATGGGGCAGCCACAACTGCTTTGGGCAATCTGAGACCTGTGTGTAACTCAGGGACAAGAACTGGGGTTTTGCTCAACTTTTTTTGGTTTATCTGTGGTTTCCTCTTCACCTTAACGTAGAAAAACCAACCGCCAGGAAAAGAACATGACCTCGTGTGCTGCCTCTGGGGAAAATCCATGTCCCATAGGATCATGGAAAAATGTCCCTGGGGTTTTTAAGCATCATAATGTCCAGCAGCATCTTTACAGCTCTACCAAAAGATATCTCTGGCCAACAGGACTCTACCAGGGAGCCCTACCAAGCTGTATCCTACCCAGTCAAAAGGCTTTTCCTCAAAAGCCCATTGCTTGAGCACAGCCTGGCCTTAGTTGGTTCCTGAGATCAGGGTCATACCATGGTGTGGCAGAAGCTTTGTCCTCATGTTGTGACCTATTCCTCAATATTGTGTGGGATAACTTTGTCTGGGGTCAGGATTTGGTGGCTGTGCTGTGTAAGGAGACGAAATGCCCGTGGAAGGCTCGCTGGAAACTGCAGTGTAGAACAGGATCATAGCGTGAGGATCATCCAGTCCAGCTCCTGACCCTGCACAGGACACCCTAACAATCCCTCAGAGCATTGTCCAAACTCTCCTGGAGCTCTGGCAGCCTTGGTGCTGTGCCCACAGCCCTGGGGAGCCTGGTCAGTGCCAACCACCCTCTGGGGGAAGAACCTTTTCCAATATCCAACCTAAACCTCCCTGACACAGCTTCATGCCATTCAAAGCAAAGAACAGCAACACAGCAGGATGGACTCACACTATGTATCTCTGTATTTACACACTTCTTCCTGTTTTTAACTACAATTTGGGTTTACTCGTCCCATTCACTGCAAAAAGGCCAAGTTCACAACTGGGCTGCAAACAAGCAAAAGAAAAAATAAAAAAACAACAACCTGGGATTTCCACAGTGAGCCCAGAAATCTGTTTCCCATCACTCAGCCAGGCAGGGCACTGTTGTGAGCTGTAAATGTGCTTTTTCCTCCATGTGGGCAATGAATCAGCAAATGCTTCAGGAGTTCAGGGGGAAATGTCAGGTGTTATTTCAACAGTGGGGTTTTCACAAGCACCAGGGTGGGACCAACAGAGGGGACCAACCTGGTGATGTTAACGCCCTTATCTCTCCCCCTCTTGAAATTGGGAATCTAATGCCTCCCAAAGACGTGCTGCCTACTTTGGTTAATTGATGCCTGACCACAAACTGCTTAATAAATAAGTTCTGTCTGGAAAATATTATTCCCTGAAATCATGTCTGTATTACCCAAAAGTCAAATTAAGTAATTGAGAAAGCATCTGCTGTGTGGAAGGATGTTTGTTTGTTTGTCCTGTGTTTTGTGGTGGGTTTTTTGGTTTGGTTTTTTTTTTTTGGTTTGCTAGGACAATCACTGTAGCATCTGTCTGGGAGGAGGTTTATTTGCAGAACCACAGCTCAAAAACTTGAGATGAGGGGGAGCATTACAAAGAAATGGCATGGCTTTCAAATGAAGGCTACAAATAGGTTTGCAACTTTCTTCTGTCTTTGGTAAAATTACCCGAGTGAGGCCAAATCACATTCCTAAAGACAGACCCCTGGCATCCTTCAATAAACAGATTTTGCCCTGTGTATAAAATGTTTAGCTCAGTGCTTTATGAAGTAAAGGTCATCTGAACAGAGATGTTGCAATAAAGGGCTGCCTGAAAGTGCCTCCACTGAGCGTGAACAGCAGCAATATTGCCTTGAAAACTCTGGGCTAATTGATTAAACTTCCAACAAACTAATTTTAATTAGCCATACTAGCTTAACTTTCTTCTTCCTTTTTATGATTCTGAAGGTTTATTAATGGTGCATGTACAGCCACAGTTATTTATCATGAAAATTATTAAGGTATGAGAGAGAAATATGATTACCCAAACTTTGACTGTTTAAATGAATGTTTTCTGCTAAAATACACCCGCCCTCAGCTGGTAGGTAAAAGAACAAACACCTTTTTCATTGCTGTTGGTCCTTAACACTCATGTATTTGCACCCTAAAATACTCCCAGTTCTTATATCACTCTTGGAGCTCTTAGGAAAGAGTCACTGCACATACCAAAGGCATGTGGAGTCCCTCTTTACCTCTTATTTATGTTTTTTGTAACAGTTCTTGAGGGTTGTGAACACCCTGATGTATTTATGCAGCATATTTGATTTAGTAGGGTTAAGCTGCCTGGTAATTATCCACCTCACTGCTGATTGTCCCCCAAGTGAATCATAGAATAGTTTAGGTTGGGAGGGACCTTTAAAGCTCATCTTTAAAGTCCAACCTGCTACCATGGGCAGGGACACCTTCCACTAGACAGGTCACCCAGAGCCCTGTCCAACTTGACATATTTGAAATCTTTTCATACCTGGTAGAGTAAAAGCTTTGGATCTTTATGCAACAGCCCTTATTTCAATTCTTAATCATGAAATTAAGTAAAGACAGACCTTTTGCCTTAGTGTGTTCATGTAAATGGATTTTAGCTATAAAATATTTATGCAATGGCTGTAAATATGACATTTTTCTCTCATTTTAACTAATCTTTCAATAGAGGTATTAATGTTTGAGGCTCACATGGAAATAGGATCTAAGCTTAGCATAAGAGCTCTAGAGAAGGGGAGTGGTGTGAAGAGACCACTGTTGGTCTGCAATTTTGGTTCAAGTGCAATGTGGTTCTCTCACGATTTTTATAATCAAGTTCCTCTCCTGCTGCGTGACCTGTAAAGACAGGTCCTGACACTGAGGCTGGACAAAACATTCCAGTTCTTTACCTTGGTTTTTGAAGGGTAGCAAGGACTAGGCTGTGTGTCATGTCTGGAACATAACTTGTGTCTGGAACAACATGTCTTGTGATCTAGGATATGGTGTTCCTGCTTCCGATACTGTACTTGGTGATCACAAAATCCTAGGATGGTTTGGGTTGGAAGGAACCTTGAAGATCGTCTTGTTCCAACCACACCACGAGCACATTGTTCTCTTCTGGGTGTGTTTCTTCCCGTGCTGGATTGGAGAAGTTGCACTTTGCGTCTCCAATTCTACAATGTTTTGATCTACTGACAAAACGCGCGACAGAAGCAGCACGTTGGGAGGTTTTTGGTTCCGTGCCACGTGTTTAAACACTGTATCACCAGAGAAATAGATGCATTTCAAAGGGTGGTAGGAACTTGGCAGGAGACATTGCTTTATACAGAGGTAAGAGATGACAGATGTGCTGCTCCTGCAGCAGGACAGTGGGGCGGGTACTGGGTGAAGCCTTGGGATACCAGGCACCAGCCTTGGACTCACTGAGCTCAGAGGCACCAAGGCCTTATGGAGGGACAAGGTGCCTGTGGTCTGCTGGTTGCCCATATGTCCATTCTGTGTATAATGGGCTCCCTCTGAGGTTTTCAGACTGGAAACAGCTGTTCCACAAGAGGAAAAGAATGGGAGTAGTTCCTGAGCAGAGCTGAGCATCCCCTGTTGCACTGAAGCCTTGTCCTGGGGCTGTGGTCGTCATGAATTACCCATCCCTCCTGCTTAAGGCAGTGCTGTTACTGAGGGCAAACCCATCATCTCTCTACTTTGGGCTTAGTGTGTAAGGAATAGGTAACAGGAGTGTTCCATTGACTCTAAGGTTAGCTCAGCTGACTGGAGTATGGTGCTAAAAACACCAAGGAAACTCAAGGGTTCAATCCCTTATGGACTATGGGCTTAAGAGTTAGATTTGATGATCCCTGTGGGTCCCTTTCAACTCAGAGTATTCCATGAGTGATCTCTGTGATCTCTTAAAGTGTACCAGATGTGTTTTGTGGGGTAAGGATAACGGCATCACACACCAAGTGGTGCCATGTCATGAGCTCTGACAAGTACCTGCTTATGGCTTGTGTTTTGGGCATTGGAACTGGGCTGCCCAGGGAGGTGGTGGAGTTACTGAAGGTGTTTAAGAAGAGGCTGGATGTGGCACTCACTACCATGGTCTAGTAGACAAGGTGGTGGTAGGTCAAAGATTGGACTCAGTGACCTCAGAGATCTTTTCCAACCTGGGTGATTCTATGTCTGTTTTGCTCCAGCCCACCTGGTTGGGAAGGAGATGCCTTAACAAACAGCTTCTCCCTCTAATAGGAATTTAGGATCGGTATTTGTTGGTAGGCACAGCCCTGCTGTCAGGTACCTGTGCAGGGTTTCCTGGCTCTGCTGAGGGGGCAGGTCACTGTGCACCCCCCCAGGATCACCTGCCTGGTGCTCCAGATGGACCATTGGCCTGCACTTCGGTGCCAGCGAGTTGTCACCAATCTTAGGGCTCAGGTTACCCACAAGTACGTGCTGTAGACTGTCTAAACCCTTTAGGGAATCTGTGTTAGCAACAGCGGAAAAGGAAGCCTATTCTGGGATTGTCATTTAACCTGAATTTCAAGGCAGTTGAAAGAAAAAGGGGGGCTGAGGAGGGAGGGAAGCCTCCAACCCTGTGTTAGCTCTGCTCTGGGCACTGGGAGAAGGTGTTCAAAACCACTTTCGAAACATGACACAGGGACAAAATAACCTCCATCCCTCTTCTGATTTCAAACCTGTCTCCCCTGATCCTGCAGTGGGGTAACAGCCACTTTGTTTCATGAGAACTGGGCTGACAAAATGTTTTGATTAACTGGAATAGCCCCGTTTATTTAGGTGTTGCAAATTTTGGGTAAAGGCCACAATTATCTTTAAATTAGACACTGTAATAGGTGTTGATTGTGCAACGTGGACTTGGAGCTTCAGTATGTGAACGTTAAATTTATTACAGTATCCTCTGAGCTGGGGTCTCACTTGCCAAATAGGCTAATCCACTAATTCACTTCTCTTTGAGCTGCTCTCAGAACAAAACCAACTTTCAAACATTTTCCATTTGCAATTGTAATCAAAGGACAAGCAGTGATACAAGAAATGAAGCAATGTGGGTGAAGTAGAACAAAATCATTTAGTGGCCTACTGGAGGAACAATTTAAAATGTTTAAACATGCCAAAAGGAAGGAGGGGGAAGACCAGAATTCCACTTTCGTGAACAATGTATCAGATAAGTGAAAATATAAAATGCTGGCTAGAAATCTGAGGTGAGGGTTTTCTACTTTATGTATTTAAGGATTTAATGCACTTGAAAACTTGGCAAGCCAGTTTCAGTGTTGGAAGCATGAACTGATATTGTACACGTGCTTAACGTGGCTCCTCATTCCAAGGGGATGTCTGGTTTGGATGGCACAGGGAATAAATGTGAGTTAAAACAGTGTTAATGGGGTTAAAGAGAACTGATCAGAGATCAATAACTGGTTTTGGGAAGAAGCACTAAGGTGGTAAAGAGGTTTTATCACCTGATGGCTGAGGTAGAAACAGTGTAATGGTGAGGACTGGGATTTTATAGTACCAGTGGAATTTGTGGTTTCTCTTCAACCACACACTTTATTACAAAAAAGAATTAAAAAAGTATTCAAAATGTTCCCAAACTAGCTTCTTTTTCTGTCTTCTTCTTAGTTCTTTTATTCCCTCCCAAATGTCATAGGAAACCCTCCAGCTCTCTTCTCCAGGCTCAATTAGTGCTTTCAGTTCCTATTAGGTTTCCATATCCATCTGACCCTCCCTGCAGGGTTCCAGGGCCCTCCACAGCCCTCCTGGCCTCTGCCTTCCCACCAGCAGGACTCTGCTCCCTCCAGGTCCCTCCCAGGCATCCAGCCTGAAGGCATGGATGGAGTATCCTCTTGTTCTTAATCATTGTTGATTAAAGTCAGTTAAAAACTGCTTTTCTGTTTGGTTTAGAAACATGGGACTGCTCCCTTGGGTAGCCCATTGGTGCCCATCAGACCTCCTTGGTGGCAAATGGGACCTGGAAAGGAGTAGAGAAGTATTCATCAGATCTTTTCCTGGTGAATATTACAGCTTTTTTTTCCCCCCTAGTTTATCTCTTGCTAAATATTTTCTTCCAGTTGCGATTTGCTTCTTTTGAGGGAGTTTTTTTGTGGTTCTTTGCTTTGGGTTTGTTGTTTGTTTGTTTGTTTTTTCCTCCGGAGTTTCTTGTACCTGAGGATCAATTTTTCAACTGTGGTATAGTCTAGAAAAATGAATTTTGATGAGGACAGAGGTGGAGGAAGGGAGTGAAGCAAATACAAAAGTTTTTAGCTTCCTCATCCTATTAGAGTGAGGGGTGAGAAGTCATGCTCTAATTTTATACAGACTTTGGGCTGTGGATTTATCACCAGGGAAGAGAAAGATGTTAAAATTAGAGGCAGTGGTGCACATTCATCCTATTCCTTTCCAGCTGTGGAAAGTTTTGGGTCAGTGCTTCCTTAGTTCAGGTAATAACACTTAACCTGCGTGGCTTTTGTAAGAGCAAGAAGGAAGAGGCCCTTCTGATCATATTTTTGTCTTTTCTGGACTAATTAAGAGCAGCAGAAACTCATTTAGAGATGGTCAATACTTGGGTTGCTCTCAAGGTTGCTATAAGTTTTGTTTACTGGTTGCCCAGAGAGGCTGTGGCTGCCCCATCCCTGGAAGGGTCCAAGGCCAGGTTGGACAGGGCTTGGAGCAACCTGGGCTGGTGGAAGGTGTCCCTGCCCATGGCAGGGCATGGAATGAAATGATCTTTAAGGTCCCTCCCACCCAAAACATTCTGTGATACCACTGATGATTCACAAAGTGGAAGGAGAGAGGAGTGGGAAAAAAAAAAAAAGGTGTTGCCAAATTCTCCTTTTTCCTCCAAGAAATTTCTCCTGGTCCCAGCCCACGGATTCTATCCCAAATTGGGGTAATAGATATATATTGTTACTTGAAACAACTAGATGAACCTTTAACTGTCCAGGAACTTTCTTCTGTGTGTTGTTACAAAAGTATAAACCCCCTTATAAACACCCTTTAATGATGAGTAGGAGTTAATGGCCCCGAGCTGAGCTTTGAGCCAGTACCTCCTCCCAGATGGTCATTAATCCTCAGATCCTCTGTACATTGCTAATTACTGCTTAAAGATAATATTTTGCAGCTTTTTAAAAAATTCTGTGCCACAGTTCCTTTAGGACACTTGTTATTCTACTTCCAAGAAGGTGTCTAACGTGGCAAAAAATGTGCTTTATTGCACCCCTGTAGCCCTTGTGACTGTCGAGCTGGAGCTGAGGTTTACAAAGCAGGACAGCTTTTAAAAAAACATGTATACATAACATTGCATACATAATAGATGGGAATGGTTCCAAAACAATCTATTGCATAATTACCTAATTAATACAATCTGTAATAATTAAAAATCCTTTGGAGAATTTGTAAAAACATTTTACCATGCGTGTGTCATAGATAATTTTTAGACTCGGTGTCTCAGCTGTTTGCTTTTTCTTTTTCTTTTCTTTTTTTTTTTCTTTTTAATTTGGTCTTTCAAATTGCCAACAGTCTTATTGCTGCTTTGTGGCCCAGGCACTTAACAAATTTCATTTCTCAAATGGAAGGGACCGAATTTTCTCCCCAGAAGTGCAGTTCACAGGCAAGGGCAACATTCAGCGCTAACTTTCCTTCTGCAGAGAGACAAACAAAAAAGGCAGGTTTAAATAAGTGTATTTCAAGGGCTCTTTTCAACTGTTGGGAAGAGTTAATAAAGCAAAATAAAAATTTCAAAGCAACAAAAATTGCTTTGGGCTCCACTTTTAAATCAAGACAGAAAAATTGATTTTGCAGATACATTATAACCCTACTCATCTCAAAATGGTCCCACAGTGCAATTGTATCAGTGGTGCTTATTTATATTTATATCTATATCTAACAGATATTCTGGAGCATTATATAAACCTCTGCTTCTGGAAGTACCAGCTACATGGCCTGGGGTAACTCCTGTTTGTGTGTTTGAGATGTACAGGCAGGACATGAGGTCTGGGCTCAGAATTGCTTTTAACTTCCCTGGAAATGTTAAGAGCCAGGTTGGACGGGGCTTGGAGCAACCTGGGGTAGTGGAAAGTGTCCCTGCCAATGGCAGAAGATGGACTAGATGAACTTTAAGGTCCCTCCCAACCCAAACCATTCTGGGATTCTGTGTCTCTATTCAGCAGAGCAGCCCTGCAGTGGAGTACAGGAGTAGTATTTTCCCTCTAGATGCACCATTTCAAATCAGTTCTCCTTTCTCTGCCTCTAAGACAGCATGGGAAAGCTTTTTATTTCCCTTTACATTTCCTTCTTTTTAAAGAACCCAACCAGGCATCACAAGTAAAGGGGAATGATGAAATCTGCACTGTCCTGGACAACCCCACTGCCTGCAGCTGATGCCAGGGCTAAAAGCAAAAGCTTTTTCCTCATTTTTCTCTCTTTGTGACACCTGAAATAAAATGGTTTGGATTAGTTAAATGTGGTTTAAAAGACTCTGTCTACCAACACCTTAATATCAGGTAATTCCTGGTTGTGAGGGTGGGGAGGCCCTGGCACAGGTTGCCCAGAAAAGCTGTGGCTGCCCCTGGATTCCTGGAATGTCCAAGGCCAGGTTGGACAGGGCTTGGAGAAACCTGGGCTAGTGGAAGGTGTCCCTGCCCAGGGCAGGGGGTGGAACAAGATGGTCTTTAAGGTCCCTGCCAACCCAAACCATCCTGTGATTCTATAATTATTTGTAATTGGGGCATCCTGAGATGTGTAACCTTGACTTTATTATTACCAAACCATCATGAATTCAGTAGTCACACGGCAAACCCTGCAGACCCAAAATTTGTGCCATTAAATCCCATCCCGGTTCCTTCTCAGTGAAAAAAGTTTTCTCTGAATAAATGATTAAGACTAGTGGACAGCATTAAGTGTGTGGTCAATGCAGGAGGTGCTCAATGAATAATTATTAGAAAATAAAGGATTTTTGCTTTATCGAAGTGTGGGGTTGCATCTAATTGATTCTTAATTGTGAAATCCATTTTTCACCTCAAAAGAGCCACTAATAGTTTTGTCAGCTGGGTTTGTTATTTAACTTTGCGGGGGCTGGAGTCTTTAGTACCTGAAATGAAGAGATTCACCTTCTTGTACTTAGCTTTTTAGAAGTCCAGCAGGGAATTTACCAGGGAAAGCAAACTGGAGGATTCGCCTTTTGGGTTCATTAGTGATCATTGCACATTAGCTGATGGAAAAATTCCCAAAATAACAAAGCAAAGAGTGAGGGTTCCATCCAAAATCCCAGTCTTTTTGCATCACAGCAGAAAGCAGGCAGTGAATGATGGAGACTTTGAGCATGGTGTCGTGAGCGACAGCGTTGTTGGGTTTATTTAAGGTTAGTAAAACTGTGGTGGAAAAATATAAAAGGGAGATTCTGAAGTATGGACTCCTGGAGGAGATTTTGGGTTTATTTTTTTTTGTTTCCTGAGGCTTTTCCTGGGTGCTGGCTGACATGTGCTCTCTGGGGGATGTCCTTGGCTTGTCAACTCAGCACATCAGCATTTTCTTTCTGGAGATCACCTGTAACTCAGAGTTGTAACTGAATTTGGGCTTTTTCTCATGGAATTGTCTTTCCAAAGCAGGGTAGTATTTTCCAACTTCCCTGATCAAAGTGCATGAATATTTGTTTTGGACTCAAAGTTGATAAACAAGGGTGGAAGATCAGTCCCCAAGCCTCTGGGGACTCTGGTCATCTCTTCCCTGCACGAGGACTGTGAGGAAATCCCCCTCTCTCAGTGCCACTGTCACTCTCCCCATGACAAACTCTGCTCATATTTTTGGCAGCAGGGTTCAGGCAAGTTAAGGAGTTGTTGTGTTCTCCCCATGCACCTAAGATATTTAATTCTCTCTGCAGAGGTTAAGTAACTTCTTGATTTTTCATAACCCAGGCAACTAAAATACTTCTTTTTTTTTTTTAATGTCTATTTTGCAATCCCTGAATCATATGATCAGCCTAAGGGATATACATTTTGCAAATGACACTGGATTATTATTAGTCTTGGCTATTTCAGCATGGGGAAGAAAGGAGAAAAAAAACATTACTTGCAGGTTTTTGCAGACTAGTTGCAGTTTAACAACTTCTCAAATACACACCAAGGAAGGTGATGACCAAGTGAAATAGTTTCTTGTGCACAAGGTGGTTCTCTTAAGTGATAACTTGGAGTGACCTGAAATGCCACTTCTGGTCCACAAAATAAAACAGTAAAACAAAAACCAAACCATATTTGGTGTTTAGATGAAAAGAAAGACACATATTTCTATAATTTGTTATATTTTTTTTTTTCCCCCACTGGCAGGAGATTTCTTGAGAGAAATTGTGCCGGCAAATTAGCATTTCCAGTGCTTTAATATACATTCCTGGAGGTATCCTTTTCCCATGAGAGCACTTCTGGGAATGACAGCAGCATGCTTGGTACTGCTCCAGCTGTCTGGCAGGGAGGTGTGCTCAGCATCACTTGCCTTTCAGTAGTTGTTGAAGGACACCTGTGTCTTATTTGCTGTGTTACACCTTGGAAGTTTTGACTCTTTAAAAGGATAACACACCTGCCAGGCGGATCTTGGGAACCTGCCACAACTCAACTGCTGACCTGTAACTCCTCCTGAAGTCACCACTCAGGTGTCACAGATCACTTCCAGTAATTTTTTTTGATAGCCATAATATGGCCATGACTAATGTTGTTCTTGCTACACTTTTGGTTTTGTTTCCATGTGTCTTTTCGAGCAGTTACACTAATTCAAAATGAGCGGTGGTTGTTGAAATCCTCTGTGACCTGGTGGGGCAAGAGGAGGTAGCACATCATCTGAAAGGCTACAGTATGTTTTGTGACATCATCGTGACATGATGTAAAACATCATGTGACAGCTCCTGTTGCACAGGTGTCATTACATTTTGCATCAAAAGGCTGCAGATGCCTTTTGTCAGTTTGTTAATTGGCTCGTGTTCCTGTGTGGGAACCTCCATCACCCTCACCTTGGTGACACATAGAGGGATGAACTCGATGGTGCTTCCACCCTCACACCCAGGGCCACCCTGTCCCACGCCAGCAAAAGCTGCAGCTCAGGGGAGACACAACTCTACTCTGATTTGTGGCATTATCTTGGCTGGTTTTGGCTCTCTGGTGATTTTATAATGATAAAAGGTGAGAGAATTGGGATTGTTCAGCCTGGAGAAGAAAAAGCTTTGAGGTGACCTTATTGTGGTCTTCCAGTACCTGAGGGAGCTACAAGAAAGATGGAGAAAGACTATTTACAAGGGTCTGGGTGACAGGACAACAGGGAATGGCTTCAGACTGACAGAGAGTAGGTTTAGATTGGATATGAGGAGGAAATTCTTGGCTGTGAGGGTGGGAAGGCCCTGGTAGAGGTTGTCCAGAGAAGCTGTGGCTGCCCCTGGATCTCTGGAAGTGTCCAAGGCCAGGTTGGATGGGGCTTGGAGCACCCTGGTGTGTCCTGCTCATGTGTCCTGCCCATGGAAGGGGAGTTGGAACTAAATGATCTTTAAGGTCCCTTCAAACCCACACCTTTCTGTGATTCTGTGGTGTTTAAAGGCTTAAGGGCTGCTCTCTGTGCTGGAAAATCTTCTGCTGATCCCAGCTTCATCCAGTGCCAGCTCTGATCCAGGAACTAGAGCCAGGTTCTGAAAGTTGAATAAACTTAACTAATATAACAGTTTTTAAGGCCCTGGACCCAGTGATCAGCATGTCCAGTGGGAAGGGAATAACCTTCATCTGCACTGGAGGGGTTGCCATGGCGGGACTTCCTAGGTCTTGCTCCTGCAAACTGCTGGTAAAGTTGGTAAAGCTCTTGTGACAAATCTCAGAAAATGAGGCTCTGAATACCTTGGCATGCAAGGAAAGAAGGAAGGCACATGTTAATAGTAGTGATAAGCAATGTTAAAAAGAAAAAAAAGGGTGTGTGGGCAAAGGAATTGTACTAAGGAATCTGTAGAACTGATTATTTTTCCTGGTACTTTTTTTCCCCATTGCCTTCAACTGAACCAGAATTTCAGTTCTTAAATTTTAGAGTTTATCTGAACTTTTAAATCATACTGAGTGCTTGGACTGTACCTTTTTTTTTAAAAAAAAAACCCAAACTAATTTTTGCTGCTGCCTAGAAATGTAGTTTTACTTGTTCCGCAGAGTTTACCCTACAAAATACTTGGCAGTGCAGCAAGATTTTCATTTATACTCAGTCCTGTTGCATGTCACCATCTCAAAGGTCTTTTCCAACCTAAAGGGTTCTATGATTCCGTACCCTGTCGCACTCAGTTGACTTGGTCTGTGAGTGGGAGCTGCTGTCTCCTCTGGCACAGCTCAGAGCTCCCTTCTGGCTTCCTTGAGTCCAATAGACCCACAAAAAACTGTGAAAGTGCTTTTCTCTGAAGCAATCGTTGCATCAGCCCCGGGAAGTGCATCTTTAATATAAAAATGTACAACCCCCCTGCCCCTCCTGCAAGACCTATTCCCCAATTTCTAACTTTGTGTAAGGTTGAAATACTTGACTTGGCCCGTTGTGAACTTTAAAGGAATAAAGTCCAGCATCCCTCATTATGATTTATTAGTTCTGGAATAGAAATCTTTCCCATCTAAAATCACTCTGGGCTATCCAGGACTCAACCTGAAGCAACCAGAGTGTTACATATGGATCAAATACAGCCTATAATTAACCAATACTGGCTTTCTGTTATTACTGACAATTTACAGTTACAGTCCATTTGCACAGTGCTTTCTTCTGTGATTATCCCATGGAAATTTGTGATAACTATCAGTAAAGCTTACATTGAAACTTTTATTTTGAAGCATGAGAACAAGATAAGCTCTTGGAGAATTTTACAGGTGTTAGGAAAATTGGTTAAGGAATTATCATTGGTATTTTCTGATTCATGTTGTTACCCACCCTTTTTTCTTGAGTAGGAGCACTTTGCTGGTACCTTTTGATAAGAGTTTTCAGGTAATTAGTAATCTGTGACTCCTTGCACTTTTCCCTTTAAAAACATGTATATTTAGGACAGTTTAATTATTTGGTTTGTTTTATACAAGGAGCTTTATGAAAATCACTTTCTTGGGGTTGAAACCTCTGATTCAAGCTTGAATCTTTCTTATGCTTCTGGATAAAGCATCTCTTCAGGTTTTGTTTAATTTTCTTCTCTCACTCCTCCCCGGTTATCTAAAAATACTTTAAGGAAAAACTTTGAGGTGGCGTTTTTCCCCCTCCATAAATGATGTGATGGAGCAGAAACTTGTGGAGAAAATGAAGTCATGAAACCTCAGACAACTGCAAATAAAAGTAAATGACCAAAAAACAAGCGAGGTGTGGAGTAGGTAAATTTTTAGTAGCTCTGGAATACTGATGCCTGGTACATTCGTTGCAGATGACATGATTCATATACTTTTATTGGACACAAAGTTTATTTTGCAAATTATGGATCCTTTGATACCAATGGGATGGGGGCTTTAGGAATCCTTGAGATATTAGATGGATGTAAATGAACCAGGTAGTGAACACCAATGCCAGGGGCATACACTGAAGGGTTTGATGTTGGTCAGGGGCTAGATTTTAACCTTCATTTTAGGAGATATTTAATACAAGAAAATATTCCTGATAATTTTTTAATAGTGTGCAATGGAGCATTGTCTAATTTAATGCCATATAAGCTGGACAAAGAAAAGTTCAGTAGGGCAAGTGCACTTGGGATGCTTTTTAATTCGTTCTTTAAATAAGAGTGAGGCAGCTGGACTCTGAATGTCAGGCTTCCCAAATGAGGAATCACTGCATCTGGATACATGAGGAAATATGCTGTCAGGCAATCCACAGCTCCAAAAAACTGGACATAAATATTCAACAAGGTACCCCCTTCTTTGGATAAATATAAGAAGACTGAAAGGTCTTTCCTAAGGAGAAATGGGATGAGCCCAAAGTGACACAATGTTGAGTCTGGAGACATCAGGATTGCCAGAGAAAAGGAGGGAGGTGTTGTGAAGGGAAGCCAAAATTCATTTTAGCAACAAACTCGTGCTAAAAGGTAAGATGGAGATGGTCATTTATCCAAAGAGTCCAATAAAATGTGTCCAGTTTTGTTTACTTTAGGTCTGGTGTTATCAATTTGGCCATTTGACCTCCATTCTTTATGTTCAGTGAGGGATGCCTGCCATCACTTTTATGGGAACATCACTAAGAGAGGCAATCACTGATCTGTTGTTTCTCAAGAAAATGCTCAAAAACCCTCAAACCACAAACAAACCCAAAACAAAATCCCTTCCCATTACAAAAAAAAAAAAAAAAACAAAAAACATATAAAAACCCATTATGCTCAAAAAGGCTGTTGGAGTGATTGATGCTTATCTGAAAAACTCAGTGAGAGTGCTGGTAGCCAAAATTTACAGTGAAACTCATAGAATGTTGTGGACATACAAACTGCATAAATAAATTAATATTAAAAATACAAATTTGCATTTAAATTAGGAGCTGAGCAAAGGCTTCTCAGAGTTGAACAGGTCAGAGAGCCTCTGGCCAGGGTGCTGCATGGTAAACTTCCATGAACCAAGTTTAATTTAAGATGTGGTTCTTTGGGAAAATGAAAGCTTTGCTTGGAACACTTAGAGGGAGGTATTTTTCATGTATCTTCATTCATAGGTGTCTAATTTTATTCTGCATAAATTTGCTGTGAATTTGACCACAGCCACCAGCTGGAGATGAGTTAAGCCAGTGCTGATTGTTTCAAGTGTCTGGTCAAAATACCTTTGTTGAAAAAATTTAGGGGTTTAAATACCTCCCAGAATGAAAAAAGAGGGGAAGTGATATGGATAGAAATAGGAAGAAAATCAGGGATATGACAGAAGAAATCTTGAATTGTAATCCTGACACAGAATCCTTTAGGGCAACTGCCCACCTTAGAACTGTTTTCTTTAGGGAATTATTTAACAAAACAATTTTTCTTACGGAAATTATAACTTCTTTCACCTGGTCAACATATTAAAGGTACATTTCACTCTTTCCACACATACAGAAGCCTTGCACCCCCCTCAAGACTTGCTTTCCCACCAGTGAAACACCCCTTCATCACTTTGTCATGCCCTTCTTGTACCCCCCTGAAGTTACCCAAAGTTCTGGGACGTTCCCACCCACCTCAGGGGATCCTGCCCATGTACCCAGTAAAGAGTTTCATTCTTAAAAATCAAACCCTTGAACCCAAGGGTTCCATCTCCCCAAACAGGGAAGCAGTGCAAAGAATAATGCACGTACTAGAAAACAGGATTTTACTGTCAGCACTTTTAGGCAGCAGCAGAAGTTTTGCTGAACCACTGAAAGGAACTAACACTAACAAGAGGAAGATAAGCAGCAAAAGCATCACAGTAATCAAATCTGATTGTAATGAAAGCATTCAGAAGAATCTCTACATCAGTTAAGCAAGAAAATATCTTTTTCTGGAATCACTCTAGGTGAGGAAATACTGAAAGTGCCAATAGTGTGCTCAGATGTGGAAAACCTACTGTTAAAAATGAACCCACATTGGTTAAAATATCCCAAGAGAAGGATACCTGTTGTTGCAACACAAATTTGCCCCTTGTCACAACCACATTTCTATGTTCTGTAAACCACTTGTGATCTGGTTTGGTTTTGTTTTTAAGTTTGGGCAAGTCCTAATGAAAGTTTTCTGAACCTAAATTAAAAATAATTAAAAAATAATTGAAACTAGAAGATTGCATAGAAGAATTTGAAGGAAAAAATTATGAAAATTATCTGTTCAGTGAAGATAACACCCTCTTTTGCTGGAACCATGTTAGGTGAGGAAATACTGAAAGTGCCAATAGTTTGTTCAGGTGTGGAAAACCTACAGTTAAAAATGAACCTAGATTTGCTAAAATATCCCAAGAGCAGGATACCTGTTGTTGCAACACAATTAAGGTGGTTTTCCCTGGGTCACAACCATATTTTTATCTTCTCTGAACTGCTAGTGATCTGTTGGTTTTTTTTTTTTAAATTTGAGAAAGTCCTTGTAAAAGTGTTCTAAGCCCAAATTAAAAATAGAAATAAATTAATGCCAGAAGATTATATAGAAGAATTTGAAGGAAAAATTGAAGGAAATGACCCTCTCCAATGATACACAGAATTTAATGGATACTGGTGGAACTGGAATAAAAGCCAGCAGAGTTGCACACACCATTCCAGCGTGGCTGGAGGTAAGTTAAAGGAACAAACAAAATCCTGGCGCCAGCCAGGACAGAAACGAAGCACTTAGTCCAGCACAGGACATTAGACAGTCCAATAAAAGTCCATGGTTCACAGAACTGAAGGCAGCTGCAATCTCTAATAACATGAGTAGAGTCAAGGACCCTGCACCAGAGTTAATAAGCAGATCATTACAGCCTCTGACCAAGGCAGTCTCCACACTGACCTAATCGAAATCCAGAATGAACATTATCCTAACGTGCATGATGAACCAATTAGCCCAGAGCTGGGCTGCTTCCACCTGCTCTACTATCTCAATTTAGAATGGTAAATTAAAACCAAAAAGGGATGAGAGAACATGTCAGAGGTTGTTTAACATGGGAAGATGGCACAGACTTTAAGGGAAAGCGGGTTCCTCCGTGGCTGCAGCTCAGTGCTGCCAAACAGACCAGTTTTTTATAGATCCCTGTGCTCCCACTGAGATGGGATGGCCAGTCCCCAAAATAAAAGATGACTCATCTAAGGCAGGGATGTAAATTAACAACTGTGATGCCTGAAGGTTCTGCTCTGTGGATCTCTAAATTCTCCTCCTTCCTGAGGATGTTTTCCATTTCCCTTTCTCAGGGACAGTTGTGACCATCCAGGTCTAGGGGAAAATTCACAAAGGATTTGGTCACTGTGCCTTGATGAGCAAAGGGCTCGTGGGAGAATTGGAAGTCTGCCTTTGTCCTGTACCTCTGGGTGACCATCAGGCAGGACAGGATTTGAGCCTTGTCTCCTGAAAAACCTGTGTGTTTTGTTCTGGTGTTCAGTTAGAAACCAGATTATAAACAATCTGCAAAGTGAGTTTTTTGTCTTGCTCTTCTGTCTCATACTCCTGGCTACACTCTGGGGTAGTTTCAGTAAAAGGAGGGTAACTTACTTTTGCTAATTCTTAGCAATTCATTAACCAGTGCATCGTATAAGGAAAGCAGGATGGAAAAGTGGGAAAATGTTGTCCTTATTTTACTGTGTAAAATAAGTTAAGAGTGGGCCTTTGCTACTTGAAGAAACATTTCAGTCCTTCCATCTGTTTGTGGATCCACCCATGAGCATCAGAGTTGTGTGTAACAGAGGTTTGAAGAGTTCAGAGATGGGTGATTACCACAACTCCCATGTGCAGACAGATTTAAAAGGTCCTGACAGCTCAGTGCAGAAGGTAAATACACAGGAATGTAACAGAATTCAACCTAAGTGTAACACAGGTGATACTTCTTACTTTCTTTTAGGAAAATAGTTAGAAGGAAAAAATAACCCACAGTCTAGAAGTGACTTGGAAAGACAGCTACCACATAATATTTTTAACACCAAAACTGGCTACTAAGGGGATATTTCTGGATATCTCTTTTAGTACCATTCAGTAAAAGGGAATTTCTTGCTTCTTTCCAAAAGTTATTTGTTGTATTTCCCTTTTAGAGCAACTATTTGACTGTTTAGACTCTGACTTGGCAGGTTTTGTTCCTAATCTTTCTTTAGTTCTGGTTTAATATTCATTTGGTAAACCTTTTACTCAAATACTAAAGGGTTTGTGCCGACTGTATGAGTTCCTGCTGAATATAATCTAGATTAATGTGTCCCAGCTCACCTTGCACACACAACAAAGTTGATGTCACCTGTGGGTGCATGTGCTTGATATTTGGTACCAATGAATGATCTACTAGTAGATTATTATATGTATTCCATATTATACTGATTTTTCAAGGCTGAAGTTTACATTGTTCATAGATTTTACTGAGAGCTGGGGAAAAGCATGGGAGGAACGGCCACAAATAAAAACATAATGACTCAAAATCTTAGTCTTAGAATGTTGTTCTACATTTGAAGGGCAGATGTTCCCTGCTCTGCAAACTGCCCATAGCAGTGGCCTCTTGCCTCACACAGAGCTGCTGACTCCGTGATTTACTGAGACTCTCGTGACTCCGCACGTTTGTTCCTTTGTGGGTTTGGAGGAGAGTTTGAGAATAAGATAAAATAAGAAGAAGTAGGAAAATTCAAGTCTGTAATGTATCACTTCAGAAGTCCTGGTGCTCTGCAGTGCAGGTTTGGGTTTGGGGTGGGGGTTGGAGGGGGGACAGAGGACCCTGAGCACTCAGAGCTCTGCCAGCCCCGAGTACAGACGATCCCTGTTGTCCCTGTTATTGGAATCTGCTGAAGGACACGAGTGCCAGGATGGTTGTGGAGGCTGACATGTGAAATAGGTGGTGAGGAACAGGGAGCACAAAGAGAGACTCCAAGCCCCCGAGTACACATACATATCCTGGAGTCCTGGCTTTAGCTGGGAAATGGGAAAGGTTTTAATTTAAAATTTGATTTAAGGGAGAGAGACTTTTTCATTAGCGTAGCAGTTACTCACTCAGTTGGGAGCTATTGGAAGAAATTAAAGTACATTTGGCAATCTATATGCTTCAAGCAGGAATGGGATCTATCTATCTATTTATCCACCTTTCTGCCTAATCACATAAATTCCATGATATCCAGGGTTACATTTTCCCTTTCCTCCACGGCTGCAAAATCTGACTGCCTGAAAACCCCACTGAAAGGAGAAAGTTATTACCAATGTCAGCCAGTCCCTTAAGTTTTTTTTCTACTGTTAGCATAGGATGGGTTTTCTCTGAATCAGCTGAAAAAACACACTGGAAAACACTTTTTACTGGCTTTTTTTTTTTCTTTCTTTCTTTCCAGTGACATTTTTCAGAGAGAACAAAAAAAAAAAAAAAAAAAAAGGAAAAACAGGCAAAAAGAAAGAAATGTAAATCAAAAATTTAAGACAAAAAACAGGGGAGAGTGGTTTGGGGAAGTGAGTGTTGTGTACATAGCCCTGTTTTAATATGCAGTTACCTCCTTTCTCAGAGAGAGTAACATAAAGTTTTGCAAGTTGTGGTTGGTTTTTTTTTCCTCTTTTGTCAAAAAAAATTATGAAAGTGTCGCTTTTCCTTTGCAGTTAATTCAGGAGAGATCCTCAATTCGAGCAGGGCACATTTTCATGCAAATACAGCAGCACAGTTTCCAGCCCCCTAATAGCTTCTTACAAATGATGTGCCATTACAACGAGGTTTATTTAAACAAATTTAATACATCTTTAATCAAGCTGGAGAGCATTTTCAAAGGTCACGCTCCAAATCAGGATCACTGTTCAGAGCTTATCAAAGTATTAGCTTAAGGGGGAGGGAGAATTATTTCTTGGACAAGTAATTTTAGGCAAATCTTTATTTACATTTTTATTCAGTTATTAAATTTTATTCCTTTCCCTCCTCCTCCTAGTCTCCATTTATGAACCTATAAGAAAGTCTGTAAATGGAGCCATAAGCATATCACAGCAGTTACTATTTCCAGGGGCTATTCCTTTGAATCGAGTGGGCCCATAAAAGCAAAGATGAAGTCACTTTTTTTTTTTTTAAACACAAGCTCTGTGTATCCATTTCATCCAACAAGCTCTTGCCCGAGGATCTGATATTAGGATAAATACATTAGATATATTTGGAATTAAGAAAACAAGCTAAAAACAAATTTTGAGGATAATGGGTGTTTAAAGGTACTTTGAGTGTTCCTGCTGTGACAGGACAATTGTTGATGTTCAGTCTTTAAAACTAATGGGAGCTGCACTAATGGACCACAGGGATCCACCCCATTTCACACCTCTGGGATCATTCATTAGGTGTATATCCTTAAATAGGTCACAAATGGATTAACTGGTCCATAACCAGTCGTATGTGCATGTGTTGGTGTCTCCAGTGTCCTCTCTTTTGCCGAGTGCTCTTATTGCTCACCCTTGTGTGCATAAAACTCAATCCTTTGGCCTCTGCTTTGCAGGAGGAACTAATGAGGCACCAGGATTAAAGGAGGAGTGAACCCTGTAAGCTCACAGACAGAAATACCCCAGAGATTTTAATGCTCATTAGGCTGAGGAGCCTTCAAACTTTTCCAAACGGGGAGGTAAAGCTGGGCATCTGTGCAGATCGTGAAAAGAGCTTGTGCAGGCTCTGTTAATTCTCTTTTTAAGGCTCACCTTGCAGCCAGGATTTGGGATAAGGTTAAAAAGGAGCTATGCTGAACTACATTCCCGGGCACTCCTGGAGAGCTGGTTTTGCAGGGCACTGATTTGCCTGGGTACTCTGAAGCACTGTTTTGTACCCAAACCTTCAATCCTCACCAAGAAATCTTTGGATCTAACACTTATGGCATCCACAAGGCAAGGGAGTGTACAAAATAAATAAAGCGTGCTCATATTACCAGGTTTTCAGTGTTTTATGGACTTCTGAGTGTCCCCCAAGGCTTTTGGCAGAATGATTGCTGCTGAAATCTATAGGTGTTTTCGGGATTCTGCGACTGCAGAAAGCAAATGTTACCATGTGATATTTAGGCAATAAAAATCCATGTGATACAGAATAAAAAAGAAGGCAGTTACCTGGTGGGGGTCAACAGTGAAACAGCCAAATTCCTGTGTTTAACAGTTAGCTGTACACAACCATCCTCTGAACAACAAAATATGCTCTCCCATATTCTCACTCAGGTACAATTTTAACATAGCCTGTTGTACTCTAACACCCAAAAAGTGCAGCATCTTATTTCTAGAAACCTGCTTTAATGTGAGAGGAATGTGAATGTCTTTAAATCTGAAATATTTAATGGTCATAGAATAATTTACCCAAAAAACCTCTATTTTATTTCAACTTCCAAATGACAGCTTTTCACAGTGGTTATGGATTTTTATTTTGTGGGGTTTTTTTCAGTAGTCATGAACGATTTTTCAGCTTTGGTTTATATTTGACGTTCACCCTTTGTTCCTGGTGGCATAAAGGATGTGATATTGTTTCCTTTCATTGCTCAGAAGGGCCTTTTGAGAAGGAGGACTTGAAGAAACTTTGAACTTCTGAGCAAGTTTATAGAACAACAGCAGATCAGTAGAATTAAGAAGCATCAAAGGACATTTAACTGCCTGAAAATTCTGGACTTCCACTTTCTCTGTTGTCAATGGGACTGTGGATTCAAATCCCTTGGTTTCTGAGACTCTTACTTCATCTTCCCTTTTTTTCACCCAGATAAAGCATCCCTTAGAGAAAAAAAAAAAAAAACAATGGAAAAAGGGGCTACTTCATGAAATGTGATAACTTCATGTTGAGTTTTATGTGGCATTGTGGTTGGTTGGTTGGTTGGGGATAGATTTACCTGGGAATCAGCTACCGATGCAGGGAATTCAGTGGGGTGAACAGTGTTACCCCACAACCCTCCTGTGGGAGGTGATGCACAAACACAGGGGGCTTCTAACAGTCCAAAGGTCGTGAAAAAGGTGAAGAAATAGGTGGAAACTACCAGAGGTAGCATGGAAAGTTAATAAAGTTTGGCAAACCTTAGGATGGACTAAACATACTGGCCAGAAAAAAATGTTAAGGGGGAAAGGGCAAGGGGAAAGCATAAATTTTGGGGACTGTACAGCTGGATGTGAGCACACAAGGGCATCAGAACACTGTGGGTAATCTCAAGTCGTATTTGCAACAGCACAGCTCCACTCTGGGGAGCAAATCATAAAGGAACACTTCAAACTCCTACATTTTTCCTTTCCACTGGGCTTGTGTTGGTGGTGATCCCTTTGTCTGCAGTGAGAATCCGCTTTAGCAATGCATATCTTTCCTTCTCTTAGCAAATAAAAGTTTCTAAGAATTTCAGTATTAGCTCAGTCTTCGTGATATTGTCTAAATGACAGGATTGGCATGTGGTTTTCTTTCATTTCATATTTGTGCTGTGCTGGATTTAGTTCCCTTTTTTTTGTTTTCGACATTTCATGTGTTTGTTATTTGGAAATCGGTTCTCAGGAATATTTTGTTTGACCATAATGTGCTGCTTGCTCTCTTTTTGTTCCCAGCTCACAGCAGGGAGGGATCACTTGTGCTCATAGCAAGAGTTTTGTAGCCCTGGTTTGACAGGCTGTGGTTCTTCCCAATACATATTTGGGTGTATATATTAAAGTATTCCTGCTGCAAATATTAATGTATACGAAGCTCTTGCCACCATTTGCAAAGTAGGAGGAGGATAAAATATAAACATAAGTTGGAAGCGAAGAAATTTGAATTCTAATCTCACCCCTAAAGATGTAGAGAAAAGGGGTAGTGATCAAACTCCATCTTGAACATATTACTGTGAAAATAAAATAAATAATAATAATAAACAACCCCAAACTACAATGTCAGTTTGCTCCTGGACTCAAAGAGTGGAAATGTATTTGTTAAAGACTGGAAATATTCAGTTTAGAGGTGCTTAGTGGTGCATTATTTTCTGTTAAATTGTATTTTTAAAAAGAAATAGGTTTAGAAAGTTTGAAGTTCTGTGGAATATTCTGAAATTTTCTAAATGAGTGGAGTATTCAACCAATCTGAATCTGTTCTCATAGTACATGTTCCAGAAACTGTGTTCAGCTCGGGGTAAAGATTTTTTTTTTTTCTTTTCAGAGCTCAAGATTTCAGGATGAGAAAGCTTATTTTCCTTCTCTTTTTGTTTTGTTTCTGTCGTTATTAGAAATATCTAAATATAACAGCTTTATTCAGCTCAAGGTGACTGTCAGCTGGTTAACTGGCTGTTAATCTCTGATTCTTTAAAGTAGCAAAGCACTTTGTCCATCAGTGGTGATGTTTTTCTGCTGTTTTGCATCCGTGGGGTTAAAATTCTGTGATTGGGGTTTGAGGAAAGAGAATCTAATGGCACAAATGGCATCGTGGGCACTCACTGGATGTGCAAGAATTACATCTTCCAGTGGGTTTATGCGAGTCTGACAATATTGCTAAAATTCCCCTCCTTTTTTATGCCGTGTGACAAAATTTGATGCGAATTAACTAAGTCCCCTTTTGATCTTATTTTGCTTCTGTTAAATAAGGAGTGGGCTGAGTAGAAAAACAAACAGCACAGGACTGTTGACACTGGAAACCCTAAGGGTTCCTTTCCAGATAGACTTAGTTGGATCAGTGTAAATAGGTCAGCTGCTCTGCAAACTGCATCCAGGGCCTTTCAGGACTGTAGGACCCATCAGGCAGTCGATAATTTTGGCCAGATAGTGCCTTAATATGCTCTGGTAGAGCCAAGAAGAGTCTTTTTCTCAGGAAATAACCACAATAGCAGAAATGTAATCACCCACATTTGTGCTCTGAGGGTAGTGTTCTGTCATGTACTGTGATAAATGCTGAACATGGATGCTGTAATGCTGTCATTTATTCCTTGTAATAATCCCAAGAAGTGATGGTTATTATTAACTGAAAGCTTTGAGTATCACAGCAGAGAATTTTTTTAACCACTTCTAAAAAAGTACAAAAGAGGAAAAATAATAATAATAATAACCAAAAGAAAAAATAACAAGTGCTCTTCTCAGTTGTGATGTTAAATTTACACTGGAAATTCTGAAATTTAAAGGATGAAAATTAACTTGCCAGTGCCAGTCAAAGTGTATTGCACGACACAAAAAAATAAAATGGATATTTAACCAGGAAGAAAGCAACAGGAAATGAAAATACTGGATAAGATGGGAATATATACATTTTGATCAATGTACTAAGCACGTGTATATCCCAAAATAATGATGACCTGGTAAAAAAAAGCAAAACCACCTCTGTAATATGATATTGATCTTGTAACAACATTTTTTTATTCTATTAGTGCCCTCATACATCTTTTTTTGTGAAGTTCAAGTTTATGGCCTGTGCTATAATGGAAATTTCAGGACTTTCTCTTAGTTTTCTTATTATGAAAAGATTTCAGTCATTTTCCTCTTTAATCATACACCCCCAGAAGTGAGGGAGAGAGAGAAATGGGGATTATAAGTGAGTTTCAGCATGTGAAAGAAAAAGACTATATGTCATTATAAACCCAAACAAGCAATGTTTATCATGGTTATGGTATTCAGGAATATTACATGTTTTTTGGAGGTTTTGTCTGATGGGTCAGAGAGATGTTTTGGGTGAACTCTGGGTTTGTCCTGGAGGAGATTTGAGGTACTGATGTTGGAATACCCACATCACATCGGTGTAGAAAGTGCTTCACAGCTTGCAAGCTGCAGGGTTTGCTCTCCAATTTACAACTTTGGGTCCTGTTCTGAATTCCCACAGTACCTCAGTGAGGAATTCTGATAACGTTCACCACACATGTATGAACATCTGTCCTTCAAAAAAGGACACTTCTGCTTTTCTTCCCATCTCTTCCTCTTCCTGAAGGACAGAAACCAGTGGGTATCCATTCACTAATTGTGCTAATACAAAATAAAGAGTTTTTCATCTGATATATGTGGTCCTAGAGAGCAATTGAAGTCCAAATGAAACACAATTTTTATTTCTGTAGCCCCACCAGTGATCTTGTGCCTTTTTCCCTGGCCCAAACTGATTTTTACAGTAACCCAGAATGTCTGTGTTTTCTGTCCCAGTGCTAAAATCCAACCTCCACACTTGACCTAAGCTATGTTCAGTTTTTCTCCCTATAGTTGCACAGATTTGGGGGAAAGCTTCAGTTTTCCATAAGCTTTTCCATATAGACCTTCCCTATCACCTCCTTACCATTTTAAATCTCTGGGGAGATCATGTCTCTTTCCAAAATCTAACTGACTCAGTTCCTGCAGTATTTTCTTCAGAAAAAAGAAAAAAAAAACCTGGTTTTTTTCCTCATTTTGACTCTACACAAATCTTGAGTTGCTGGGTATTTTTTAACTTAATCTCTAGTTTTGGAATGATAGGCCAGTTGCCTGTCTAGTGATAAGTATTGCTTTTTCAAGATTATGCTGGGAATAATTATTTCTTGAGAACCTTTTTTTTTTTCCTTGCAAATCTCTCACACATTATTTTCTCTCCCACCTGCTCCTCCTCCTAACATTGTGTGTCTAATATTTGTTCAGTGCCAAGCAGGATAACTTGTACCTTCTCCCATCCTTCAGCTGAAAATCAGTTTCTTGGTGGGATTTTGAGGTTCCATGTGTGGGATGCGCAACTTGTTTGCCACTGATGAGAGAAAAACAAAGCGAGGCAGGAGAAAATCCAAGTTGGATGGGGCTTGGAGCAACCTGGTCTAGTGGAAGGTGTTCCTGACCGTGGTGGGGACTTGGACTAGATGGGTTTTAAAGTCCCTTCCAACCCCAACCGTTTTGTATTTCTATGATTAAATAAACCAAAACCAAACTCTGAGTGCATCAGCAGTGATCACAAAAAAAAAAAAAAAAAAAGAGGTATTGACAAGTGCTTCAGTACTTGTCTGAAAGGATATATTCCTGAATTTACAGTAGCAGTGACAGCCTGAATAGGAGGTGAGGAGGAAACAACTCCAAACCTCCCCAGGTTGCCAGGGTGGGACTTCCAGACATGGGGAAAGCAGAGCCAGGAGAAGGGATAATCAGTAATGCCCTCATTGCCTTCAAGACAGTAGCAAAATGCTCTCTCAGTGGTGTGAATTTGTTCACTGAGGAGCTCAGGATCACACGCTGAGGCAGAGGATGTTAATAGACACGAGTAGGCCCACTCAGAAAATCTGTGTTCAACCATCAGTGAATAAGGAAGGGAAAAACTGTCCTGAAATGCCTGGAAACTGGCTGGCTAAAGCCTTCAGGAATTAGCTGAGGGAGGAAAAAATACCCTTTGCTGTAACCATCCCTCCCACCTGAGGTTCCTGAAGTGCCTCACAGCTATGAATGGAGGTTGAGGAGACCTTTGAAGGGTTGTTGATGGAGGGAAGAAGTTAAAATCTGACTTCCCAGCCAGAGGGAGCGTGAGAGGGACCTCAGCAGCAGGAGAACAAGTGAGGCTGCAGTGGGAAATGAGATGATTTAGAACAAGAGTAATTATTTTGAAAAAATCCCATTCACTCATGTTTTTACTATGGGGAGATTAGAGAGGACAACCCAGGAGAGAGGAGTGACCCATCTGCCATTGCCCTCTATCCGAGCTGGAGTTTAACTCTGTGAGTCATTCCGTGCTCCTACAGGGAAACCATCCCTGCTCTTACTGTATGTGGAGAAATGTCCCGGCTTCCCACATTTTAAATCAATCTCAGGTTTAAGTGAAGGTGCAGGCTTAAAAGTTATTACAGCTCCACTGTTTCCCCTGATAAATTACATGAATAACATTTGAGACAATGCATTGTTAAATATTTATGTCTAGTACTATAGAACCAGAAAAAGCACAAGAACCCCTAGAAGAATAAATATATTTACCTAAATAAATTACTAAGACAAATATACTCCTATGTGCTCTGTACCAATAAACAGTAGGTATTCACTAAATTGTAGAATATAAATGGCTCATTTCCTCTAAATGTACACTGAAAGATCTATAACATGTTACACATTTCCTGTGCTTTGCATATATATTTCAATATTCATCATGAAAAGGCTTGCTTATGTGTCAATATACATTACTTTGCATACATTAAGAAAATATTTTTTTAATTTTGCCATTACAGATGTGCTTTGCTGGGGGGGGGGTGGTGGCGAAAGCCGGGCTTTATTTCATGATTAACCCTTTGGTGGCTCGTCCTGTTTTATCAACGTGACATTTGCACAAAATGAATTGCTTGCTTAGACACAGCTAACTAAATAAAAGCAGGCCGGAGCTGATAGTATGAAAAATGGATTTTCATTACTGTTTCATTGATTCTTGTAAATAAGGGCCTGAGGCCTGCTCCAAAAAGGCTGCAAACAGTAATAATTTAATCTGAGGTGACATAGACCAAAATGTATGTGGACAAAAATCATCCTTGAATATTAAACAACAGCCTCAAGACAGAGAAAAGTGTTGCAGGCGAATTTAAATGTATGCAGATCGGTGGGTAACATATTTAAAAACAGAAATTAAAGATTCCTGTCATAAATCACATTTGCTGCCATGGATATGCCTTGTTATGCTGGCGTTTAAGGAAACCTGAAAGGTTAAGGCAGTTGGTGCATTAAATCGTACAAGGATAATTAATACTTTTCTTGTGGCTATTTATAAGAAATGGAAAATATAGTTAGATCAGCTGTGGCACTGCAGTAATTTGAGGGGGAAGAAATGAAAGTATGAGTCAATAGTTTTAACTGGACAAACGTCAAAAGCTTAATGATGCGGTGTCCTAATTTGGAGGCCTTTTAAAAGTTATATACAAAAAAAATGAGACAAAATAGTTTGTTCTCCTATTGCACATATAGTTTGTTTGCCTCTCAAACCTTATAACCTGTTTAATAAAAAGAATTGAAAATAATTTCTCCGATTGCAGCTTAAAAGGAAAAAAAAAAATTGAATCTGTTCCATGGAAGCAAAACGTAAATCAGCCCTCAACTCCAGAACCATGAACTTTGTGTTTTCTTATACATCTTCTAATTAAAAAGACCACTATATTTTGCTATAAAATAGCCTGAAACAACGTGTAAGAACATTATTTCACTTGTAGTACTTTGACTTATTACAGTAGTACCTAATGCTTGGGATGGCTCATAGCAAGACTAATGTAGAAAATAATTTTCCCCTTCAACCTGCTGAAGCATTAATCCTTTTTTTTTTTCCTTTTTTTTTTTTTTTTTTTTTTTTTTTAACTTGGGGTTACATTCAAACAAACCCTTCCAACTACTGGAATTCCCCAGAGGAAAATAGTCCCCCATCACTCATCGAGCTCAGGTTTATGATCGGCCTATTATTTAAAATTCTTATTTTTCTTTTCTTTCATGAATAAAAACAATAAACTTTAGTGGTATCAAACATTATTAAAGGGTCTCAGAGCAACAAGACAGAAGGTTTATACGACCAAACTCTCTTAATATAAAGGAGTTGTATATTTTCAGATGTCACTGCCATTCATCTCTTCTCTCTTTCTCTCTCTTTGCCCCCCTTAAGCGAGGAATAAAGATCCTATTTAAAAAATCTCACCAGCATGTAATAACTTTTCACCTGTTTCATGAAAAGTTAAACATTTGGAATACAATTTGCCTCACTATTATTTTTATTCTGAATGGAAACAGGAAACATTTCTTTCTTCAGAAGGGATTCAAAGGAAAAAAAAAAGAGGCAAACCATCTAAGAAAATTATTTTCAATCTGAAAACGACTTGCTGAGTGGGGAAAGTATTTCTCAGACCTCATTGAATTTCTGATCTTTTTTTGGAGAACATTTAATTTATCATTATACCAAGGAAAAAAAAATTAAATTTTTGAAATTTTGATCTGGTTTGGATTTGCAAATATTCATAAAAAATTGCCACGGCTTCACGCAGATCTTTGGAAACAAAGATCAGTGATTTTTTTTCTTTTTTCACAGCTCTTGCTAGAACACGCTGTCTTTGGCAAGTTTCTGTTTGCAACAAACAAAATGTGATACTTTATAGGTTATAATATTCATCATTACCCTGATGTGTCATTGGTATGTGGTGTCACACCCTGCTACTTTCTGGACAGTGTTTCCCATTTGATTATGACAAACCTTTCCCTAAAAATTGCATTTTTAAGGGAAAAAAATCATAAGAAATTAACCTAATCTAAGACAAACAAAAATTCTTATTTCCTTTCAGAAGATTATTTTACAAATAAAAGATGGAACGGGAAACACATTCACTATTCTGACTTTGCAGGAATTATCGGGAAAATAATCCAAGATCAAAGGGGAAAAAAAAGGGTATGAAATCAGAAAATTCAAAATCAAAAAAAACCCCCAGTTTTTTAAAGCTTCTGTCAAAATGGAGAGATGGAAAATTATCCCTTTGTAGTATTCCTTAGACAATAATGTGGATTTAGTAAATGTGGTGGTTCTGGTGATTGTAGAATTTTTTTGGTTTAATATGTGATATCTTCCTTCTGCAATGATAGAAATGCTGGAATATGAGAAGCTGAGCTGGTTATAGACTTTTCTGGTTAGAACATAAAAAAAAAAGGAGTAGTATAATGATCTGTTAAATAAAACCCCTTATATTTAGTCGCACCCTACTAATTCATGAACCATATCTTCATAGTTCAATCTCCTACATCATAGAAAATCAACAGTTGGTTGTGTAGGTCAGAGCCTCGAGGATATTTAACATATATTTTTTTTTAAATAAAAGCAAATTGTTTCACAGCCACTCTATCAATAAAAGCAGTGTAACTTTTTATCTCTGGTACAAAGCACACTTTCCATACAATAACTATAAACTGTGTGCAAAGTTCCTCTGACAGTGGTATGTTCAACAGAAGGAAAATGTCTCAGACATTATATTTTGATCTGGATAAGCACCCAAACTGAAAAGAAAATATAAGGCTCGTGTTCACAGAGCAAGCAATTCTTTTTTTTTTCCTCTTTTAGAATTTTTAAACTCGTAAACAAACACTGAAAAGTCACAAGATCCAAAAAGCCTGTAAATCTCACTGTAGAATTTTAAAAAGTGGTTTGAGCACAACTGTGTTTATCTTTATTTTGCCTAGACATCTGCCAGTGCATTTTAGGCTGCTGCTGGTCGTTAGGCCTGAGCAAATAACTTGCAATTATTAATGTTTTCCTTGAATTTATACTACATTTTCTGTGTATGAAATATGTGAAGAAGATCATGACATTTTCAAATGTCTTTGTTATTCCAAGTTATTTATGAATTTTTCCATGGCATGTCTTTCCCTGTGGGTGGTATTCACTCATGTGCATGCACCAGGACTGAGCAGTACTTAGACCCCACTTAAATCTTCAAAATACGTCTTCTGCAGAGGATTGATTTTCATGCAGAGGGGCTTGTATATTTGATCACAGTGATATTCCTTTTGCTACCCAAACAGATAGTTACAGGAGATAAACTGTGATGCAGCAGTGCCTGGATGTGCTGTCCAGCCATTTTGGAGGAGCCCCATGTAAATCAGGCTGTTTCTATAAGTAACGTGCAGCTCTTAGAAGTAAAACTTAAAGAAATGCAGAACAGCAAATTCCACTGTTGTTGTTAATGTGTTAACTCGGGGCAAACACAAAGCTGCCCACGAGCTACAAGTTTTTATATCTAAGAGCTACACATTTTCTTCCCCCTTCAAGTCCCAGCAGCAGCTTTTGCTGTGTCATGGGTGGTTGTGTTAAGAAGCAAACGTTGTAACGTATATTTTTTTTTTTTTTTGGTTTTAATGTGAATCTTCCTTTTTGTGGAAGACCTCCAGTTCAACTGAGAGTCTGTCAGTGTTGGGCTCGGAAAACAACAAACCCGAGCGGTGCTTTGAACCTATTTTTTATGACAACATGGGCTGTGTGAGTGGGATGGAGGGGAGCTGAGGACTGTAAAAGCAAGTAAAAATCCTTTTTTGTCTTAGATTAGGTTAACTTTTTATATTTTTTTCTCGGAAGTGCAGGTTTTAGGGAAAGGTTTGTCATCGCCAAAATGTGCGTCATAACCCTTTCCAAAGGCAGAGCTGAGGAGGAGGCGGCTCAGCAACACGGGTGGACTGGGAACCCCAACTTCCACGTGGCAAATCCTCACATGACACAGCAAAGGAGCTGGAGCCAGTGGGTTCATTCAGGGGTGAAGAGGGTAAAGGGATGCTTAGAACAGGAAAAATCACTCTTGCCCCAAAGACTTGAGGTCAGGCATGACTTTGGCCATGCTCATTTCTCTCCTCACTTAGGCCAGCTCAGGCCTCGGCTTTTTCATGCCAAATCACCAAGGCCTACACCTCTCCCTTTAATCCTTTTTGGCAGTTTCTCCCTCTTATGAGAGGCTTTCTTAATTGGTTTCTCCTTCCTCGGGCCAAGTGTTGTGAGCTCTCTCTGCTCCCCTAAGCACCAGGGATGTTGCTTCAATGTCCACTCCCATTAGATGACTCCCATTACCAGTTCCACCTCAAGCATGATTCATAAAGTTTAAAGCCAAAGGGAGTGATTAGATCATCCAGTCTGACCTCCTGTATATCAGAGGCCATTAAATTTCACCGAGTTACCTCTGGATTGATCCCAATAAGTTTTGTTTTTCTGAAGAGTGTCTTAGAGAAGTCACCCAATCACTGTTTTGGGTGATCAGGGACTGAATTGTCCCTATTGCTCTTAGTGGGTTATTCCTGTGGTGAATTACAATGGATTGCAAAAAAATGGCTCAGAAAAGCATTAAAACAGTCTTTATTAATTGCCAAAGATAAAACAGCACCCTCCACCTAACATGTGGGTAATAATCAGTCTTAATGCATGCTGTGTTTCACAGAAGCTTCCTAGAAGTTTGATGCATTCTATGTTAAATTGTTTGAGTTTGGCTCAAAAATGGTACTTTTTTCCCCCCAATATTCTTACAAAAAATATTTTCCAAGTGGAGTAATAGACCAAATTGAAGAAAATACGTAATTTTTATGATTACATTACAAGTATGAGTAAGTATATTGTTTCACTTCTCTGTAAGACATGACCCTAAAACGATCAACCCAAAGCTGATCAATAACCTGTCTCCAACAGTGGACTCCAGTAGATTGTTATGGAAAAGTATAAGAACAGATCAGGAAGACAGAGACTCCCCTTGGCACACCCTCTCTGATTCTGTCAGTGCATTAGAGACCTCTTGAAGCAGAGGTGACATGACTGTCACCGTATCATCAACTGTTTACTCAACAGTCCCTGTTTATTGGATAGAGCCTGCAGTAATTAATCCCATTTAAAACTTGTGCTTTAGCCTCCACGTTTTTCCAACAAGTTCCACAGCTCAACTCTGCACTGTGTGTCTAAAGAACTTGATTTTGTGAGGTTACAGCTCGGTACCTGCCTGTCTGAGTGTTACCAACTTCTTGATTTATTAGATTCTATTGGATTGGTGGTTTTTTTATTGCTCACAGCACCATATATATTTCAAGACAATTTTTCCTACTCTTCTCAGATGTTTCCAGTGCTGACTTATTCAGTTTGTTTCTCTGTTACAACTGATAAGCTTTGATTATTCTAATTTCCCTTCTTTGTCCCATTTCTGTGTCTGTTATGCACTTTTCAAGGAGAGATGACAGCGATTTCAGTATTCAAGACTTGGGCACACAGTAGATTAAAAAAAAAAAATCATGAATTATCATAGAATTCTAGAACGATTTGGGTTGAAAGGGACCTTAAAACTCATCTAGTTCCAAACTCTGTCATGGGCAAGGACACCTCCCAGGTTGCTCCAAGGCCCTGGCCTTGGACATTTCTAGGGATGGGGTAACTTCTCTGGGCAACTTGTGCCAGGGCCTCACCACCCTCACATCCAAGAATTTCTTCCTAAAGTCTCATCTACGCTTGTGCTTGTTCTCCATAACTTTTCTAATAATTCCTATCCCCATTTTACCTCCAGAATTCAACTGATCATTGAGATGTCACCTGTTTGGCACCCGTTGGTGATTTCGTGATTCCAAAACTCTTTTCTAGTTTCAAAGACTGTTATTAACTAAATGCATCTTATCACAAAGAGAAGGTATTTGTATATGTTTTAAATGGTTTCATACAGGAAACAAAATAACAGATATTTGTTCAAATGAGGTTATCTTGAGGATGCCTTTGGCACTCCTGTGATCTGGTTGCTCACTGGTCTTTTAGTTAAGCAAACATTATCCCTCCCCTGGATTTCATCCAAAGAGGGCTGTAAGAGATGACCCAAAAATTCTCTTAACTGTTACTCTTACAATTGCCATTGTGTTTGAGAAGAAGCATTTCGGGACTTAAGACACACACACATTCCAAATAAAAGCCCCAGAACAAAGCTAGAAAAACATGTAATTCTCATCTATAAATAGACCAGTTAGCTCTGAAAAGCAGAATAATACATTTGTTTTTACACAGGAAGAAGGAGCTCGTTACACATTGGTCCCCACCCCTCGTTCTAGACCCATGTGGAAATACATGTGTTAAATAACCCACTGCTGCAGCAATGTACTCTATTTATATTTTATATAAAATAATAATCTGGGCCACGGTGCTTTGAATGGTTCACAGAAGCACAAGAAGTCATTAACCTAATCCTCAACATAACATGATGTAAATCATATAAGATGTCATGCATTTTTAGAGGAAGTATTATTTTGAGTGAATACAGACACAGCTATTTGGCATGATTTCTTGAAGGGGATGGGAGTGTTATGACCCAGAAAATGTGCTGCATTTATTGCTTTGACTCAGGATGTCATGAAGCTTCACATAAAAATGGAAGTTTCAAAACAACAACTTTAAAAAAAAAAAAAGAAGGTTAAATACCAGGAATGTCTTTGTCTAGCTCTAGATTTGGGCTGTGCTGAAGGGAGCATTCCAGCCCCTCATATTCATGTCTTTACCAAGAGTCACTTCAAAGAAGACTTATACAAACCAGAAAATTCTTCTCCATAGAGGAAAAAACCTAAATTAATGGCACCACTTCTAGTGCTTTTAATTTTTTTTTTTCTTAAGAATGAGAAAAGGAAAATCTGAGTAATTACTTAAAGGACACTGTATGTGACTCATTTTTTGTCATCACAGCTGTCTACACAAGGTCTTAAAATCTACCTACTCTTGTATATACACGGGTAATAAAGATGCAGCCCATATAAAGCCAGATCCAGAGCTTGCTGAAATCATAGGGAGACTTTAAAAGTATTCCAATATTCTTGGATGCAAACTCTACACTTCTACACTTAGTCCTGCAAATCAGGATGTAGTAATATTTTTCATATAAGCAAATCAAGTGATATTTTTCATAGAAAGTGAAGTATGTGCAAAGTGAAGATGCTGCATGCCTGGAGTATTAGTTCAAAGGAATGGAGTAATCATCATCAAGTTCCTGACCACGTCCCATATGGAAACAGGACACTTGTAACCTCAAAAATGGCCCATTGAACTCATTAAGTTTCCTTTAGAAGAATTACAAATCATTGCTTTTGAACTCACCTGGGACCTCCATAAAAGCAATCTTAGAAGATTTTTTCCTCACTGGAAAAAGTTCTTGTAGACTTCCATGAGTTTTATTGTGGAATTACGGAATGGTGTGGGTTGGAAGGAACCTTAAAGCTCATCTTGCTCCATCCCCTGCTGCGGTCAGGAACACCTTCCACCAGCCCAGGTTGCTCCAAGCTCCATCCAACCTGGCCTTGGACACTTCCAGGGATCCAGGGGCAGCCACAGTTTCTCTGGGCAACCTGTGCCTCACCACCCTCATCCTTGCCCCTTCCCCTTATTCCATGACTGTGCTGACAGGAAATCAGTGTTGGATGGTGAGAACAGGAAGATAACAGGCTCATTGCTCCACAGAGAGCGGAAATCACATTCCCCAAAGCTCTCCTAACGCAGATGTAGGAGTTGTACTGGAATTATCTGAAATTGTAAATGCCAGGTAGATCTGCAAAATAACAACTGAGCTGAGGTTCTTCCAGTCTCCCCAAGATTTTTTTATTTGTTGGTTTGGAGGTAGTTCTTAAACCCTGGTGTAACCGGACTTGTGACACCAAGAGAAAAGTCGACACCTCATTATTCTCACCCAAACTCAGACAGGAGCAGTAGTCCCAGCATCAGTTTGCAGTCCACTTGTGCAGACTTAAGTGGCTGCTGTAGTCAGGGCTCTTACCCTAATGTGTGAGCACTCAGCTAAATGCAACCCATGATCTCCTCCGAGGTTCATCCATCATTATTCAGGACCTCTGCTTTGTGCTGTCATGCAGGCAAACACTTTCATGTATTTATTCATCTCATTGTAAGAATTCCTGCAAGCATATGCAGACCACTAAGGCCATGCAGTGATTAAAGCCATGCAGTCTTGAGCAGATGTAGACACTTTAGTTCCCCCTATTCATTTCTCTGAAAGAGTATAAATCAAGTATTTTCGGCACTGGGAAGAGAGCTCATCTGTTGCTGGAGATCTCTGCTCTCCCCAAATATCTTTCTTAATTGTTGTCTTTTTATAATATTTGCCTGTTTCGTGATTCCTTTTGTACATAACAGGGTGGTAAAATGGATGCTGAGCTTTTCTCACATACCCTGTGTTTGGGTGACTGCAATAAAATAGGGAAGTAAGGAGAAAAAGCTGTGATTCCTAGAAAAGGGAAGAAATCATATCATTTTGATAATTCATTGCATTTCCCAAAAACAGCGAAGCTGTGGAGGGAGAATGTGAGAGGAAGCAGCATCGTCCATGGAGAGAAAGGATCCAGCCAAAATAATTTTAATTTTAATAGGTGATAAAATCCAAGCTGAAACTGGCCTGTGACACGCACAGCCTCTATTTACAGCAGCACACTTTTAACCACGGCTATAAAACATATTTTTCATCTAAGGAGCATTTCTCTACTTGGTTAATTTTTGTGAGCCTTTCATTTATACGGTAGGTCATCCTCCCAGACAAGCTTTCTGCTGGCTCCAGAGCTCCAAAGGAGCATTTGATTCTCTGCTTGGACCCTGTCCTGTACTTCTGTTCCTTGCCAGCCCAATTAGCCTTGTGCTGCATGGCTGTCAGTAGCCTAACTACCTTGGAGCCATCAGATTAAAGTTTCCCTTTCCCAGCTCCTCTATTCATCAGGCATCCAGCACAGCCAAGGTTTGTATAACCTGCTATGCTGAACCCTCCCACTCAATTGATTTCTGATCCCTAATGAACCATAGGCTGATGGACAATTACTCATCTTGCTGAGACATGGGGGGACTTTTAAAGGCAGGGTACTTGGGAGCTTGTAAAACTCTGTGCTTTCTTATTTAACATTAGCTATAATTTTTGACACGGGAAGGATTATAACAGTATCTGTTAAACATCAACCAGACTATCTCGGTAATGGCTAAAGTTGCTTTTTATAAAAAACTCAAAGTCCCTTTATTATTTACTTGCAGATAAACATGGAACAATGAGTTTTAACAATCTGGTACGTTTAGAAAAAATCCCCTACGGTGGAATATGACATTAATAGCTCAAAACAGCTCAGCACTGCTAATGTGGTTGTGGTACTGTGTTGGACTATAACTCAGATGGATACAATTAAAATAAGAGTATGATTATTGCTGTTACTGTACTGTGTTATGACTGCTATGAAGTGCTTCAGCAACCTCAGTCAGTGCTTTTAAGCAGAGTTTTGCCACACCAAGTGTGTTAAATCTTAGCCCTGATGTGTTGATGAGGATAACGACTGGAATATTAGAAAAATAATCTATTCCTATACTTTAACACGTTAATAATTAGACAGCTAAATTTGTTATCCCCGGGGTCATAAAACTCCTCCGGGAAATAAATTATTAAAATCTCGCAGTTTGTAAAGTGCAAGGTATGTGGTACATGCTGCTTTTGAAAGAAATAGCTTCAAAAATAGCTGTCTGATTTTTAACTCAACTTGTGGATCCTTTACAACCGATGATGTCTTCAGAAAATACACCACTTACACCACTGTTTTCATTTCTAGTTTAAACAATTTGTCTACAAAGCATTGAGAGAATGGGTAAACAAATATATAACTGCAAAAGTAACTGTGTTGTAAACTGATTAAAATAGTGTAGCTGTGTTGTAAACTGTTTAAAACAGTGATGACAACAAAAACAGCAAGGTAGTTCATCAGAACACTTTGAATCTGCCATGTGAATATTTATATTTGCCCACCTTATCTTTGGAGAAGTAGATCAGACGGTCTGATATATAAGTAATTTGGGGAAACGTTTTTATTCATCTCTGTAAATATCAGGAAAAAATGGGAACGAGGCTTTTTTCTTTCATTTTCTGGTTTCTGTCCCATTTTTATCTTCCAACCATCTATCCCACTTCCTGTAGAGTATGAAATGGTTTGTCTCAACCTCACTGTCTTCCTTGAAATCCCTTATGCTCATTTTCCTTTAACAACATCCCTTCAGACCTGAAACAGTCTAATCCCTAAGACTGGGTGCACTGTTCTTATACAGAGTGCATGGTCTTTAAGGCTCTCTGAATGTGTCTTCATCTGTGCTCTTAAAAAGCCATTATGGCTATTGTTATTTTTAAATTATTTAGAGAGGTCCCTATAGATGGGTACTGTAACATGTAAATAGATAAGTTGATGACCCTTCCCCAGCAACACTGATTTTAAACTAAAATATGAGTTAATGAGAGATGTGGGAGTTAATGAAAGCAAAAAGGAATGGAAGGGGGGTGCAGCAAATCTAGTATTTTATTTGAGATAGTATTAAACTTGTCATGGAAATATAGAATCCTAGAATGCTTTGGGTTGAAAGGGACTTTAAGGCCCATCTCATTCCACCCCCTACCATGGGCAGGGACACCTTCTGCTATCCCAGGTTGCTCCAAGCCCCGTCCAACCTGGCCTTGGACACTTCCAGGGATCCAGGGGCAGTCACAGCTTCTCTGGGCAACCTGTGCCAGGGCCTCACCACAGTCAAGAATTTTTCCCTAATGTCTAATTTAACCCTGCCCTCTGTCAGTTTAAAACTGTTACCCCCTGTCCTATCACTACATGTAAAAAATTGGAACAGCACAAATGTGCAAATATATATGAGAAAACTTCTGAAGCCATCGCTTCAACCACCTGCTCTTATCCATTTTCTGGGTCTCTCAAAATCTATCTTAAGGCTGAGAGACCTAAAACTACTCCTTCTAGTTTTTCCAGCCTTTTACTCCTCTAATACCCAGACTTGTGTTTACTTTGCATCTGAATTTTTCCATGTCAGATTCTGCTTGTCCCATTTGTCCCTGTGTTGACATCATCCTTCAGTGGATGGTCTCTATCTTTAGTACTGTATCCTCAGCACAGCTGCATCCTCACCCTCAGCATGACCTTTTTTTGGGGAAAAAAGGCAAATACCTTCCCTTCATTTTTGGCATAGGCTCTCTTTTCCATCATTGTTCTCTGCTAGTCCTTCTCTGAAGAGCAGTACTCACTTTTCCAAGAGTATTAATACTCCTACACGTGTCAGAGATGCTTTTCCTGAAGAAAAACACTTTGAATCTTGATTTTGTCTCATAGTTGAAAGAAACACTTCTCTTAACCTTCACCATCACACCACTATGTCTCATATCTCTGTTTAGACCAGGCACAGATGTGACCACAGTTGGGCAAGAAGGTAGCTCTGTTTAGGTTAAAAACTACACAACTGTACAACGAATGGGCAAACTGCACTGTCCCCCCAAAAAAGAGGCATGAGTAAACTGTGTCCAAAACACTAATGAATTTTTTTATGGATTTGGAAACTTTAATTAATATTTACAAAGGATTTTGATGGGGGGGCTGTGATTGTTTGACTGGGTTTTTTTCCCCATCCTGATCTTGCTATTTTGAAAAAAATTTCACTTTCTGCCTTTTGTCTGGGCTCTGAATTCAAAGCCCTGCAATGGCAGGGCAGAGAGTAAGAGAAATGGTGCTTTCAGAAAATAGACATTTCTACTCAGTGTTGTTGAGCTGAGACCTCAAAGGTTTGAAAATATAATTTAAAAACAGACTGCTGTTCGTATCAGGTTTTTCAAGTGCACCACTCACTGGTTTGTCCCTTTAAAACACTCTCTATTATTTTATTGAGACTGGAGGGTAAATGCCCATTGCAATTCCAGTAGTCACTGGTGTACTCCCTAATATTCCCAGAAGATCATGTTGTATCATGAGGAATCACTGGCGGGTGTCTGGATGACATGGTGTCTGGCCTTTTGTGTGACAGCTTCCATCCAGTAATCTCTGCCTGTGTGGGGTGTAAATTTGTGGTCAGCTCTAACCCTCAGACTGGGATCAAGCTGTGCTACTTGAACTCATCACTTTTTGTTTTGAATTCCTCTGATTTTGGAGGATTCTGAAAACTGATGGGATTTAACAACTACAGTGTCACAGGTGGAATGTTTTTTTTTTATAATTTTAGGATCATTTTATGTTTTTACTCTGTCCAGAGGTGTAGGGATGTAATAGCAGAAAGCCTCTTTTCACCTGTGCATGTGGCTAGAATCACATAATCCCAGAATAGGCTGAGTTGGAAGGGACCCACAAGGGTCATTGAGTCCAACCCTTAACCCTGCACAGAACCATGCCCAAAAGTCATACCGTGTGCCTGAGAGCAGCATCCAAATGACAGAGTTTTAAGGCTCCTCAGTGGTGATCACCGCCAGACTCAAAGCAAACTTTTAGGTGTCTAAAATCCCTTTTGTGAAGGTAACACTGCTCTGTGTCCTTAAGCACCACATTTACCATCAAAAATCTGGCCACAGAGCCCTGCAATGACACATTCCCTGAATTCCTGGGCGGTGTGAAAGAGAAAACGTCCTCTCAGGTTGTGAACATTTCGCAGCACCATCGGTTCTGATGCTCTCGAGCTCCTGCTCCCCGAGTTTCCCAAAAGTGCTTTTTTTTTTCACAAGATCTCAACCCTCACGACGGTACTATTTGTGTTATTCTGCTTTTCGGGGCTGCCTGACAAGCCCTCCCTGCCGGAGCCCGGTCAGCTCTCCCCACCAGACTCCGGTGGGTGGAAACGAGGACAGTTCTGTCACTTTGATCTTACGCTTAATAGCAGAGACTGTGGCGTTATTGACAGTTGTGATACCTCCAGCCCCTGCTGGGGAGTGCTGAGGGGGATTGCACAGCCTGAAGTAGCGAAAGGAAATCTGTGCCCGGCCCCTGACAACATTTTGTTGCCGGTAGCGAGATTTTGGCTCTTCCTTGCCCACCGCTTGGCACCAGGCTGGGGGTGGAAAGCGTGAGAAAGGGGAGTGGGATGGAACTTGGCATCAGTGCTACCTGATTGTGCTTTTTGGGCATCCCAGTCGGTGGGGAACACAAGGATTTCTACCCATGGGGGAAAATAGAGCAACCCTGAGGGCTTCTCTTGTCTGGACCAGGGGTCTTGTGTTTGGGGGTGAGGTGTAAGGGGTCCTCTTTTCTTTTCCTCTTCAGCTCTGCAGTGTGGCCTGGTGTGTAGACTAAATTTTAAAAAGGGAATTCCACAAGAACTTCTACCCATCGGGGAAAATAGAGCAGCCCTGAGCCAGAGGCTGCTCTTGTCTGGGACAGAAGTTGTGTGTTTGGGGGTGAGGTGTAAAGGGTCCTTTTTTGCTTCTCCTACTCACCTGCACAGTGTGGCCTCATATGCAGATTCAATTTTAAAACAGGAATTTCACAAGGATTTCTCTCTATGGGAGAAAACTGAACAACTCTGAGGCTGCTCTTGTCTGGTTTAGGAGTTGTGTGTTTGGAGGTGAGATGTAAGGGGTCCTCTCTGCTTCTCCTCTTCGGCTCTTCAGTGTGTCCTTGTGTGTAGACTCAATTTTAAAAAGGGAATTTAGCAACTTTGTCTAGGACAGAAGTTGTTTAGTTGGGGATGAGATGTAAGGGTTCTCCTCTTTACCTGCACAGTCTGACTTCATCTGTAGCCTCAGTTTTAAAAAGGGAATTTATTTCACTGAAATCAGGCTTATAGATTATCTGAAAATAGAAAATGGACAAGCAGACATATTTAAAAAAAAAAAAACCAGCATGCAATAAGATCCTTTTATTTATTTTTTTCTTTTCCTTCTCTTTTTAAATGTTATATATGTTCATTCTCAGCTCAGATTGTACTGCCTGTGCTGAAATTTATATCTGTGCCTGATAACCAAACTTGCAAACTGAGAACTGTTTTTTTAACTCTTACAAGAGCAAAGAGAATAACTCTTTTTGCAACAGATATACTGAGAAGTGAGGGAAACTGATGTTTCACTAACCATCACTAAAAATTTCTATAGTTACAAATACATTTTGAGCTATTTTATAGGATATGCTGCTTTCCCCCCAAAAAAATACAAAGAAGGAAAATTCCTTTGAAAACTTGCCTGAAAAAGGTTCACTATCCATGGTGAGCAGTGGGTGAAGAACTGAATTAAAGGTGCCAGTTAGGGAGAACTGGGTTGAAATGTGGGGTTTGGAGGCACTGGATGGGAAGATGAGTAACTAGAAGGCCAATAATGGTGTTTTTCTCCTGTTAGGGGTGTAGGAAGGATTTCCAATGCTAATTGTAACTTCCTGGTGAAGATGGAAACCCGGGAATACCTGAAAGGGAAGGATATCTTTGCCTACTTATTTACTAACTCAATAATGAAGAGTTCCACTGTACATTTCTAGATCAGCATAATTTTCCTCCTTCTCCCATCTGACACAGTCTCAACACTCACTCTCTCTCAGCTGTGTCTCCCTTCCTCTCTCATTCCTCCACCATCTGCTCCACATGCTTTCCCATAAATTCCTGACTTGGACTCGGTTCCCCAACTCTGAGCTTATCTGTCTCAGGGTTACAGGCTGGAGCCATCACAGAGGCATCTGAGAACTTTCTGTGCAAAGTGAATAGCAATGGCAAAACCTCCAGAGGAGTTTGGGAGGTCTCTGGAGGGGTCAGGACTTAATTTCTTGTTTATTTTGAGGGTTTTCTTGTGGTATGGGAGGACAAGAGAGGTGTCAGGAGTTAACAGAAGTTTACATGATGAATGTTTTCATGTTTTGAATGTTATTCCCAGAGTGAACTTTTTTTTTCCGAGTTTCAGATGGAGGAAATTAAAAATAACAATAAAAATATTACTGAGTTCTCATTCCTATTAGAGATAAAAATTACATTTTTTTTTTTAAGCTACTGCTTTCTCTTTCTTTTTAGGAAAAGTCCTGTTTCCTACAAAGCAATTACCACTACTCCACCCCCAAAAACAGAAAAGGAAAGATATTATACTTTTGATAACTTAGTTTCTGAACTCTATTTTGAAAGGTAGAACCCTCAAACCAGAGAAGAACCAGGCAAATACGTTTCAAGCAAATGTAAAGGTTAATTGATTTCTGTTATTGGCTTGTTAAAGAGGACCAATATGGTGGTTCTGGAGATAGTTTTAAGTACATTGTGCATCCCTGCTTGAGGAAATTGCTGAAATCCGGGGAAGGACGCTTCCCAACCTCTTCTGAACCTTCAAGACTATCTCATTCCAACACCTTCCAGTAGAATTTGTTGCTCCAAGCCCCATCCAACTTGGCTTTGATATCAAACCTAGTTTATAGTATCTTGGTGTTTCTCTTTAGAAATGATGCATTGATTTTACCTTTTTGCAAAAGCATTAAAAGCAGTAAAGACAAAATTTAGTATAATTGAGGTAGAATGGAACTGCACAACTTTGTACAACCTTGACCTCTCTGATATCCCTCAGTGCAGTGGATTATCCAGCCCAGGTATCCCAGTCCTTGTGTTGAATCCATCCCAAACAGAGCCAATTCTCGTTACCCAGTGATCTGGCTGAACTCCTGCTGCAGCTTTTCCATCACACAGTCATCCTGCTCATTTTTATTCCTCTGCTTGTCAGACAATGTTTAGGAAGCTGTAGGTGCTTTATAAATGGGAATTCCTTAACCTTCCCTCATGTGTAGTTCTGTTGTGGGGTGAAGGGAATCACAGAATGGGTCAGGTTGGAAGGCACCACAGTGGGTCACCTGGTCCCAAGTCCCTGCTCAAGCAGGACCATCCCAGAGCACATGGCACAGGATTGTGTCCAGATGGGTCTGGAATATCTCCAGTGAGGAGACTCCACACCTGCTCTGGGCAACCTGTTCCAGTGCTCTATCATGGTACAGGAAAGAACTTCTTCCTTGTGTTCAGGTGGAATTCTCTGCACATAAATTTATTCCTATTTCCTCTTGTCCCAGTGCTGGACACCCCTGAGCAGAGCCTGGCCCATCCTCTGACCCTTTTCAGGCACTGACAGACATTGATGAGGCCCCATCTCAGTTATTTCTTCTTGAGGCTGAACAGACCCAGACAGTGCTGGAGTACAAACACCCTCACTGAGGGAAACTAAGCTAATAAACAAGAGTTATAACAACATTATCTAACTTCTGAAATAATAATAGACTTCTCGATTTCTGTGGTGGAAAAATCATTAGGTGTGCGTACCTAAGAATAAGTCAACTGGAGGAATAATCAAACTCTCCCCGAATAATCTTTATATCAAAAGCTTCACTCTGTCCTTATTTCAACTCTACAAGCAATAGATGTGCATCCCAGCATGTCCAGAAGGTCATGAAACCGTCATGTTTTGCCCAGATAAAATGAGCTACCAGATACTGGAAAAAAAATTATTCTGGAATTGATCTTTTGTGGCTTCTGTGAGCAAGAAACAAGGTTATATTAATTTTAGAACCGTCTGAGCTTTGGGCGCTGACTTTCATTGGCTAAGATGTTAATATTTTATGTGAGCCTAAAGCATGGCCAATTAAAGGGAGATCAGAAACGTCCACAAGTATATTCAAAGAAAAGCGTTAGAGTTTTAGACAGTGCCATAAATTCATGAGCCGAAAAGCTACAGAGGGAGAACATTAAGGGGCTGGCAAATAAATAAATAAATAAAAGCTTGGAATGTCATTCCTGCAGCTCAGGCAAGTCCCGTGGTGTGAAAGCAAGGCTCACCATAAATCCTTTTAGAGAATTGTCACACAGGGGTGCACGTGGGCAATAGGTGGGTTAAAGGACAGTGGCAGAGGACAGGGCAGAGCTCTGAAATGGACCTCCAAATGTGGGCAGCAGACAGTGAGTCAGGGGTTGTTCCTCTGCAGAGGTGCCACACTTAGAACCACAGTCAGAGAATATCCTGAGTTTCAGGGACACACAAGGATCATCAAAGCCCAGCTCCTGGCCCTGCAACCCCAAGAATCCCACTGTGTACCTGAAAGGGTTGTCCAAATGTTTTTTGAACTCTGAACTTCTCAGAACTTGCTCAGCCCCCTCTTCAAAGTTGAAGATGATCAGTTGTGGAAATCCTAAGATAATGACCATCTACCACCTCTCCCAAACTATGACTCTCACTGTTTCTAATCCCTCCACCTTTCTGGAAGTTCCTCTTACATTTCTTGAGGTATCCGAGAGTGAACATGGGTCTGCTGCAAACTCACCAGCTCTGTTCCTCTCTAAAGGGTTTTTGTGAGCCCCTGCACCATTGCTGAGTCTTTATGTCTTTTTTTGTAAAAGCAGTACTGTGAAAGCCTCTGGAAAAGTTCGATTTGGGTGGAAGAGACTTTTAAAACCATGGCCAGTTCTTGCAATCCTGTTAATAAATTCCCTTACTGTCACTGCTGCCCAACTTCTTTCACCCAAGCTGATCACCTCCATCCCTACCTGGAGGTCTCATCCATTTAGCTGTGATGCCATCCCATACTCAGGTTTCATCACCTTATTTTTGGTCCCAGCCACCAGCTTGCTCCTGAAACCTGTCACACCAATTTTCTCTACTTTTGCTGCTGAACTAATTTAGGGCTGACTTTGTCCTGGCTGTACAGATTTGCCCTTGAAAACAGGGAAACAAGACACAGATTTAAAAATTATTAAATATATTTTATCTAAAAAGCCTGTTGTCATTGCCTGTATGTGCCTGTATACCTGTGGCTTTGTTTAAAAAATTGGAAACGTTGCCTGGACTTTTAAGAGAAAACATCTTTTTATCTCTCCAACTAAAAAAGATATATATTGTTCATGGTCCCTCATGCAGTTCTGTGAGTGATACAGATATTTAATAACCTTTGTCTGCATTGTGGTAGGTAGAATTTAATAATTCTGTGATAAAGCAGATTCTGGCCCCAAGGGCTGATCTGAATTTCAAGTGTCATCAGCCTTGCTCTATCATCACCCTTTTCCACCTGCCCCCATCTCCATGAGTCTTGCTCCAGACACCACTGCTTCTGTCCACAATGCTCCACTGCACAGTAAACTCTTAAATAATCCTATTTTTAAAGAAAATTTGGAGTCTTGAGCATGGAAGAAATCTATAGGTGTAGAAAAAAGTCTCGTTTTGCAGTTCTGTGTGATATAAATACATTAAAAAACTATTATAATTTGAAGGGGTTTTGAAGCTTATTTTTATTTTCCTTTTTTTTTTTCCTTCTTTTTTTTTTTTTTTCCCCTTGGTATTTTGATTTGGTAATTTTTTGTTTGTTATTTTTGTTTTGTGAACTTCCACTCTTGAGATGAAAACCCCTGGTTACCAAGTGCCCACACAGAGCAAACTCCTTCAGATTAACCAGGGATGGTTGAACCACTTTAGATAAAATAGGAACCAGTACTGTTTTTTCTTTTTTTTTTTTTGTTGTTTTTTCTTCATTTTTTCTTTCATTCTTCAAACCAAATATAAACTTTTCTGCGGTTTATGAAAGTTTTGGAAACTTTTTGTGTTTGTTTTACACATTTTCACATTTCTTAGTGTTTCCTGGTCAATCTCTGGGTCTGGAAAGGGAAAAACCAAAATGGTATATAAAGGAATGCCTGGTATTTGTTGGTAACTCTCATGGGGACACTTCCCTTCAAGTATTCAACCCTTTTATACTCCTACTCTGCACCACGGTCAGCTCAGCATCATGGAGTTGGTGATTATTGTTAGATGAAGTTTGAATACTACCTCCACTTGGATATTTATTGGCTCATTATAATGGTTACAGGAATTACTGTGGAGTTAAGGAATCTCTTAAGCCTCATGAAAGGTAAAATCACGTTTGTGTAAAATTATATTTACTTTCATTATAGCAAAAGAAACACCAGTTCCTAATTAGCAGAGCACCTTGGAAGCAGATCTGATGAAATTTTCTTAACACAACCCCCTAAACCTGCTCATCTGAGGGGGTTTTTTTTGCAGAGCTTGAGTGAAGCTGAACTTCAGAGATGTTGTAAAGTAACTTTGGAGAATGTTTTGTCCACAGCGCGAGAATTCTTAGCTCTGTACAAACTGTCATGATTGCTTCCACATTTTATTTCTTGATTTTGGTTCCATTAGACTTCCAAAGTAGGGAAAGGTGGGAAGTTGTCTTTCCACCTCTCTGGCTTCTGGTCTGTACTGAGCTAAAACAAATGTTCATTGTGAGAGTGAATGTATTTTATGTATTTTATGCAGCCAAACAAACTCAGTAACTAAAAACCTGAGTCAATTGTGAGTAATTGATTTAGGGCTGAAAGGCTTGTGTCCTATTACCAATCCCTTGAGCTATGCAGTCCCTAGAGAGGAAAATTACTGTGTTTTTCCATCCCCTGTCCGCTCACATGAGCACACAAAGCAGGGCAGAGGAATGATGTGACACACACGTCCGTTTTCATGTATCAAAGCAAAGCTGTGAGGTCCAGTTTTAGTTTGTTTTTGTCTCTAAACATGTCACAAGATCTTCAATAAAAAAGAAATACAGTTTGCAATTGTTTGTTAAGCAAAAAAAGTCTGAGTGGGTCCCCTCACTCTTCAGGTATTGGGATTTTCCCTACACTGATGGTGTTCTGCTCATCTGCAGCATTTGTGAGCCTCATATAAGGTCTAATCCTGCCCTGAATTCCACTCAGCATCCAGAGGAATGGTTTGTGCTTTGTCTGGGTGGTTTCACACATGGACTTCTGGAGTCTTCAGATGCAGGGTCTTACCATGGGAAGAACATAATAGATCTGTCCTGATGTGTTCCTAACCAAAGAAAGATTCCAAGAAAACCTGTGAAAATACCTGTTTCTTGCCTTCTTGCAAACGTCTATCATGATTTAAACCACCACTTCAGCTTCTTTGGTCTCATAAGTTATAATTTCCTTTATCAGGGTAAGGATGTTTTAAGCAGCTTTTTGCAGATGATTAGGTATTTGCTGATCATTCAGGACAATTTGCAAAGATAAATATATGTTAAATGGGTTTCTTGTTAAAACCAATGTACAAGTAACCCCTCGAGGCCAGACAGTAATTACTCCTAATAACAAATTAAAGCATTACCTACTTCTTTTCCGTTTTTCATTTTGAAGAGGAAATTACCTTACAGAACTGAGTGGATTCAAAACTACAGAGTCACATATTTTTGATAATGCCACTAAAAATGAAAAAAAAAAAATATGGAAGGGTGAAATGCTTATAGTAAAGGATGGTCTAAAATATACTTATTTTTGCAGTAAGTCTGTGTAGATTTTGAGGATCCTCATCCACCATCCAGACTCTTGGGACCTCGGGAAACCTCTTTTTTTGCTTGGCCTTTTGCTTGGTCCACAACAAAATGTAGACTTGGCTTGAAATGGCTCAGCCAGGGGGCCTAATTTCCACCTAAATATTTGCTGCGTGGTGATTGTGTTGCATCCTCCTTTTCCTGGTTCTATTACTTGTGGATCCCTATTAAATTAACCAAATATGTTCATTCTGTAAACATCATGACTATCAAAGGAATGTCTTATATTAATGAATTATTACAGAAGAGCTGTAGATTTCAGGGAACCTTTTCAGGATTCTCTGCCCATGGTTTAGCTGTTGACTTGGGAGCTTCTGGGATACAAGAATAGAAGATGCTGTGATCTGTGAACCGTGTATGAAAAGGGACATCCCAAATCTTTGGAGCTTTTTAATTGTTATAATAAATGTCTGAGATTTAGGGGCTCTTACAGCTTTCATGCTGTTACAATTTGTGCAGAAATTCAGGGCAGTGCACACCTCATGCTAAATCAGAGCAATGTGTTTCATACACTTCCTCCCAAGCAAAGACTCCTTTGGCTCATCTAGTTCATTTATGTATAACAACTACTTCAGATGTTTTTGAAGGCTCTATAGGATTTGTATGAGTAAGACTTTTTTTTTTTTCATGAGTTTCTGACTTTTCACTTAAAAAGCATTTTCTATCTGGGTCTTGCCATCTGTTTGCAGAGCTGTCTTGCTAGACACTCACTTTAAACAATTCCCTGGGGCTTCTGAACCCAATCTTAGGGGTTTAGCTCTGTTTGAACCTGTCCCAAATTTGGTCAAAAGTTGGGCAAAACTACGTGTACCTGGAGATCTTGGCTACCTAATTCATCACCATGTGCACCATGGTATGTGTTATAAGAGGATTGGCTTGTAATACACAAACATTGTTAAATTCAGTTTATCAAGTATAAAATTTCTTAAATACTATTTTTTATTTATTTATTTCCTTAGTTGAGGGTTTTACAGAGCTGAGGTCTTTCCAGAAGCAGGGACACTTGGTTCTCATGGGCTCCATGTGGATGCAGCACAGTAGGCATCTGGCAGGGAAATAAATGATAATTTCTTACATTTTTTTCAGTGACAGCAAAGCACTAGCAATATTTTTGTTTCTATAGTGCAACATATCACTGATCAGGAAAAAGACTATATAACAACTCTTCAGTATCCACTTCTTAATATTTTATCTTATTTCTAAGTGTGGAACTAAAGATACTGGTCAAAAAGTTTGCTCTAGAGTTGGAAATCCAGCTTTCTGTCTCATAAAGGCTTGGTTTTAACTGCAAGATCTTCTGAAGTAATTTGTCCCTTTCTGAATTAACAGTGTTTTGTTGGATGCTTTAGAAAACACTTAGAAACGTGTATCTGGTCAGTTCTTCCCAGGATAACTGCTGCATTAATGAATTACAGTGTTGTGATCAAAAAGTCCAGATGAACGTGTGTCACCCGTAACACAATTAGTGATTTTCTCAGTTTGTCTTCAAATGCACCATTTTGTTTGGGAATATTGCAGATATATGTCACTCATTATTGATAGATTTGTCTGACTTCCTGTCAAATCTATGTACATTGACAAAAATCTATTTTGTTGTTTTTGTCACAGAAATCTATATTGGCATTTTTCCCCATGGAGATTTGGCTAGTCATTGTCAGCATGAGGTGCCAGCTCGAGCTTTTACTGTTTTTATTGTGCCAGCTGCTTTCTTGGCTTCAAATCTTTTGGTTCAGATTGTAAATGGGGGCGAGACATCCGTATCTAGCCAGCGTGCTCGATGGGATATGACAGGGACTTGATTTTTCATTTCTTGCTGCCTTTCTTAGTATTAGTAGAAGATGACAAGGATGGCTTCATCTTCTGACCAGCAGAGACGGTGAAGGAACAGGGAAAGAGAGATCCTGCGTGTTCATGGGCCGTGGGAAATGTTAAAACACACACTTAAAGCTGCTCACTCTCTACTGTGGGTTTGTTGGTTGGTTTTGTTTCTTTTTCACTTGTGAGGATCTCTAAAGAACATCTTGGAGTTTGGGGAAAAAAATTATTTCCAAACATTTTGGCTAATGTTAAGTCAGATTTGTTGCATTCTTTCCATAATGGTTTTGGCCTAAATTGTTATAACTGAGCACAAGCCCTCTGAGAAATCAGGTCTTTTTGAGGTGTCTGTAGTTTGTTTAGAGGCATCCAGAGTCACCAGTGTAGGATTTAGCTAATAAATAGTGCATATTTTAAGCCAAATTTGGGGTTTTTTTCCTAAACATTGGCAACTTCTGCAATTTTAGCATAGGTCTTGCGATATTTGCTATTTTCCCTAAAGCCCCAATGGCTGCAGTAAGGTTGTTAATCTGAACATGTAGTCCTTTATAAAGTATTTTTCCAGCCTATGTATTCACCAAAAAAAAGCTTAAAATCACGAACCCTCTTAGAGCAGAACAATTAAACCCGACAGAATTCCTACCTCTTGGACCGCTGCGATTTTAAAGCCAGTCTTCCAGCTTTCTGGATCCTGTCTCACGATTTTTAAATACTGAGAGCTGGCACCCTGTTTGCATGGAACTGTTTTCATTTCACATGGCAGCCTCATGACAATCATCCAAACTGAAGCACAGGGCCATATATTGCATTGCAGAGCCACACAACGGCAGGACTCCATGATCCTGATGGGTCCCTTCCAAGTTAGCATATCCCAGGATTCTGTGATGCTGTTGTCGCTGTTGCACACACAGGATGCCGAGGACAAGACCCTCGTTGACCCCCACGTGTCCCCACCTGCACTATGGTGTGGCTGGAGGTGCAAAAAACCCAATCCTATTCTGCACAAGCCATCACAGCACCTGTAACCCCAACCAAGCTGGTTTTACTTCGGCTTCCAGGCATTCCAAGGTCCATGGAGTCACATCAGCACAGACTTTTGGTTCAGGCCAACCGCCTGAGAAGACACCCAGGGTCCTGGGCAGGCTGCACATCTCACCCTGAAGCCCAGCTATTCTCCTGCTGGTACCCAAGGTGGCTTGATTAAGCTTGGATATGTAGCCACATGCTGTAATCACTCCCTCAATGACTGCAAATTTGGCCTCGTTGATCTTTTAAATCCTTGCATTTTCAGAGTGCCAGTTCGCTGTAAATCACAGACATTCTCCATTTTCTTTATTTGATTCCAGAAAACTGTCTCTGTGCTGAAAACAAGTCTTTGAAAAATGCCTGTGTTTCCTGCTGTCCTCTCCTACTTGGGGTGATTGCATAATTAACCTGGCCAAGTATCAACCATACAAGAGTTGAATGCATCCCAAGTGCAATTGGGGAGGTTTTTACCATAAGAATGTGCCTGTCCTGAGACTAAAACACAGGTTAGATTTCCAAGTTTCTGAATATTGCTCAATGAAAGAAGAATATGTTACCCATGAGGAAAAAAAATAAAAATCAAATGGTGGTGTAATCTATAATCAAAAGGCCTAATGGGCACAAAGCATTTTAGAACAAAGGTTTGCTGAATCTGCAAGGATAATAAAAGTGTTGAAGTCTGAACAGAGAAACGTTCTTATTTACTAAAGTATAAGAAGGTTACTAAAGCACAGATAAAAAGCTCATAGGGCAGACAAAGCTCTCTGAATCCTTTTTCTTTTCCTGCAGTCAGATATGAACATATGATACATGAATATTTATCAGAACAGCAGATAACTACTAACTACAGTTGGATTTAAACTCAGTAAACCATGGCTTGCAGTTTGTGTTCGCAGGGGCTTCGTGCAAGTGTATTTTATTCTTTTTTTCCCTGCACTGTTTTTGTACTCTCTATATGCAGCCTTGTCTCCCCTAAGCTGTCTTTTGATTCCAACTGAATGAACCTAAAAATACAGCGAAGATCTTCAATACAAAACCTCCAGTGCATATCAACTAAAGGCTGACAAGGATTTCTGTGCTCAGGGTTGACAAGACCGACTTTCAAGCTGTATGTAGTCAAATCCAGAAATCTCCAGATTTAGACCCGGCTTCCTCGTAACTCTCTTCAGGTTATGTTGAAACATTTATGAACCTCCCAGAGCCTCGTCTTGCCTCAGTTTTGTAACAGTGTCTGCAAGCTGGTGATGCAATGGCAGTTTCACACTGGTGTAGTTGCAACTTGATCATCTGCTACCCGCAATTTTGAACAGCAGAAAATTGGAGGCTCTGCAGAGAAAAGGGGAAAGCTGTTGTGTTCCCATCCCTATCCACAGGTAGAGGGATGGATAGATGGTAATTATAGGAAAGAACCTACACACACACACACTCTTCTTTGAAGTGCTTTTGTGTGTACCAGCATCTCAGGGATGGCTCTGAAAAATATGCTTTGATAGCAGAGAGATGAGAGCACTGGGGATGTTGGTTGCAGAAAACACCCTTGACAGTAAGAGCAGGAGGGCTCACCCATTTCCCTTGGGAATGACTATGCACTGACCAAGCTTTACCCAGCCCAACCACATCAAACAAACCGTGAATGCAAGGGAAGGAGGCTGGAGAACAAGGTAAAAGGTTGGACTTGATGATCATAAAACCATGGAATGGTTTGGTTTGGAAGGGACCTTAAAGCTCATCCAGCTCCACCCCCTACCATGGGCAGAGAGACCTTCCACTAGCCCAGGTTGCTCCAAGCCCCGTCCAACCTGGCCTTGAATGTTTCCAGGGAAGAGGCAGCCACAGCTTATCTGGGCAACCCGTGCCAGGGCCTCTCCACCCTCACAGGCAAGAATTTCTTCCTAATATCCAAACTAAACCTCCTCTCTGTCAGTTTTAAACCATTCCCCTTGTCCTGTCACTCCAGGCCCTTGTAAAAAGTCTCTCTCCACCTTTCTTCTAAGCTCCCTTTAGGTACCAGAAGGCTGCAATTGGCTCACATAATCTCGAATGTCTGTCCCAACCTAAACGATCCTAAGGTATGGCACTCCTTTTGCCTCGTTTTCCTCCAGAGAATATTTCACTAGTAACTTTTTCCCCTGTGTTTTGGGGCAGATTTGCAGAATTGTGGCAGAGGGCAGGGGGGGTGCAGGCGAGAGGTTAAAGCAGAGGAGTCGTGGCTTTACCCTGGTGCTGCCAGTCTGCTCTCATTGAAGATTAGCGAGTGATCTTCAGCTTCTAATGTAAGAAAGGCTGGCCAGGGCCAAACCAAAATTCCCTCTAGCCCAGTACCCTGTCTCCAGCAGTGGCCAGTTCAGGAAACTGTATAAGAATAGGACTTTGGTATTTCTTCCTGGCTTTTGGTAAGTTGTGTTTTAGGGACTTTCTGAGTTTGCGGCTGTTCAGGGACGACTGAAATTTTCAGCTGATCGTCCATAAGCTTGTGTAATCTTTTCTGGATTCACCAGTGCTTTTTTGCCACTTTGTTTCTTAATCTTAGTTTACTCGAGTGTAACGCAGGTTAATTGTTCTTTTGCAGTCTCCTTATTTTCCTCAGTCTCTGAGCAGAAAAAGGCAGAAACGTGAAACAAAAACTATTCCCTCGTTACGGGAACATCTTTTTCGAGCTAAGCTGGGTTGGCTCTTGCACTGGAGCCAGACCTGTGATGACTTCTCTTTCTCATAACAATAATAATTTTATTTTTCCTTTCATCTGTTTTTTTCAGTTACTGCTTTCATCATAATGTAGACCAGGGTCTCCACAAAGGCACTACCAAGGGAATAGAAAGGTCACAAATGTGGGATTTAGTATTAGATCTGCTCTCTTTATTACAGAGAGAAGTGGAGAAAAACTGCAGTTTTGAACCCAAACCTTTATGAACTGTCTAGTCAGGGAAGGAAAAGCAGGTTTGCATCCCTGGTTTGGAAAGTGTTGTGGTTTATATGATAAATGTGATAAAAAAATTAAGGAAGGGTCTATTTTCCAGTTTGTTTTCAGATACAGCTGAAATTTCTGAAGGGCCTAAGGTACAAATCCACTGAGGGTTTTAAAGCAATTTTGGCTTGGATGGGATGTAGGTCATGGGTAAGCATATGGCAGTATTCTTCTTAAGCTGGAAGAGCCATAAAACTGAGGTTCAGACAGGACAAAGAGAGGGAAAAAGGAATAAGAAAGGGGAAATTACAGATCATAGAAGAGGATTTACTCAGAGGTGAATTCAAGAGGGATGTATTTTTCAGAGGAGGTAATAGGCAGACCTGGAGAGGTCAGAAATGCAAGAGGGGAAGGAGGTAACGCTGTGTAATGTAAGAAAAATTGGCCGGTGTGTAGAGGGGAGAGGTTTTTATTCAGTCTTAAACTGAGATAAGGGTCATCTGATTCATCGGGACCTGACTAGAACCAACCAGGAGAGCTGGACCAGCTCCATGTGAGTCATTTTCCTGCATCCTGAGCCATTATTATTCTTATTAAACCAAGAAAATACGCTGCACTCACATGATAAGATTTGGGGGGAAAAAAGGAAGAGAAGCAAGGATATTTAGAGCTGAAGGATTTGGTTTGCTTACACTTGGCTGTCTCCCTGCCCAAGGTTGTGAGATGCAATCAGTCACCACTCAGGGACCTCCCCTTTATTATTCCTACTGTGAGTGGCATCGGGGATGGAGTAGGAGCTGCACCTCAGCACTGCTCTGCCTTTCTGGCAGGTGGGCTCAGATCATGTAAATGCTGAAGAACTTTACTGTCCTGGGCTGCTCTCCAGAAACCTGAATGCCAAAGTGAGCTCAGAGAAGCACCCAAATATGCAGATGTTTTGTATAAAGATGATTTTAGAGTTATGAACTCCACAGAGGCGCCGAACTGGGCTGGAAAACTTTCTTGTGACTCAGCACTTCACTCACGCATGTGAATGCAGAGGCACAGAAAAGTCAAAAACCATGGCAAAACACCCAAACCAGGATTTTTCAGAACTCAGGCAGGAAAAATATGCTTTCCAACTCTGGTTCAAGTCTTTGGTTAGTTGTTGTTTGCCAAGCTGGGTCACAAATCTGTGCAGTCATCTGGATTTATGTGGCACTCATTTTTGACTTTTAAATGAGTTTTAGTTTAAAATCTTTAGACATGTTGGGTTCTATTCACTGAAAATAACCTGTAATCCTTGAGCACATATAGAAGTGAGAAGGGGTAAAACACAGTTACCCAAGAGACCAAGACTCCATGGTCCTTCACGAGCAAAAGATGGAGGAAAGGGGACAAGGAAGGTCAGCAGACAATTTGGGATGGAAGAACAATCTGATTGGAGACTGACAATTCCCAAGTTAATTGGTGAGGTCACACAAGATGAGGATATAACTCTGCTCACCCCTAGAAGGAGAAAACACCCCTGGGCAGAAGCTGAGCTTGATTACCTGAAGCTTTACCCATGGGACTGGGTTGTTTGGAGGGTGGTCAGTGATACTCAGGGGGTCTGAGGATGTTTCCCAGGGTCTCTGAGTTTGTCACACCTTGTCCCTGTGCAGATTGCTGCTCTTGGCAGCTCCTGTGTAGCAAAGGGGTTGATGAGCTGAAGACTCACCCCAGGAGATCCACCAGGGAGCCTGGGGACCATCCAGGTCTCACTGTGGTTCTTGCCTTTTTTTTTTGGCTGCTGTGGTGGACTTAAAGGTCTGGATGGTGGGTTATGGGAGGAGGGAAAGTAATGAGTTAAGCTTTTCTTCCCCTTATCTGACCCTGTTTGCCCTGGATCCAGCAGCCAGTGGGTTTTATCAGTTCTGCTGTGACTCAGCTTCATCCTCCCCCACTTTATCCTACCTGATAATTCTGATTTCGTGATCCCCTGCCTGGAAGAGAGGAACAGATACAGCCTCAAAGCACCCAGAGCCTGTGCAGGCACAGATGCAGCACCAATCCAGGGTGACTCAGAGCTCAATCTAAGGTAGACAAATCTGAAATGCACCCAGTTAACTGTGTGGGAGTCCTGTGGACCAGACTTTGGAGGCCAAGATCCTTCCTACTCCTCCTCTGCAGAACCAGTAGGTATTCAGTGCCTTCCTTTCATGCAAAAATAACAGTGCACCAGTTTCTGTGGTCAAATTTTCCCCCTTGTCTGACTCATGTGTTACACTGCTGTTGTCAGGTTTCTGTCACTGTCACCCATGGAAAGGTCTGAACTGAGGTAGAAGTATTTTGTGGAAATTTAGCCATGTTACCTATTTCCATATGAAAAACAAATTTAGCAGCTCAGTCCACGCTACATCCAATTTCAGGCTGTGGGATCACTACAGTACTTACACAAACACTGGGCCCATGGTTTACAAAATGTGGTTTATGATTTAAAGAATATAAGAAGTGAAGGGAGAAGTTTGAGAAAAGCATCAACCTATGTTGCAGGACATGTTCAAATCTATTGACACTTCTTCTCATTTAGCTGTCAGAATGTTTATGTTTCAGGCTTATAAACCAGGAGAAATGTCCAGTTCAGATGGACTTAACATGCCATGGTCCTGAGTGAAGAGGCATCCCCCAGCTGTGTGTACATTCCCAGGCCACAGAGGGTTAAAAGCCCAGGTTTTCTAAGGTCAATGTTGGTCATTCCCAAATTCACAGTCATAAGATGCCACCTCTTCTGAATGTAGTCACTAAATTGGGGTTAATTAACTACTCTGTGAAGTTGATTCAGGTTTGGACCCTTCAGTGAGAGACATTGAGGTGCTGGAGTGTGTTTGGGGAAGGGAACAGAGCTGATGAAGGGTCTGGAGCAGCTGAGGGATCTGGGAGGGCTCAGCCTGGAGAAAAGGAGGCTCAGGGGGGACCTTCTGGCTCTGTAACTCCCTGACAGGAGGGGGGAACTGGGGGGGTCGGGCTCTGCTCCCAGGGAACAAGGGTCGGGATGAGAGGGAACAGCCTCAAGCTGTGCCAGTAGAGGTTTATGCTGGATATTGGGAAAATTCCTTCACCAAAAGGGTGGTCAGGCATTGGAACAAGGGCAGTGGTGGAGTCTTCATACCTGGAGGTATTTAGAGCCGTGTGGATGTGGCACTTGGGGACATGATTTAGAGGTGGGCTTGGCAGTGCTGGGGGAACAGTTGGACTTGATTTTAGAGGCCTTTTCCAACCTGAATAATCCTGTGACCCAATGATTGCTCTGAGCCACCACACATGGAATATGCTGTGCAGGACAGTCCTCAGCACATATCAGTTCCCAGATTGGGAATTCCTAGATTCTCAGGGATTTGTGCACCCACCTCTCCATCACCACGTGCTAGAAAGCACGTGCCTGTTGTAGCACCAAGAAGAAGCTGCACCAGGCATTCATTTAAGCTTTTAGCCAGCCAAACTTTGATCAATATTCTACACTTTGAGAGGGGGTGTGCAGCACTGTGTGGTCTCTGCTGCTTCTGCATGGCTCCAGCAAAACCTATTGAACCCTTTCAGAAAGCACAGATGCCCTTCAGCTCACCTTAACTGGAGTTCTTTGGTGCCACCTGGGATGTGACAGGCCAGAGCACAGGCCAAGGTCGTTATTGCTGCTATTTCTATACAAGTTTATTTTTAGTCTTTGGCTTAGGGATCAGAGAAAAGGGAATTTTCAGAGGAGAAATAACTGGGAAAATGAGTAAAGATCCATAGTTTTAGTTTACACAACTCACAGCAAGCTTTAGGTTAAGGTATCTAAGGTTAAAAATCCCCAAGGTGCATCAAGGCAGGCAACTGATAGGAGGATTTAACCTCACAGCATTAAATTCATGTGCCAAAAATATAATTCTTCTGTGTTCAAAGAGTATAAATTCTCTATAACAAAGGGAATCTTGCAAAAGGAAATTCCTGAATAGGTGGCTCTCTCTGACATTAATGCATTTGTTCCAAGTTGAAAATTCAAACAGATAGTTGATGTAACAGTTCAAAATACACAATTGACTTTAAAAGTGTGGAGAAATGGTTTAGCTTGCAAATGAATTATGGGCATGTGATGGCACATCTGTTCAAACATGCTTTCTTGGTGCACTGTCTTTTCCAAGTCCTTTTTTTCTTCTCTGTGGTAATTCACTTGGGTGAGATTCTGCCATTTTTATTCATATTGTATAGTAGCTTGTTTTATGCATAACCTTGCTGATATAATGAAGACAGAATGAAGCTAAAATTTACTGGAGGAAAAAAAAAAAGAAGGCATTTCCAAGACTTGTCAAAGATTAGAACCGAAGTTTCAGGTCACTTCTCTTCACGTGAAAGTACCTATTTATATAGTCAAAATTTGGGGTTTAATTTGCTTTCATGTAGTATTTGCCTTTGGGGAGAGGAGGGTTTCTAAGTTGAGTGCTCAGCCCCAGAACTGAATGTTTTGTCTCAGTTTAAAAGTGACTTGTAAGGAACTGAGGATCCAGAACTTGATTTTGATCTAAAATGTAGCAGACAGTGCAAATACCCACAATATGTCTCATCAAATCAAGTACTGTGCAAATAAAAGTCAGAACTGATGTAAGGTCGTGTGTGCAATGAATCTCACTCTTATAATTCAAATAATTATCAAGGAAAGAAATTATTATTTTCTTTTACGACCAATAATGAAGAAATTTGTTTTGTTTGTCCTTTGAATGTTGAAACATTACCTGAAGACATTATAAATTCAAGATTAGCTAAAGTACTTGAATTTCTGTGGTCTTTAACTTGCCTTCATTATGCCTTCCATGATCTCTAGGTTCATTTTATGCAGACCATATGCAGTTAAAAATAACTGGAGTTGCTATATTTTATATGTACCTTTGTAAGCATTTCCAACTGCTAAGGGATTTTTTTTTTTTTTTTTATAAATACAGAACACCCCCACAAGTTTTATGTTTTCATTTCACCTCTTCCCTTTTTATTTTTTATGGAAGTGCTACAAAGGGGAACTTTTGATAAGTATTACCAGCAAAGCCCAGTGTTGCAACACAGTTGAAGTGCTGTAGAGTTTCTATTTAAGGTTACCTGGCATAGTCAGCTCAGCCAGATGTACTTCTGCTGTTGGATAATCTCATTTGCTGACAATGTACACTGCCTTAAAAAAATATATATATATTAAAAAAAAAAAGGAAGTGCCTAGGTGACTTATATCCAAATCACACATATTCTTTTAGTTAAAATGAAATGTGAGCTTGAATTTAGCATTTAATTACATTTCCTTCCCTACCTCTAACAAACAAATTTTTATAACCTCTGCAATGAAGAAAGTCATATTTTGTGAATTACTTGCTTGGAAGCTTCCCAGGAGCAAAAGTTATTTGGGAAATTTTCTATTATTTGTATCACTCACAGATTATTCTCCAGGTTCCTGACTATTCCATAAGAAAAATTATCCTTTTCAAAGGGTTTTGTGTATAAGTTTATTTTTATTTTAGGGCTTTTATCGGAGTTGCTATCTGGCAAATGGAAATTGTGCTTGTGAAGAGGGAAGCACAGCATAAAAATAGGATCCATCACACCGTGTTTTGGGGATATATAATAGAGCTCTTACAACATGTTAGGCACTTAAATCATCTCAAAATCTTATTTTTATAAGAATCTTTGCGGTGCAAGCTGTAATATAAATCAACAACAGAAAGGGGAGAGTTGTGTGTGTATTTGAAGACATAAAATAGTATTGCTTAAGTGAAGCATTAAAAATAAGTATTACTTAAATTATCTTCCCTAATAAGATATGTCTGTCATTTTTTATTTTTTTTTTTTCATTTAGCATTGGCTCTGAGGAGGCTGCATTGTTCTGTCAGGGTTAAAAGATGAAAAACCTGGCCACATTTGAGCATGTGCTTAAACAAGCAAGACTAAGTATTAAATCTGAGTCCTCTGTACTTCGAGAAGCATTTTTACAAGTGGAAAGTTGTTCAGCTGAGGTAGTCCATCCATTTTCCAGAGTCTTTTAAACCTGTATAATATAGTGAAGGTCCAAATGCTATAAAACCTTTTTAACTATTGATATCTATTTGTAGATACCAATATAAATTCTGCCATAAATTTGAATAAGAAAATGACTTTATCTAAACAAAGATTTGGTGTATGGCAATACTGTTGATATGACAGTGTTGGCTTCTTGATTCTTACACCGTGAAGGAAGGTTGGGGTTTATTTTTACACAGTCAAGGCTTCAAAATTATTACCGTTGAAAATCAATATTGGGCAGCTGCTAACAAAAATATCATGGAATGTATCTTTTATACAAACAGCTGCAAATATATTATTGAATGTACAGGTAGAGCTTGAGCTTATCTCCAGAGCTGGGCTTAGTGCAGGAATCCACCTGTTTGTAGGCTTGGAATATAATATCATCATATATTAATTTATTTCCTCTATTGGCTGAGCAATCTTTATTTTCTAGCTCTGGATGATGCATTTGTGGCCATTTCACGCTTCCTTTTTCTGGACTGCAGGGTTAGCTTGGCAAAAGCAGTGGCAGCAAACTGGTTTGGAAGTTGTCAAGGTATATGAGCAAAATTTCAAGTTATCCATGAAATATTTATGCCACTGCTGTTTGCAGGCTCTCTTAGGTTGGCAGTGGTGCTCACAGAGCATTTTTGAACCGTTGTGTTTAATTTATGCCACAAATAAAATCAGTAGCATGTTAATTATTACATTTTTTTAAAGAATGCCCTAAATAATGAGCAGTTTGGGAGAGTCTGTTCACAGGAGAGAACACACACTCTGTGACCAAGTTCTTAACCAAGCCTTGCACATCCTACACCCCTGAAAGTCAGAGATTAGACATCCTTCATGTTTCACAATCTTGTCCACCCTCTTTTACCAGGAAAGCAAAGCCTTTGGTTTTCAACTCACTTAATGTGGCAAAAGTGTATAATAAAAGCAAACAGAGGGAGGGAGGCTGGCAGGAAACTCTTGATCCTTTTACAGAAACTGCCTGTTTGGCTGGGCAGAAGCTGCTGGAGAGCTTTAAACATTCTTACATGCAAAGGCTCTTTGGCTTCAGTTTGGGGCAGACAAAAACCCTTTAGTTTCTAGTAGCTGCAGCCACATTTGCAGCATCCCTGACCATTGCACACAGGTCAAATACTGTTTAAACCTTAAGATTGTGCTTCAAAAATCAGGATCTCTGATTCTATTCCATTTAGGGCACTGCAACCCCTTCAACTCCTGAAGCAAACGATGCCCGAGTATCTTAATTCTTTAGAAATAAACCTTTGTGCCTTTTCTCTCTTATTTTTCCCCTTTTTTACCCCACTCTGCCCATTGGCACCCCACCTCCACACTCTTCTTTTTTTTCCAGACAACAAACAGGAAAACCACAAACTTCATCAGCAAGCTGTGCTTTCCTCTCCAAAGCCAAGAGGCTTTGAGGCTCAGCACACAAATCACATGGTCGTGCCTTCACTACTCACAAACCACCCTGTAGCTCACTCCAGAAAATTATTAAACTTAGAAGGTTAAAAAGAAATAAGCCATTTTGTTGTGGGGCAGATACCTCAAGATGAATGCTGACATGGCCAGGATGAGAAAGAGCCCTGGGGTGGAGATTTAAAGCAAAGAAAGGGAATAATTAGTGAACATTTAGAGATTATAATCATTTAGGGAATAGCATGCAAGAGTCACCTTGCACACAGTTGTGCAGATGCCTCTGAGGGGTTTATTACAAAACAGATGATATTACAAGTTGGCAGTGGGTATGTTCACCATCACCCAAATAACTGGCAATGTGTTTCAATCCGTCACTGATCATTTTGGCCACAGCAACATCTATTTACTGCAGGTACTTATAGGTCTGTCTTCCTGTCCTACCTGGCAGTTGTTCTCAGTGGATTTACTCTACGTGCTGTTGTAAATCAGATGCAGGAGGCAGATGCAGTGAGAGTGAGGCCACACAGCAAGAAACTGCCTTGGCCAAAAGTGATGTATGACAGCCTGGCTTTTCTGTCCTCAGCTTCAACTTCTATTTGTAAATTGTTCTTGTTTTCCTTCTTTTGGCCAGAATTCCTTGCTGCACACTGAGAGAAGCGATCTCAGCCCGACATATGTAGGAAAGGAATTAAAATGGAAATCCCATTTAAAGCCTTAGGGCTTGAGTATGGCACTGCCTGCAAGAACCTGGCACTGGGAATGCAGAAGCAGCTCCACAGTCTGCTTGGAGGGAGTGGGGTGTATCTGTGCCATTGTCCTGCATAGGGGGTCTGGTGCCCAGTGCTGCCTCTACCTGGAGTAGGTGTGGCATTTTCACCCACTCTCCTTTCATCCCATTAATTCCAGGTGAGGGAACTGAGGCACTTCCCAGGTATGGTGGATTGACCCTGTCTGGATGCAGGAACCTGCTCTGTCACTGCCCTTCTCAGCTGGGCAGGGGAGACGAAGTATAACAAAAGTCTCACGGGGCAAAATAAGGACAGGGAGAGATCCCTCACCAGTTACTGTCTCTGGCAGGGCAGACTCATCTTGGAGAAATTAGTTTAATTTGTCACCAATCAAATCAGAGTAGGATAATGAGAAATAAAAAATAAGTCTAAAAATGCCTTTCCCCCACACCTCCCACTTCCTGGGCTTACTTCACTCCCAGTTTTCTTTCCTTCCTCCCCTCAGTGGTGTTGGGGGACAGGGAATGGGGGCTGTGGTCGGTTCATCACATGTTGTCTCTGCTGCTCCTTCCTCCTCAGGGGTTGGACTTCTCAAACTCTTCCCCTGCTCCAGTGTAGGGTCCCTCCCACATCCTCCATGAAGAGGATACAGTCCTCCATGAACTTCTCCAATATAAGTCCTTCCCACGGGCTGCAGTTCTGCATTAACTGGTCCAGTGTGGGTCCCTTTCCACGGGGTCATTCCCTCTGGAACAACCTGGTCCAGTCTGGGTACCTTCCATGGGGTCAGTCCTTCAGGAACAGGCTGCTCCAGTGTGGGTGCCTTTCCATGGGGTCAGTCCTTCAGGAACAGGCTGCTCCCGTGTGGGGTCCCTCACAGGGTCACAAGTCCTGCCAGCAAACCTGCTCCAGCTTCCGCTTCTAGGAACTTCTCACAGAAACCACCCCTTGCTACCAAAACCTGGCCACACAAATTCAATACTCCAGGGAACAAACGTACCTAGGACTGGTGCCAGGTGGCCTCACTCACCTTGATGTCACACACCCCATGGCATGTCCCACCCTGTGCCACCACAGAGGGTGGCCTTGGGCTGTGCCAGCCCTGCAGGCTTTGTGGCTGAGCTCAGGAGAGGCACAGTCTGCTCCCTTCCTGAGCACAGCACGATATCTACACACAAGGGCAGACAAAGCCAGTTTTTCAATTTGCTCCTGATTTTTTCCATATTCTGTTTATGGTGCATTACCTTCCCTCCCCTGTGTTCAGGGAATGTCACTGTGTAGCTCCTGCTACAAGGGCTGGGTAATGGAGAAGTTTCATCACCTCTCCCCAAACTACAGAGCCAGGCAGGGCCCGTCCTCAATCTTCCTTCTGTCAACACGAAATACACACTGTTATGATTATAACATGAAGACGAGGATCCTGTTTTATCTCAAAGAGTGGAAAGGTTTACAAAGGGTTAAAACAATCTAACCTCACTTTTTTCCCCCCCTTTTCTCTTCTTTTTTCCTTCACAATGGCGAATGTTATTTATATTAAAGGGAAAACCAGCACAGCTTTGCCAGGTCGAGCTCACTTCTCTTTGCCAGCTAAAACACAAAGCAGAGTTACTGCCTTTTTGGTACCTGCAAAACAATCTGAACACAGTGTTCTGTCATCCTTTGAAATGGCAAATGGAAGTCATTTAAACCAGATGAGTGACTGAGAGGGGAATTACTGCACCTACAGCACAGGATATACAGTATATGCACCTATTTCAAGAGAACTAGAGTGGGTGGCCGGAAGAAAGGAACTTTTTTCCTCACTTAACCTGTAATTTGACAACATCTGCAAGGAATTATCCCTAGTACTGGCATTGTAATTGTTGTATCTAACATCAATCACTGGGCAAGGGAGGTTGCTTTAAATAGATGTTAGCTGTGTTACAGTCTCAAAACATGAAAGCAAAAAAAAAAAAAAAATAAAAAAAGGAAAGGAATGAAATATGTAAATTGGTAGAGAAATTAATTGCTGGAAACTTTGACACTAATTTATTGTTTAAATAAGACATGTAACCGGCCAGTGTGGGTGACTGTTTTGGTTTGACCCCATATGCTTTGGCAAGTGTTAGAAAACAGAGGCCACTTCATTCCAATTTATAAAAATTGTAACCTCTTTTTTTCATGTCTCTATTAATGTACAGAAGAAGAAAGGGATTAGACTGACTCATATTTTACACCGAAAGGACAGCAACTAGGAAAGGTTCCATAAAGTGCAGGTCTTTAAAACAAAGTCCTTCCTCCCCAGCTCTTTCAGTGGGATTTCTGCGTTTGACTTCATCAGAAACACGATTACAGGGAACAAACTATGCACGTTTTTGGACAGCGAAAATTGTAATTCCAAGCATGCTCCAGATTTCCACCAGCAGCTCAGCAACTACAGGAGTAAACTCATATTCACAAGTTATCAAATTTCCAGCGTGTATCCAATTTTGTATTGGGTTTTGATTCATATTTGTGGCTGGATGTGAATCAGATCCAGTGTTTGTTTCTCAGAAATGTCATGGAAAAGGAAATCGTTGGGTGCTTTGGAATTCACGGCCAAATGCAACGCACAGCACCACTATCCAGCCTGAGAGCCAGAGGAATGGTTATGATGGGCTTGGGAATTGTACTTAACCTGGGAAAATGTTTTAGAGACGGAGAGAAGAAAAACCTTCCTCTGTAGTGTCTCTAATAACCACCATACTAAATATATATATATATATATACATATATATATATGCATTCTTTCAGCCTGAAATATTACACCACATTTTTAGAAGTTAGGTAGTAAATGTTCTTTTTTTTTTTCTTTTCTTTTTTTCTTTTTCTTTTTTTGCCTTCTCTGTCTTTCTCTCTTTTTTTTTTTTTTCTCCATTTCTCTTACAGTGAAAACACTGATAGGTCTTCTTGGATTCTCCTCTTCAAACTCTGGCTGCTCATTTTCCTCACCTGAAGCCTTGCCTGGAGGCAGATTTCCCAGCTGTGACTCACATTTATGTGTTTACAGGATAGGGAACCTTTTGCTCAGGAGCTGTTGCTCATAAGGAACCCATCATCTCCAACAGGATATCCCCATAAAACCATTTATGGCATATGTGGAGTAAAGTTCTCTTAATAATTCTTACTTTAACATCTCATCACATAAAGTTCAATATATTTCACTTCTTTAAGGATAAAATGGTGTTTTAATACATAGTTGCCATTACCTATACATCCAACAATTTGAATATTGGTTAATGGGGGTATAATATAGCATAACAAAAGTATACTGTTACTTTAAAGTCAATCCTCACAGATTTCATTCTTTTCATCTAAAAACTCTATAAAATCACCCAAAAAAATGGTCCAGCTGATGAGTTTGTAAGGGCACAGCTCTATCACAGCAAATGGATCCCATAGTTATCACATTGCATAGGTGACCTGCTGAATGTGTTTTACTTAAATTCAGTTGTAAAATGCTGCCATTTATGGTGAGAAGGAACTCAGAAAATGCTACTTTGTGTGCCAGGCAACGTTTACCTTGCTTTTCATAAGGGGCTTAGGATTTTATTATGAAATCTTTAGCTTCCCCTTAAAAATAAGCCTTAAAATCCTACATCCTTTTAAACCTATTCCAAGCCAAAAGGTGGGTCACTCCTTGGGCTGGCTGACCCAGGGGGCTCAGAGATGATGGGCCAGTGAAGTCCATGTCATGCCATGCACCTCACTGTGGTGCTTGGCCTGGAATGACCCCTGCAGAGCACCATGGTAATCACAAACCCCTGTATCTATTTTGGGAGCTGGTTGTTTATTATGTAAAGGTTGAGGAATTATACCCTGTGAAGAGCAGACCAAAAGGTAGATCTGGTTCTAGCAGTGAATGGGCTTGCATTGGTGCTGCCTGGGAACCCTTGTTCCCAGCATTTACTGAAAAGCATTTGCCTGAAAAGCTAAAATTAACCTATTTTTTGTCTTGGAGTACCTGTCTGAGGAGAACACTCCCCTGGCTGCTTGTGGGCTGTTTTAGCAGCTCCAGGCTTTGGCAATATAAACTTCTTTTCTAGTTTAAGTTAAGCAAACATCTTTAATTGACTAAAACTTTTCTTCTTTAATTTGCTGCTGAGGTGAAAGACAACAAGCCTCTATATGCAAAATTGTCATGTGTGCATGGTGGAAAGCGTTGAAATCTGCAGTTCAGCAGTGGGTTTGTCTATTTATTTTTAATGTTGTAGTGGTTCATCAGCAAACTTTGACGTGTAGGGTGACCAGTTTCAGTATTTATGTCATGTTTTTGCAGAGAAGAGACCAGCCCAGCTGTGTCTGTGGTACAAGATGTACTTTAGTGTTGGCTGCTGGAAGCCTCTCAGGAGTAGGTCAAGAGGGAGAACTGGGAGGGAGAACATTAGAAGGGTGAAGGCAATAACCAGGATGTAGTTTGGACCACCTGACCCTCAGTATCATTACAACACACAGGTACCCAGAGCCCTGTGGGCATCCTGATGTTGACAGTGGCATAGAACATATTTAAAAAGACTTATTTATGTTCAAATCCTAATTATCTATTCTGGAAGTGTGTATGCCCTGCTCTTCTCAAAACATCTGGAAACTTCACCTTCTGACACAGGAAAGTGTAAGCCATGAATGGACAAAGATTTGTGCAGAGACTCCAGGACAGCACAGGCTCATCCTAAGCCTCTGACCAGGCAGCACCACTGTCCTTGTCACCACATGGCCACTCTGTGCCCAGGGAATTTCCTTCCCTGGGAGTGCCAGTGCCTGTGCACCCACCCTTCTCCTGTAGACCCTCCCTGCCCATGGCAGGGGAGTTGGGAGCAGATGATCCTTAAGGTCCCTTTCCAACCTAAACCATTCTGGGATTCTGTGATTCTATAATTCTATAAACTTCTGAAGAACACAGTTCCATGTATAACCTGACTGTAGTGCCAATAAATAATTTATTTTCTATAATATCACCATAATTCATAAAAATTCTCTCCCTCCTGGGGGAACATTTTATCATCTGATAAGGGGCAAGAGCAAGCCAAAAATATAAGGCCCTAACCAAATGATAAATACAGGATGACATAAGCTATAAAACATAAAAGAGTGAGCGTGTGTAATACATGCCAAGGATGGCTGAGGATCAATTTAAACTAAATGTTTTCTGTTAACATGAGAATTTTTGTAAACTGGAGAAAATGAGAGGGAAGAAAAGAAGGATTTATGGAGTAATGTGTGGGAGGCCTGCGGTGTTAAAACAGCTACGGCTGGGGCATGTTTGTTCTACTGTCTCAGGAGTGGCTTGTCCTGTCCTTACTGTCTCTCTGGCAAACTTCCTGATGCCTTTTGTTGGACACACTGGAAAGCTGAGGTTTGATGTAGCTGTGTTTCCTTGCTTGGATGAACTCAGAAGTGGAAAGCATTATTCAGAGAATTGAGCATCCACCTGACGCAGCCCCACCGGTGAAATCCGGCGACTCACATCCCTTCCTGGTGCTCACATCAGTCCTTTGCCAAATTCATTTTCCATCTCCCTTTCCCATGGAATGCTCACCTTCTTGGGCTGCTCTGATGGCACCATGGTTACTCATGGCATTGAGCAATATCTGTCTGGCTCCACGAGGAGCCTCATGTGCTGGCAGTGGTTCTTGTGAGGATGACGGTGCTGCTCATCTTAGGGGAGGTAAAAACCTACCCATTTATCGCTCAGGATTTTCCAACAAATTCATCATCATCATGCTTTAGGCTTGCAGTCCACTCCCACCTCCAAATAAAATCCATTTTCTGATCCATGACCTCATTCTGCATACAATATTTCAGCCCAGCTGCATGATTGGGTCCCGCATTTGCAAGACTGTAATTTCCCTGCCAGCTCAACTCCTTGCTCAAGTATTTTTATATTTTTTTTTATTATTTCTTATTCAGGCTCATCACTGCTTTGGCTACCTACATGGATACAGTGAGGCATATCACTAAGGCACAGACTTTGAGCCAGGAGAAGCAATCACACAACCTCCACGAGGCCAATCCTCCAAAGCTTCCCAGCGGGGAGCACAGATCACTAATCATTGCAGGTCTATTTATGAGTTGGGAGAGCTTTCCAACTCAGAAAAACTTGTGGAGTTTATTTCAGGTACCTGCATTTCCAGGCCAATAAGCATTTAGCCTTAACTGTATCAGAGAAGAAAGGGAAAATACTTGTAAACAGAGAGCAGGGCTTGAACCTTCCATCTCCTCTTTTAAGTGAGAGCATGGGCACATGTAGAGCGAGCAATTCTTAGATATATAGCCCACCTAGGTAAAGCACTTTCAAATGTACTTCATTTATTTATTCTAGGCCCTTTTTTGGCTCAAAATCATCAAAAATTGCTGTCTCTAGTTTCATTGTGCCCTTTTGAAATTGTCCAGATTTTGCACTAAGAGTCTAAAGCCACAGCAAAGGAGCAGGCCAAGAGGAAAAGCTTTTGAAGAGTTCCCACAGCTGTGAAAACACGGGCCTCAGGCTGTGTGTAGAGTTACTTCAAACAGCTGCTTCAGGTGACTAAACACCTTGAGTCTCATTCATCAAGTGTTGTTTATACTGGCTGACAGACCAGACTTGGAGAATTAACTCTGAGAAAAAAAGATGTACTACATACCAAGTATGGGAAAGGAACCCAGTTCCCTAAATAAGAAAGAAAGGGGGAGTAGGGAAGGGGGGGGGAAGAGGGGGAGGGAAGAGTCCCTTTAAAATAAAACAGATGGGGGCCAATTTTATTTCATGTTAATAGGCCTTTTGATGCCCTTTGCATGTTTAAAATCAGAGGTGAAGGGGTATCGATGGTTTGCCACTTCGTAATCATGCAAATAAAAGCGATTTGAATGATCCCTGTGCCTTGACAAAAAAGCTCAGCTAACCTGGTGTAAAATCTCGGTGGTTAATTAGGAACCTTGAATAACCTATTAAAATAAGACCCTTTTTCTCAACTATCCTCTACAGAAAATATCAGGGAAAAAAATGCCCAGAGCCTCCCTGCTCACGTTTAGCATCAGATTGTGACGATTCCACCCGTAGTTTTGGTGCAGGACTTATCACTCAGCTTGAGATAATATTCTTTCATCTCACATCCACATGAGAAGGTGACATGATAAGATATTTGCAATCGTGTAACTGCTTTGCATGGATCAAAAGAGGAATGAAAGAAAATGACACGAGTCAGTGTCAAGTGAAGTGCTACTAGTTAAGTAAGCTTTAAATATTGAAGGGGATTTTTAATATTTCCTTTTAATCTCAAAATCTGTCACTTGGTGATTTTTTTTTTTTTTTCTAACACTGGAGTTGTTGCTAACAACATTTTCCATGGTTTCATTCAATCCAAATGCGAAAACCCATCCCACCTCAGTCATGGCAAATGTTGTAATTCCTACTGGCAATTTCTCATCCGAAACCCGGGCAGATTTCAAAGAAAAGGAGATGTTTTTCAGGCGCTGGGATACTGTTGGGATCCTGATGTTTGAACACTGGCACCAGAACATAGGCCAACAGTGAGATTTCGGTGTTGGTTTTTTTTTTTCTTGTTGTTTTTTTCTTAACGAGCAGTCAGACTGCGAGGGTGAACGCGCTTTGCGAGACAAAAATAGCGTTCAAAGGAAGAATTTAGAATCATAGAATATTATTTTAAAAGAAGATTGTTTCGGAGGCTGTTTCCCTGACAAAATTGGTAAATAGTTTGGCAGATAGTGAAGCTGTTGGATTTGCATATGCATATATAGGGACTGAAGAAAAATACCAGGTGGTTTTACTTCCTAGCTCTTTGGAATAACAGAAAGTTGATGGCAGTAGATTTACATCTTATTCTTTGGGGAAAAAAAACCCCAAAAACCAGTTTTTCTGAAAAGCAGGATTTTGAAAAAGAAAATAGAAGAGTAACACAGTTAAAATTTATGTGGAATATTGATGAGCCAGTTGCTCCTTTTATTTAGGGTGAGCTACGTCCTTCACCAAAAAGGATCTCCCCATTGGAATTGGTTGAAAAAAGCAATCCTAATTGGATTAAAGCCCCCCTAAGTAATCCAGTGTATATCCAAAATAAGAAGATCAAATGACTGAAATAATATCTTATTCTTTTCCCCCTTGAAACAGTGATATCACTGGAAAGGATTAAAAATTAAGTTGTTTATGTCCCCAGCTGACACGACTTGGGACAATTTCCCTCGTCATTTATAGTAGAGTAATACTGGGCTTGTGACTGATATCTACAGCAGGCAGAAATTTAGGGATGGGAATTGAAAAAACATGGAAAAACTGCAAAGTGGTTTCAATGGCAGAGGTGCTATGCTATGGGATGCTGAAGTGGGGATTTAGGAAGGGCACGGGTTGGAAAAAGTGATCTATTTAAACACAACCAGCTGGAGATGCTCAAGGTTGGTTGGGGACCTCAACAACTAAGAAGTTAAGCACAAATTCCTTCCAAGTTGAGGAAGGTTTGGTGCCTCAGTGTCCCCTCATGCTCCCAGCTCTCTACCCTGGTGGCAACACGGAGCAGTTTGTGCTGGCGGAGGGCATTTAGGCACAACTGCAACTTAAATCATGGAGATTAATGGGTAGCTGTGGTCATACACAAAATATATCAGCTGAATATTGGTTCCCTTTGCAAGGCTCCGGGGGGAAATAAAATAGATTTGCAGAGTTTATTTTCAATAAATTATTTTTTCTCGAGTCCAAACAAAATATTTTTTAGTTCTGTTTTACTCATAATTGTGGACTTGCGCTGCTCCTTTTAACTTGGAAAGGGGTGCATTTCGGAGAGCTTTGGCAGCTCAGCTCATGTTAAAACATGGTGGGCTCACAAGTTTTGATCAGAGCAGGCGCCGGGTCGGTTTGGGGCACCGGGATCTGCGCGTGTGGCCACCGCGGTGACCTCCTCGCTTCTTCTGTGGTGTGTTAGAGCATCTCTCGGGAAATATTTCTGCCTGATGGAGAACCTGTGATCCCAAGGCTTGGGGAAGAGGGTAGGCAGGCTCTGCCTCACCCAGGTGTCACTGTTTTATGAGGTGAGTGCCTCTCTCCCTCCTTACCATCAACGCCGCACTCTCTGCCAGGCTTCGAGTGCTGCCGCCCCGGCTCTTCATCCGGACGGGGCTGCCAGGAGCCACTTACATTTCTGTCCCTTGCTGGGAGTTGAACACTCTCCAGGTCCCTTGATTTCTCCCCCCTCCTCCTACTTCCAGCCTGATTTTTATTATTTTTTTTCCGCTTTCCCAGTTTGATAATACAAAGTTTGTTTGTTTCCTTAATTAAAACCGAAATTTCCCTGAAAAAGCAGAAGTGCCTTCAAGGCCCGCAAATATTTTCTTTGCTCCTTTTTACTCTTGTTGCTAATTGCAGTTTTGCCTTTTCTATGAATCAGCCATGACATTTACCTTAAAAAAAAGAATAATCTGCCCACTGGAGTGAAATTAAAAGAATCTGATGATAATAAGAATCACCATTAGTAAGAACTGTGTAAATATGGTGTTTTATAGAGTGTGGCTCCACATTTTGCAAGGGAGATGAGAAACAATCAGATATCTCCTCTTTGGACAGCTCAGAGGACAATTAAAAGGCAATGATAACCTGAAATACAGTAAATAATCACCCAGGGGGTGTAAACGAGCCCTTCTCATTTATTAACATCACAAGAGTCCTGGTGTCAGTTTAGAGCAGCTCAGATCACCTTCAGTGAGATGTTTGCCATGTTTCCTTAGGCTGAGCTTGGTCTGCTGGTTAAACAAAGGAAACAAAGCAATAAATTATCTAGAATATACCTGGGCTCAAGAGGCCACATTAAGTTTTCACAGCTTGCTATTTTCTTCACGTAATTTCTAATTTATTTGGTACTTTAAAAGTTTGTTTTGGCTGGGATTGAAATTTAATTTGCTCTTCAAAGAAACATAACAATGGAAACACAAAGAGGAAGCTTTTGTTCTCTCCCTAGGAGTTCTGAAAGGTAATAATTATGAAATGATAAGATTCTAAATGAAAATGTCACTTGCAAAGGTTGAGGTTGAAAACAGCACAGACCTATGTAAAGCGAGAAAAGCCACATTTGATTCATGAACGTAAATATAACCAGAATGTTTTAATTTTAAATCATCTGATGATTTATTGTATAAATATTTTATAATTTTGAAAGGAAATTCTTCAAAGCACTGGTGTCTGCGAGAACACAATGCAGCTTTGCAAAAAAAACACTACTCCTGTATTATTAATAATAACAGTAATAGTAGAAAGATTAATAAAATATCATAAACACAGACTAGAAGAATAGTTATTTGTACAAATTCCAACAACTGCTACTCAACAATACTCTAAATCAGATGTAGGAGTAAAGTTTTCAATTGTCTCTGTGCTCTGCATTGTTAACAGTGATCAGCATATCAATGGTACTGTTTTTTCCCCCACTCAACAAGAGTCTTATGCCTCAAGCTTTAAAACAAATAAATTCCTTCAAATTTAGCTTTAGAAACTGCATTTCCTGAATTGTCAGGAGAAATTTAACCCCTTCCTTTGCTGCTACCTGCCTGCCTTTCCTCCTGAGGTGTTTCTGTAAAGGGTGAGTCACTGATATTTAGAAAAGCTGTTTGCACACACATGACCCGTCTCCTTCTGTCCATCTTGACGAGGTAAACTCTCATTGTCTGCTTGAGCAATCTATTTTGATGGAGTTTTTCCATGAATTACATATTCTGAGTTTCCCCTCTGAACACAGGAGTACATTTTGCAATGAAAACCTTGGTTCAGTATTGGGGTTTAGTGTCAGGCAGCTGTTGCTGCCCAAGAGAATGACCTGATAACATTCCTCCTGAATTTCTCCTACTGGTGTAGAGCTCCCACACAGGTATTAAACATTTTCACATGGAAAAGTTTCAAAAGAGGGGATGTTGGTGGGGGATGTGGAGTCAGATGTAGAGGAGGAAAGGACACGGTGGTCTGCATTTCCTTGCTGACAAAAACCTCTTGGCACTGATTGCTATCTACATCCCATTCCAATTTTCCCTCTGAAAGAGATCAGACAGTATTATTATCAACTCCTTCTCAGTTTTTTTACTTCCTCTGAAGTCTGGATGTAACTGGTGAGCCAGGTCCTTTTTCTTGACTGGTGCATTTATTTTGTCCCTTGATGTCGTGCTACCTGTGAGGCAGAAGGAACCATCCTGCTTCCTGAGCTCGGGTTATGTGGGATCTGACTTGCATTAAAAGTTACTTTTTTTCAGTACCCAAAAGTTAGATGATGATTTTGAGGGGACAAATACAGTTTCTGCTCCTCTTCCTGGGCTGGTTGGACAAACCTGTGTAAAATAACCCATCTAGAGATAGGTCACAGTAGGTAATTAATTCATTGATTCATTAATTCTAAATCCATTTCTTGTGTATAAGGATGCCTTTAAAAATTAAGTGTTGGTAAAAAGTTGTGAGCAAAACTGTGGAGCAATTAATGACAGAAACATCAATTTGTGAGGTTCATAAACCATTTTTTCCAATATTTGTGTAGCTCTATTTTGACTATGGACAAGAGAGCAAATGATACCTCCTAACTGGTCATGAGTTGGTAAAAGGTCTTTCATAAGTTTTCTAAATATTCACAATTATTCTCTTTACAGAAATTCTCGTGTCTGTGTTCAAGTCTGGGGAAGTTTCTCTATAATCCTTTAATGGCATCAGCTTTTATTCTGTTCTTTTTTTCTTTCTTATACCTAAAGAGTTTCACAAAAACAACGAAACCAATGTTTTATCATTATATGAGTTGGAAAATGGAATTTTATGTAAAGTTTCTGTATCTCCACATTGTGGGGTACTGGGTGATGACAAAGTTCTATTTTCAACCATGGTACATTGTGTAATTCTTGCTTTAAGTGAACAAAGTCACTTACAGATCTGAATTAAATCTGGCTCTAGTATTTTCAGGTAATTTTGGCCAAACAAACAAAAAGACAACACAGGTATTTATATGAATAATCAAAAAAAAAAAAAAAAAAGTTCTGACAGCATTTGTACCACTTAGATTCCCTTTTAAAAGTATTATTAAAAAAGAAATATCACATGATTCTATGATTATTAAAATCACTAATATTGTTTAAAAAGGAATTTGCTGGAAGGTGTGCTCAGAAAATATTTTAAGAGCATATACTAAATAAAAAAGATAATTTGGTAGAATTTGTAGAGGGTACCAACTTTTTAAGGATTTCACAGTCTTCACTTACAAGACTACAAACTACTGAAATATTTTGTTCTATCACAGTGTGATAGAGAAGCCAGTGGACTTGCTATGAACTGACTAAAAATGATTGGAGGGTGGGTGGAGAAATTGGAGGAGGTGTAGTTAATATTCACATTTTATTTTACCTTCTCTTTCAACTTTTTAACACCATTTTTCTCATGGTTAAAATGGGTTCTTTATCTTTGCACTCATAAAATGGCCAATCTCTTCTGGAACAACAAAATGTAGCCAGTGTTTCAACCTCCTCTTCCTCACATGTGCATTAACAGGACTTCTGTTGGTTAAAATCATGGACTTTCTGGTGTATTATTCTTATTCCTATTTTGAATTTAGAAATACAAAAGAAAAGCTACATAACTTGTATAATTATTCTTAGTTGTGTGGCTTGTACTTTAAATTATTTATGTTGATTAGCAGCAGGTTAATGGTCATTCAGTTCATTAAAGCAAATTATTGTGGGACATTTACACTTTTTTCAGACTTATTTCTTTCAAAATAAAGGCTAATAGGTGAGGATTATTGAATACAAATTTCTCTTGCAAATTGAGTGATGGAACCTAAAAAACCCACCTATAAGACTTCTTGGTGGGCTCAGTCTTACAGGAAAATAATCATTGTATGAAGAAAGACCTTAGAGGGGTCCAAAATTCTGACCTCAATTTTTAATCTATTTCACAGGAGAGAATAAAAAACTTTAAAACCTGCTGTAGGTCAGTAGAAGAATTTCTTATTGACCCCACTGAAGATTATGGAAGGGGAAGTTTTTATGTGGCTGTAGGAAATATTGCTGCAAGGAAAAGAGTGATCTCATGTTCAGACACGGGCACGTTAAATCCTAAGTATTTGGCACATTTAAATACTACAATAGGCCTATTTTTGCATGTGAAGAGTAAATAAATATTGGGAAAAAAATAAAGTTTACTTAAAAAAAAAAAAGATGCTAAAGCAAACATAAAGGTATTGCATTTTTATGTTGGTCTTAAAACAAGCCCAAGGCATTCTCCCACACTTTTTTTCCCAACATTATCTCCACCTGTAATAATAAAACATCTCTTCTGATTACTGTGCTTTCTATTATCTCATGTCTGTATCTAATTTATTTGCTACCCAGCCTTACTTTTCCTGTGTTAAAGAGTTTTTTCTCTTGTGGTAATGCAATCCCAGGTAGTGATTTAGGAGGTGGATGTGCCCCTAGCCCCCCAAAATATTGTTTTTTTGTTCAAAAAAGGTGTTTAAGTTGTAAAATGTTTCAGAACAGGATGTGTACTAAACTAGAAAATGGGGCTACATTTAAATGACGTAGTTTTAAATTCATATAAAGGGTGAGACAACGTTGCTACTTTAGAGATATGGAATTACAAAAGCAGAGAGTACAGCGAGTTTTAATGCCCTTCAAAATATAACACCCTCACAATGATTCCTAAAATACTAATATATTTGGAGTGCAAATTTGGTCATAGTTTTAATATCTGTGTTCTCAAAGTTTTTGAGACTACTTAAACTCATATAGAGATTAAAAAAATCAGAGTATTCAAATGCACATATAGGACTATTGATTAGATTAGGAGAAGCTTTCCACAACACATTTGCAAGGTGTGAAAAAGGAATAAATCCATTTTTTTTTGTGCTTTCTGACTTTCTTACATGTGTGTATTCATTGTAGAGAGCTAAAAGTACACTTTCATAACTAGTTTCAATACGCTTTTTGTGGCAAAAATCTCACTGCAGGTCTGGTGGATGGACAAATCCCTTGAAGTCCACGTCAATGGGAGGCTTTCCATTGTTTTCCATGGATATTGAAACAGGCCTTTATTCTTCTTCTAAGGCATAGTCTGGTTTGTTGGGATCCCAAACCCCTGTGATTATCAGGACAGAGGAGACTGTGTGTGTGAGTGAGTGATTTATGCTCTGCTTGTTTCTGTTTTCTCCAGAACATGGGTTTGCTACAAGATGAACTCTGATTTCAGGAAATCACCCACATTGTCAGCAAATTTGCCTGTCCTTCTTTAGTGTTAGGAACAGCCCATTTTTCATGTTTTAGAAATATTTTAATACTGGACTTTGATATATTATTACCACATGGTCATATCACAATAAACTTTCCAGGGCTCACATACAGACTTGAGGATTCTTAAAAAAATAGTATCAAAGGAGCAATTCCCTTGGGTCCCTGCAGAGATCCAAAGGAAAAGCTCTCCCTAGAGCTGGCTCAGTTTTACTTTTCCCATAGATAATCACAGTATGCAGGAGTCAGGGGTTCCAGTCTCAAATTTACCCAGAGAATGAGGAATTTTGGGAAAAGCAACATACAGGACGGGTAGGAAAGATCCAAAGGAGGAAGCACCAATCTGCATAAAAGTGGTAAAACAAAAGTGTCACAAAAAGTTCTAAAATATCTATATGCTTTTATCTAAATATTGATGTCAGGGGGAGTTTTGGGCATGGAAAAGTTGTGTAAGTCCTTAATTTCTGCATGAAACACACTACACTGTATTTTGTGGGATGTTTTGTTACTCAATGGGAAATTATGAACCTGTCCTTGAGAAGACAGCAGGGGTTTATAATCTCCTTTGTCAAGAGGAATGGGAATTTGCCTTTCCTACAAGTTGTTTAAGCAGGGAGAAGTAGAGGAACAGCTGATTAAGATTCTCCAAGAGTGGAAGAGTTAGTCCTGAGCCAAGTCTGATGGCCAGGTGTGTGATTTCGGAGACAATTTGGGTTTGGACGGGATTTTTTTCCTTTCAAATTCCCTGTAAATAAAAGAACTGTGATTCTCTGAGCTCATTTGTACCTACACAGGGAGCAGGGCTGTGTTGAGAGCTGAGACAGCTGAGAAAAGGGCTTTGTTTTCTGTCATTAGCTACAGGAAAGGCCAGTGTGGCCATTTGAACTTCCTTCTCTATCCCATCAAAGTATCAGCCTGAGGATCAGAAAGCAAACAAATAATAAAAAAAAAAAAAAAAAAAAAAAAAAAAGCCCATTATTTTTTATCAAGCTTGAAATTTCTCTCTTTGAGGCTGGTCAAGTACTGGAAGAGGGGCCCAGTGGGAATCTTAGGAAAGGTTATCCTTGGAGATGTTCCAAACCCAGCTGGGGAGGCCCTGGGCAACATTTTCTAGCTCTAAAGTTGGCCCTTTTTTGGGGGTACAGGACCAAATGGCTCCACATGGGTCTCCCAAGCTAAGTTATTCATAATTCCATGACAAAATGATCCACACCAAAGCCAGGAATATGTAGCTGAAGTTTGTCTTGGTCTTCCACAGCATTTCCTGACTTCAAGTATATATTTGGGAAGGCAAGTGGACTACAATTTAATTTTCCCTTGAAACTTGTTATTTTTTATCTATAGAACACAAATATTACTCAAATCTTTTGGTTTTATGTGACAATAAGACACATGTTTAGCAATTTTTAGTTGATTTGACAGAAGTATTTTAGTATTAACGTATTATATGATTACAAAGTAAAATGTTAAACTATTAAAGCACTTTGCTTTTGCTCTGGCTCTTCAGAAACACTCTGAAATATTGAAGTGCAGCAGAGAACCACTGAGTCAAAAGAAATTATTGCAATATGTTGAAATAATGAAAATATCACTGGAATCCAAGAGGATCCCAGTATCTCCCATAGCCTGCAGTACGGGAATTTGCAAATGCCACTGAGTAGGTTGACTGGGAAGCCATCCTGCTTAACAGAGCTCAGTTCCAAAGGTAATCCTCACCTCTCCAGCCTTGGCAACACCTCCTTTCACCAGCCAAACCTTTGGGTTTTGGAATTTTTTTGGGTTCTTTTTTCATTCAAACTCTCCCCCGTTCACTGCCATGGGTTCAGTATCCAACCATGCAAAAAAAAATCTCTTTTTTAATTTTGTAAAAGTTGGAGTCTTAATCCTTTGACTTTCAGTGATGAGGTTGAAGAAGTAACTAACATTTTTTTTTGGATGGAGTGAAGGATAACGGGACCTTTCCTTTTATATTCCTCTAATTCTTCTGAAAGTGAGACCTTCCACTTCCACATCTAAGATTGCTCCTGGAAACTAATTTTAAGGTTTCCATTTGCATGTACCCAGAAAAAGTTTTACCATTTTCTTTCTATGTAACTTTCCATGTCTTGTTTTTCCATCTGGGAGAAACCGAGGGGTCATTTTGGCAATTATTATTTCCTCATAACGATAAAACCTCATCCAGTACACCTTAAAGTCTCATATGTAACTGGGATAAACTCAAATGAGCTCCCTGCATTAATAATTTTAGTCCTGATTTGTATATTTTCCTGTTTCTTTGGTGGTAGGAAGCAAGTTTACTTTATAATGATCAAATAGTCTCACCTTTCCCCGTGTACCTTCGTTAAAAAATAGAATATTTGTTTGGAAACATGTGACATATAAAACTGTGTGGATTTCCAGGGCAAATGACATCTCTACCATAGCTCTGCAACCTGGCTTAAGGTTCCAATATAATAAGTGAGCAGAAAAATAGATGTTGTTTATAACCACCCAACTAGAATTGACATGTTCTTCTAACTTGTTGTTCTCATTTACATTTGCAAATGGACAGTTCATCAAAGTAATGTTTTACAGAATCCTAGAATTATAGAATGATTTGGGTTGGAAAGGACCTTAAAGATCATCTTGTTCCAACCCCAACAACTTCCACTAGCCCAGGTTGCTCCAAGCCCTGTCCAACCTTGGACACTTCCAGGGATCCAGGGGCAGCCACAGCTTCTCTGGGCAACCTGTGCCAGGGCCTCCCCACCCTCATAATTGAGAATTTCTGCCTAATCTCTAATCTAACCTGCTCTCTCTCAATGTGAAACTATTCCTCCTTGTCCTGTTACTCCATACCCTTGCCCAGGGAGCTCCAGCTCTCTTGGAGCTCCTTCATATATTTTTTCTTATGATATTCTGAATATTTTTTCTCCATCTTGCAAATAGAAATCCTTTTGATTTCTTTCCTCTTCTAATTCTGTTTCTGGTTAGCAAAACCAACTTAAAATAAGCCTCTAGATGTTCCTGGGCAGCTGGAAAAAAAGTGTGTTGAATTTGATTGTGAAACAGGAGAAAATTCAAGAGATTAGAGCCTGTTGTTTTTTTTGAATCAATCAAATTCCAAAAGGTATAATTTGTACCTGACATAAATGGGATTACTATTGTCCTGTCTTCTCCCTGGGAGCCAACCTGCTGCTTTCTGCATGTAAGGATGACTTAGGTAGGGGTTTTAGACCCTCTTCTTGATAACTCCCCCTCAGAATCTTTATTGGTAATCTGAATTTATTTGCATTTAGCTGCACTTACCATCTATTTGCTACTCAAAAGACCTAAATCTGCCTGTCCCGTGCCAGAGTTGTTGCTCCTGCTGGCTGGATGAGCCATTTAAAAGTGTGGCTGTGGCTGTGGAGGTTCCAGTGTCGTATCCATTCCTCCGACACCGGGAACACCACCCATCGACAGCAGGGCCCATCAACAAGTACAGGCAGGAATGTCAAATATTTATCCCTTTTAAAAAATTTAATATGTTCTCCTGGGGCCTGATTACAGAATTTTTTTAATGCTTACAAATTTCTTCAGTGCAACAGTACTAGTTTGTTTCCAAGGAAACAAATGTACTTATACTGCACTGCACACATTCTTAATCATTAAATTCTATAATCTCCCTGCCTCGTTCTTTCTTTTCCTGTCTCTCTCTCTCTCCCTCTCTCTCTTTGAATGGGTAACTTCTAAAAATTGTTTGGTTTTTCTTTTATTGGAGTCCCCAGATACTCTTTAACTGCAGGTAAATTTTCAAATATGTTCTCAACAAAGGATTGTTTCAAATTACTGAAAGAAAAAACCCCTTAATTGTTGAGAGCTTTTATGAAATCATCTTAATCAAGATAAATATGTATTCTTTATTCTTCTACTATTTAATGTGCAAATTTATTTTTCTGAAGCAGATCTTTAGTGTGGTTTGATGTGAAATGTCTGGGTAGGAGTGATATTTAAAAGTCAATCTTAAATGTATATTTTTTTAATTCAGGATCTGCAGACTATGTATGTTTATGCAACACTGTTTCTGTACAGGAAAAAGTATGTGAGCCTATATGGTACATTACAGATATACATATTTACATAGAAGACCCAGGTTTTGAATATTTCATTCAAAATATACTAAATATTGGCTGAGGACTAATAGGAGCTCACTGGAGGGACGACACATTTTTAAAGTGACATCTTAGCATTCAAACCATTCATATTCTTCAGTGTGAATGTAATTTTTATCTAAATGATTTCAGAGGAAAATTGATTCATTTGACTATAGTGCTCCTAAGACCAGTGGGAAGCTCATCATCTTAATATTGAATCTGTAAATCCTTTCCACTAGGGATGATTAACAGCTTTGTCAAGTGTTTATTTTACTTTAAGAAGAATATGTAATTTCCTGGCATAACTCAGACAGATTTCACTCTATTTCTTCTTTTGCATGTCACATTCATGCTGTAGGTTAGCGTGATCCAGCCTACCTCTATTAGGCTTCTATTTTGAGCAGTAAAAGGATAGCCTAATAAGTTTTCATAGTTTAATGAGCACACATCAGTTTGCCCTATGATTCATTTATACTTGATAAATAAAAACCCCTCAGCAGTCCTGATAAGGAGTAATAACGGGGAATTACTTCCAGATGGCACTTTTGCCTTACTACACGTGTGGTCTGAGCTGCCCATGGGATGTAAACCCGGCATTAGCGCAGGGATGTGCTGCTCACGGGGCTGGGAGGTGCTGGCAGAGCCTTCCTGGTGGCAGGACAAGGACAGGCAGTGGGGTTACAGGGAAGTATTTAGCTGTGCAGTGACATTTATAGGCTCAGCTTTGCACGCAAATCCAGGGGCGGGTGGAAACAACAGGGAATGGGAAAGGCTGTCCTCGATGCAGCCGTGCTGTCATGGCTTAATTAAGACACCTTAGTTGCACTGAAAAAAACCCCATCAACAATAAGAATTAGATGACTAAAATCAAACAGATTTTATTACTACAAGCAGCTTCAATGAGCAACAGAGAGGCCTCTTAAAAAAAATATGGATTTTTTTTTTTGTTTTCCCCAGTGGCTTTGACCCAAGGGAATGGCCTGGAGATACGTCAGGGGAGGGTTAGATTGGATATTAGAAAGAGGTTCTTCACCCAGAGGGCACTGGACCAAGCTCCCTAGGGCAGTGGGCACAGCACCAAGGCTACCAGAGCTCAAGGAGTTTTTGGATGATCCTCTGGGGTACAGGGTGGGACTCTTGGGGATGGACCTGTGCAGGGCCAGGAACTGGACTGGATGATCCCTGTGGTTCCCTTCCAACTTGGCATACTCTGTGATTCAGTGATTCTGTGACTATGTGATCATCTACAGGTTCATCATCCACTGTGTCAGGCAATAACAGGTTATTGAAACATGCATATACCCCCTCAAAAAACCAAAATACGTATATATATCTGTATTCACACTCTTGCAATTTCCAATGTATAATGATTTAAATCACCAAACACCAATATCCCACCACATCTGTCAGAGTTCAAGAAGCATTTGGACAATGCTCTCAGGCACATGGTGGGATTCTTAGGATGTCCAGCACAGGGCCAGGATTTAGACTCCTTGTGAATCCCTTCCAACTCAGCATATTCTATGATCTTTTTGGGGGGATTTAATCTGCGACCTTTTCCTTCTTTAGCTGCTTATATGAAATATCTGAGTGGTTTTTTGACCACAAATGCAGTGCTGGGGAAGGTACTCTATAAAAAAGGGAATGAGGGAAATGTATATCAAGAGATTCCTGCAAAGGTTTGCCAATCTGAAGTATTCTCATTTGTAGGATAAAGGGGAAAATTCTGTCCTTGTGCTGCTGGTTGTCCAGCTACATCTCAGCTTTTTTAGGGGGTTGAGGTGGGAAGTGCACATGAAAAGTTTAGCCAGTAATGAGCTGTGTATGGTTTGAACCTCCTTGTGCAGACTGACAAGGAGGTTTTTCAGGGGGGAAAAAGAAAAAAAAAAGGAAAAAAAAAAAGAAAGTTTACTGGAATCTACAGTTTCACTTCCAAGATGAGATTAATTACAGCACAAACGATCGGTGAATGCTCCTGCTTTTAAGAATAAATGTTGTGAGCATGATTGCCTTCAAAACAGGAGTGACACAAATCTATTCTACTCCTGCAACTGTATCATCAAGTATTGTTTGGTTTGGGTGTTTCTGCAGAAAGTGCTCCGTGCTCTTTTCTCTCCAATTTCCTGCTCAAAGTCTAAAATAGAAATTGCAGATTAGAAAATCCTTTGAGAATGGGGTTCAGCAAGTGAAACTGCTTGAAGGTAAGTTTCATACTAGTTTGACTGAATTTAATGAGCCATTGTTAGGAACCAAGCAAGCAAGCATTCTAGGGAGGCAGGAGGTATACACAAGCTGTCTTTTTAAGAAACCATTGTAAATCTGGTAACAAAGAGAGCCTGACTTTCTCCTTGAATTACCATGTTGACAAAAAAAAAAAAAAGTCTACTGCATGCACTGATAACAAATGAGATACCTTCTGCTAGTAAAGAAAATTAGACCTTAAATTTAACTCTCTAAAGCCTAACGTGGAGGGCAAGGGAAAAGCCAGAGTCATGCTGAAAACCAAGCTGTTGCTTCAGTGAAACACAGGCTGTGTATAACTCCTTGTTCTGAGACAGTACATTATGTGCAACTTTGCTGTATGATTAACAAATGGGTTTTAACAGAGACTAAAAAGGGGAGAGAGAGGGGAAAAAAAAAATAAACCAAGCTGTGTCTTTAACCAGTAGGGATTAAACAATTCACTTTGTTACCTGGGAGGCATCAAGGTGAAGGTCTCTGGTTGTGAGGAGCTGTGCTCACTCAGTGCTTGCTAACCTTGGGCTGGCTGCTTACAACGTGTATCTTTGCTGTAGCCTGAACAGGGTTTTTTAATATTTAAAATTATTAGTTTATAGTATCCATGTAATTTCTTCAGCCATAGGGCTTTAATTTCTTTGATGTGCATCTCTGTTCCAGCTGGTACTCCTACCACTCCTGCTGTCTCTTAGCCCTAAGTAAGGTTTCTCTCTTTGTTAAAGCTGGTGCCACTGATTTATCTTCAGCTCTGAGAAGGGCTTTTATCCATTTTAAAAGTGATGCTGCTGAGACAGCTTTCCCTTGCCCTGAGAAGAACATTTTTTTGTTCATATTTGGTGGTTGGTTGGGATTTTTTTCCTTTTTTTTTTTTCCCTTTCTTTTACAAAGCGTTTTTATACAGAGGTACATTTCTCTCAGGTTGTCTATAGGGTCCCTTTATGCTCTATTTGTTGCCAAAAAAAGCTTTTTGGGGAAAACAGGAAATTTCTCCTCTTTCTGAGAGCATGACTCTCCCAATCCCAATGGGATTGCCCTGAAATATTACCCTAAAAAGGATCCTGGTTGCACCATGGAAGACAAGAACTGAGGTTTTCCTCACTCAGGGTCTATTTTTGCAGGGAAAATTAGGCTGGACCTTTCCCCTTAAAATATTCAAGCTGTGTTTCTTCCCTATAAGTACTGGAGTCAATAATTTCCTCATGAATCATGCTCCTAATTTGTTATTTAAAGTAAATACATCAAGTTTACACACTTGTGGCTTCCTGGACTCACCTACCTAGATTGTTTTCCCTTTTTCAATCTATTCTGTACTTGGTAGTTTAGTATTTTTCTAGAAATATGCTTAAGATGAAAATGGTTTGAATTATCTTTATACAGATAGATAAAGGCAGCTTTTGAAGTCATCTGGTCTTCCTTGGTGCCTTGGGTTGTGGGAACACACCAGAAACATTTATTTTTTGTAGCACCTTTAATGCAGACAAATCCTGAAATGTTTTATATTCATCCCAATAAAAAGGAACATCCATAAAATACCTGAAAACTAATAAAATGTAATAGATTTAGATTGAAAAGATCTTATAAAAAGTCTGCAGATCACTCTTAAAACCAAAACCAGATTCTGAATGTGGAAGTGCTACCCAGGAGACTGGACACTAAAGCCTATTTTTTTCAGAGGATCCTGAAATACCTGGAGCAAGTCACAATCTATTGTGAAAAAAAAAAAAAAAAAGTTTATTTACTGTTAAAAGTAGCAAGTCGTTCCCTCAAAGCCAAAATTAACTTGTAACTTGGTATAACTGAAGGCCCTGCTGTCATCTACATTCTGAGACAGGGTTTCAGTCTCTTAAGAGTTTTTTTTTTTTTTTGGAGTCAGTCAGAATTATGAACGATCTGGGATATCTTACATTGCCTGCAGACCAGACAAAATGCTGCTATGCAGGCCAGCAAATAAAGCTTTACACTAATCAAATGCTCTGCTGAATAAAATATGAGCGTGTTATTTTGCATAATAAATAGCCAACCAAAATATAAATTGAACAGTAGTACTAATAAATAAATAAGATCATCTAAAGGAACAAAAACTTCAGACTTCATCAATTATGGAGGTTTGTGCATGTGCATGTGTGAGTATGTGTGTGTGTGCTCATTAGTGTGTGTAAGAGCAGAGGAGTAATGGTGTCATATAAGATATTTTCTCTATCTTTTTGGTCTCACTGTCTCTTTGGATCATTAATCCAGAAAGAGCAAGTAAAGAAACCCTTCTTCCCATATCAAGGGAGTTGGAACCAGACGATCTTTACGTTCCCTTCCAACCCAAACTATCCTGTGATCTGTATTTCTTTTCTCTCCTTGCAAAGCCAAAACCTTGCAGTCAGTTTCTGCTTTCCCAGAACAAAACAGATCCTCTTTGCACCGATATGAAAGCAGTTCAAATATTTCATTTTTGGTGGCTGAGAGTCTCTGTCTGCACATAGGTGAACGAAAAAAGCCCACAGGAGGGTGAGTGGCTGCCCAGAGCATCTTCCCAGTTCCCTGTGCTCCTCTGCACAACTCTGCACTTTGGGGAAGGTTTTTCTCCCATCAGGAAAGACAGGAAATATTTTATTTTTCTTATGTGCAGATTTTCAGTGAAATAAGAGAGCACAAGCCTATTTCCATAGTGAAGACCTGTTATGTATAATAACAAAAAAAAACCAACTAGGACAAGGCATTTTTAACCAGCTCTGCCACAGTTTTGAATTCCACATCTCCTTTATTTCCTACCTAAACACAGACTATATGAAGATGTTTAAACAGTCCAGAGTCAAATTAGAGTTTAAAGTTAAACTAAAAGTCTGTGGGACAGAAGTGGTTTTTGGTATCCCCTCCATAAATCATGACAACAATTGAAGCAAACATGAATAGGAATTCTTCCTTCTTTTTTTTGGGGGGGAAGTCATGTGTCACCTGTCACCACTGGCTACCACCAAATAAGTAACAAAAATCTGGAGCTGTCAGCAAATCTTCAGTTACCTCATTTCCTCTTCTCTTTTTACTCCTTGGTTTCCAATCGCGGGAGAGCATCTGCTTATTTTTGGAACAAATACCAGGAAACTGTTTTGCCTTTGCTCTTTGCCTTCAGATTCTGCTCTGAGACTACAACAAAATAGCAAGACTGAAGCCAGGTAGGGATTTTTTCAGTGAATGCAAGCTCTCCATGGGGCAATGTCTGGGTCTCCAGGGATGGTGGGAGCAGAGATGGAGTGATCTTGTCTCAGGAATGCACTACATTCAACCCATTCCCAAGTTTCTCCTCAAAAATCACACCTACAAACACCCACAGAACGTGTAAATCCACGATGGGAAGATTATCTTTTATTCCCTTCTTTTTTTCTTCCCTACAAACCAGACAATTCCCAAGGACAGTCATTGTTATTTCTCAGTGTATCTCAGGTTGGGACAATTTTGTCCTAAACCTACAGCTGATGCTTTCAATTACAGCTTTAAATTTTCCCCTTTGATGACCACAACCTTCATCTTCCCCTCTTCTTCAGGACACCCATTCTTTCCACATCTATTTAGGGAAAAAAAACAACACCTCAGATCTCTCACTTTTTTTCCCCATTACCTCCTAATGCCCAAAGTTTAATCTTCAAAACTACTCTCCCAATTTATCTTGATTAATGCCCATCTGCTGTTGAGGGGAACACCCTCGCCCATCCTACTGTCAGAGTCCTGGATATCTATAGATAATTTCACATCCCAGTCCCCCAAGTGTGTGACTTGCTGCTTAGAATCCATAATGAACTAAGTATCTCATTTTCCATATATATATCTTCAATTAGGACACACTGGATGCAGAGCAGCCCAGTGATTATTTTGCTGTTTATCACTTCGTTTTTTTTCTTTGAAAAGTCAGTTTGGGAACCCAAACTTCAGACTGATACACCTCAAGTGATGCTTAGGGCTTTAAAGCTTCACTAAAGATCTTCCTGAACTTGTTCCTTTATCTGTAAATTAAGGTGAACATTTTCCACAGTGCCAAATACAGCAAAATCAAATAAAATTAATAACCCATTCTCATAACAACCTTTTTTTCAAAAATTATTGACCCTAAATGACCATGCTTATAAAAAATATTACCTATTTGTAGGTAATTTCCTAATAGAAAACAAGATCCTTATATATCATGAATTTATTCTCACTCAATAACTCAGGTGTGTCTTTTTGTCTCTTTGACCTCTGGATATGCTAAAAAAGAATAGTAAATAAATCCTGTGACTCGTATTCCCATTCCTACTCTCTACTGAATATATTTTCCCTGAAAACTTCTCGGCTCTCCTGCTGGTGTTGGATAACACCACATTTTATTAAAGATCTGTGAAGCGTTTCCTAAGATGTTACATGGTGGGTTTTTTTTTTTTAAAGACCTTTTAAGCTTTACGAAATCTTCTTGGCTTTGCATAGGTGATAACAGGAAAGAAGAATAATGAGATAAAACCTCTTCCTTCAGTTTTTTTTTTTTTTAATTGAGGAACAAATTATTTCATAGGCTCTCATTAGTTATGCTTATGGATTCTAATGACAAGGTGCCAACTTTCACACTTTAAACAGGTTAATTAGGCAGGTAGTAACGAAATTGGGTGATACCTGTGCCACAGCTCCTAATAATGTGCTTAAATGTCTGTAAACCTGAAAGGACATTTGCAGCTCCAGCTCTTCTCAACACTACATAAATAAATGTTTTCTACTTAATAGGCAAACTAACTTTAAAGTCACACTTTGGTCACCATTGTTATGTTTCACAAAGTAGATGTTGATATTTCTGCTCTTTTTAAGACTATAAAGGGACACCAAGAAAGCTGGAAGAGCTCAACTGAGTGTTTATTTTCCTTCTATCCACCGGCCATGTGTGTTAAATATTTTAATACTATTTCTTTCCCCCAAAAATAATAAAATTAAACTTAAAAATTTGCTCTTTGGAGATCTTCTGTGATAAAATTGGTGCAGGAATATGAGCAAGTAGCAGGCACTGAGGTTAGTTGAGTGACATGTGTGCACAAGGAAGGAAAGACTTTGAGAAAAGAAAAGAGAAAATAACAAGAAACACAACAAAAAATGAATTTCAGGCTTCCAAAAAGCAAGTATAAATAGCTGTATGATTTACCTAATTTAAGAAATATCTACTAAAGAATGCCAGAGAAGTATCCTTAGCTGGAAAAGTTGCTAATGGCCAGTCATGTTGGAAGGGATAGAAAGAAATGCTTGAGTTTCATTTTTCTACTTGAAGTTTTCAGGCACAATTGGTTCAATAATTTATGACAAACAAAATATTACACAAGTTTTGTGTTCCTTCTTGCTCGTGATTTTGCTCACACAGCTATTTTGATTTCTAGGAAAGTATTTGTTATTTCTAAATATTTACTGGATAGTTTATGCAAACAAGTGTTGGATTTATTCATGCCCTGATCATTTCTACCAGTCATTGTTTATAATACACAATTTGTCATCGAAATCACATGGGTGTTGTATCCATTCTCTTCCTGAATATTTGACTGCTTCAAAAACGGGGAATAACAAGGCTGGCAAGTGAATGAACAATAACAAAGCCCTTCCTGGTATGAATTTTTTGAACAAATAAACATTTAGGCCAAACTTAAAAGGTCTTGCAAATATTTGGATGAATAAACCAGTCAGGGCTCATCTGAGCACTCGCCCAGAGCAAATAACATGACCCCACAGAAAACAGCAAAGCAAATTTCCAAGGCATGTTTGGAGAAGTGATCTTCACCAAGTATTTGGGATTGTTTGACCACATATGTCCCAGTGTTTACTCCCAGTGAGCTTGAAGGCATCTTCCTAACAAATGAGTTTGAATGTGAACTGAATTCATGGTATCTATGCTATTTTTTAAAAAAATCTTTTAAAAAAATTTTTAAAAAACCCAAGAGAACAAAATAGGATTTTATTTTTACATTAAGTTCTGAGATTTTTCTTTTTTTTAAGCATAATAGAAACTTTCAGCAACATTCTGTTGACTGATGAGAAGCTTCACTATGCAAAACATCAGTAATTTTTTTTACTTCACAAGTGAACTCTTCTAATAACTTTTTGCTCCATGTTTTATTTGTTTGTTTGGGTGAGGATTGCTTGTTTTCTTGCTTTTAGCTGGTGGCATTGTGAGTTGGGAACAATTGTCTTCCCTGGGATAGAGCTTAATACAGCTGGAAGTACCGGGAAGTCAGCAAGTAATTGATAAATGCAGTGAGTAAATGGTGGCTTATCCAACAAAAACGAAATTTAAGTTCTCAGGACTAGGTGGTCTAAAAAGATTAAACTCCACTCTGCTGGGGTGTGTTGAATAATGATTGAACACTCAGAGCATCTCAGCCCTGCATCTCCCACTCTTTTTATTTTACACATTACAATTACCAGCCATGATCTTCATTCATCACTTATTGTGGGCGACAGGCCATAATCCTCATTCATGACCAGCTATAACAAAAAAAAAAAAAATCCACAACAAAAAAACAACCCAGCACACAAAACAAAAGCCCTTCATGCTACTTAGAGAGAACATGACATTATGCAGAGTTTCCCTCATTCTAAGAGCAGTACAGAGATATAACAAATGCTACAGCAGAGATGCTTTTAAGCCATTTGTTTTTTAAAAATAAAAAGATGCAGCTTCCCTAAGTTGTTGTAGGGAAGAGAAAAACCAGGGTGGAATTGCAAACATGTATATCATTACTGCAACTGCATTCCATTTATTTCCCTTTGCAAAATAAATTACATAAATGGGGTTTGTATTGTTAGCTATTCTTCATCCAGAGATTGGGATAATTAGGTTTCAAATACGGTGATGTTTTAAAACACATTTAATTTAGTAAAATTGGTAAGGAAGCTGCAGCAATTAAAAATAAAGGACAAAAGTTTCTTTTGCCTTCCTGGGTAATTTGGGGTGAATTTAGACTATGGCATTAGAAGTACAAAAGGTAACTAAAAATGCCATTAAATGAAATGTTCCCAGTCCAAGCAATTTCCTTCTTAACAGAAAGTAAAATGCAAACAGAGATTACTAAAACCCTGCTGTGTTTAATTTAAGTGTATGTAAGCCTTTTACTCACAGTTATTTTGTCTGGAGATAATCATGTAGATCCTCAGTGGTCAGAGCTGTGAAGCGTGTGTTGTCAAAAGTTGCTCACTCTTTGATTCCCCCTCGCTTCTGTCAGCCATGGTTCACATCATGCAAGCTCAGCTCATTCATCTTCTGACAGGGTGGGATTCTCCCATTTCTGTCTCCATCAATTTGTTCCTGTCGCCTCTGGATTGCTCGCAGGAACACCGAAAAAGTGTGTGAGTTGGGTGCAAATGCTGATTATTTCTCTGGCTAAACAGGAACACACTGGAGGGATGGAGCACTTTAGCTCTTCCAGCACGGCAGCAACAGGCAGGGGTAGGGTTTTAAAAACAGGGGGAAATTCGGCATCTCTTGCACATTCATTATCCTGCAGAAATAAAAGAGCTGGAGATGCATTAGATACAGAACCATGCAATGACAGAGGCTGCTCTGGAGAGGTTTGTGCATCTGAGAGGCAATTACAGGCAGCAAGAAATTAGGGGCCAGTTGTGCAGTACAGTCCTGTCTTGGGCAAGGGGGTCAGTGGGGAGTTTTGACCACAAAAGAAGTGCTGGGGGGGGGAAGTTTCTTTTGTCACACAGATTTTTCTCTTACTGCTTTATACTGGTGCCATATTTCTGGTCTGAAAGTGCTCCTAGAGAAGCGAGGGCTTTTTTGCTACCTGGTGCTGGAAAGGCCTTGATTCATAACACTGTGTAGACAGTCACTACAGCTTCCATAGGGACCAGAAATTGCATTTCCCACGACGCAGAGGAAGCAGAGTGGATGTAAAACAGTTTACATTTGCCAGTCCTAGAGTGTGGAATAATTCCAGCAGCCACCAGCTGGGGATGAGCCAAAAGCTGGGATGCAGCAAAGGCTGATGTGCTGCTCCTCAACTGGCAAAGGCAAAATTGCAGCATCCCAGGGTTCAGACAAAGCAAAACGAAACTGGAAGGTTTGAGTGCAGTCTGGCTGCCAGCATGTCCCATCCTGTGACCTTAGGGAGCACCTCAGACCCAGCAGCTGCTTTGGCTTGTCCTGTCAGGCTCATTCGCATTGCCCTTCATTTTCAGCATGTGCCACTGCTGTGGTTGCACATGGATTTTACAACCAGGAACAAAATGGAACATATTTTTAGGAGTTCAGCCCCTGAGAGACTGGAATAAAAAGACCAAATACACCAAGCAATGGTCAAGTGAGACATGATCCAAAAAAAAAAAAATAAAAACATGCATCTCAAAGAATTGTAGACTCGTGGAATCACAGAATGGTTTGGGTTGGAAGGCACCTTAAAGCTCATCTTGTTTCAAGTCCCCTGCAATGGGCAGGGACACCTTCCACTAGCCCGGGTTTCTCCAAGCCCCAGCCAACCTGGCCTTGGACACTTCCAGGGATTCAGGGGCAGCCACAGCTTCTCTGGGCAACCTGTGCCAGGGCCTCACTAAGCAATTTCTTCCTGACATCTTACCTAAATCTCCCCTCTTCTAGTTTAAAATTGGGCCCCCTTGTCCTCTCACTGTCTACCCGTGTAAAAAGTCACTCTCCCTCTTTTGTATAACGTTCATGTCACTGAGGTGTGACATCAGTGTCTCTTCTGGTGCTAGGTTTTGAACCACACAGAGATTTGGTCACCAGCTTCCCCCCCTGAGCCCAGGGCCCAGGTCAGTACATGGGGAAAGGCAACTGGGGGAAAACATTAACTTCCCACTGTCTCAGATGCTTTCCAAAGACAACTCCTTCCACTGTGGCTGGACATCATTCCTGACCAAAGCTTCTTTTAAAGAAAATGTTTTATTCTGTGTGGTTTTGTTTTTTTGGTTTGTTTTGGTTTTTTTCAGTTTTGTTTTTTGTTTGTTTTGTTTTTTCATGGTAATGTGGTGCTTGGGTTTTTTTGTTTGATTTCTTTTCTGTTGAACACAATAACATTACTTTTTTTGCTCCTGGGCTACTTCTGTGAACTCAAGCTCAATTCACTCCCACAAAAAAAATTATCACATCTCCTACCCTGCAGGAAAAAAAAAGGTGTTTTCTTCTATCATCTGGGCAGGAAAACACAAAGATGACCATGATATTAAATAAGACCTTTATATCTTCTTAGATTTTTCTCTTGTGCTTGGCATAGTGAGTGAAGGAGCTCTGACACATCTATTGCTTTTAATATGAGAGTAAGCAGAGAATGATGGCAATTACCCCTCTGCAGGGAAGAACCTCTGCTGGAAGGCACCAAGAGCCCTGCTCTGACTCTGCTCTTCTTTAATGTGCTCTGGGAAATTGAATATGAATTAGTGGGATGCAATGTGCAGTCTGGCTCCTCACTGCACCTGGCCTGACTTCTACAACAAAATATGATGCTCCTACCCCTGGCAGGCAGACATGACTTAAATAAAAAACAATATATTAAAAAAAAAAAAAAAGGAATTTTTATGGAAATAGAAAATTATAACAAAATCTGTATGATTTTAATTGGCTATAAAGCACTATCAAATAGCAATTTTAAAGCAATCTTTGGTTATGTTGGGTGTTTTACCTCGTCAGCACAGCTCAGCTGCTCTGAGTCTGCCACAAACTTCTCAGACAGGAGATTTTTCTCAGTTACAGCCCTTTGTCCTGTAGGAATCCATCTGACAGCAAATCTGAACAGAAGCACCCCATCCCTAACACACCATCACCCTGGCACAGGGAGACACTGAGCATATGCAATAACTGGTTGTTAACTAAGGAGGGATCAGAACTCCATGTGAAATCTGTCAGGGAGCTCTAATATCTTAATATCAGCCACGTCCTGTAAAAGAGGATTTTATCAGTGATAAAAAAATCCTGTTGATCCAGCTGCCACGAGAAAAGTGCTGGTTTGGGGTGGTTTTGTGCAGGGGGGAGGACAGGCAAGTAAAACAGTTTCATTCTTTCATCCAACATTATCATTGTGGTCAGGAACAGGAAGGGTTTCTGTGCCCGTGCTGGTGTATTGTCATGATAATTTTGCAGGGAAGAGTTACAGCGTGTGTCAATGAAAGGAAAAGCATTTCTGGCCAATTAAGATGAAATTATAAATGCTAGGAAAATACAGATTCTAGAAATGCTAGAATACTGTGGGTCTTTTGCCAATTTTTTAATATTAAATAGACTACAATTTGGGGGAAATTATTTTCTATGGAGAAGCCTCTTTGCTATTATTTTTGAGCTGGTCATCTCAGTCATGTCTCTAGATTTTCATGATATATTTTATTTTTGTAGAGATCTGACAGAAAGCTTGTATCTGAATTCAATTATCTACTAGAGAATGCGAGCCACTCGTGTGTTTCAGGATGACTTTGGATTGCTATCAAGATATGTTCTAACCATAAACTACTAGGTTACCAAAAAACTCCACTTGGAGGACAGTTAAAGCTTAAGGTTAGGAAATGATCACAAGCACCAGTGACTACCTTTAATCATAGCCTGGTTTGCCAAGATGAATTTCCTTGGTATAATGTCTTTTCTTCTGTACCAAATTATGGAAGATTATAGGCTCTTTTACTTTGGGAAAGTCTTCTTATTTCCCAGCATAAAATGTTATTATCTACCTGATGAGTATTGTCTGCAGGAAAATGCAAATGCTGTGTTGGAACAATATTGTTTCTCATTAGGTCACATATTATTAGACTCTTTAGGCTTAGTTCTGTTAAACCTAAAAAAAAAAATAAAGCCAACTGTGTTTAGGGTTCTGGAAATGAGGTTTTATGGAACGATATGAATTATGGTTATGTGCAGACACTTGGAATAAAACTGCTTCTGAGCAACTAGAGGAAAAGTTGCAATATTTGAAGTTTATAAAAAGCTTCAGTTTGGAATGAAAACAGTCCTTTCGCTGCCTCCCGCCCTCCCCCTTGGTCTCCTCTTGGCACTGGGAAAATCCTTGCCATGAAGGAAGTCGGGATGATGAGCAGCTGGTCGTGCCATGGAAGCCTAGCAGATGCAGTGTGAAGAACTTGCTCCTCTTTAATTAAAGGGGGAATTAGAATCAGCTTCTGGATGCCTCAGAAACCACCTTTTCTCTCTATCGGGAACAAATCTCTCCCCCTCGTCAGACACCCAGGACTCAGGACAGCTGAGCTTTCTGATATTCTTAAAATTAGATAAGTTTATACTAAATTCTGCTTCTTTCCAGATATTCCTCATCAAAATAGCCTTTCTCAGTCTTCAAATATCCCTTTGCTCAAATTGCCATTTTCTGAATCAGAGAATTCCTTGGATCGGTGCTGAATAGCTGGTTAAATTGCTCATTATAACAGTCTTCTGGTAAACATTTTTTATATTTGGGAACTATTTCTGATTTCTGTGAATGCCCAGTTACTTTTAGATACTTCACAAACAGTAGCTGTAGGTGTTCCCTTATTTTTCCTTCTGACTATTTCTATTCATTCTTGGTTCTTGGTGTATACTGTTGATCCCCTAATATGATATTTCCCCCTGTCTCTTCTTGATTAGATCATTGAAGCTTTTTCAAAGAGGGGAATAATTAATAGTGATTGGTGAATAATCAAATCAAAAGGCAATTAATGAATAATGCACACCCTGCACAAATTTTCAGACATTGATCATCTGTTAATCTGGTGCAATGTTTTGAATTCAGATATTTCTTCATTCATAAACTCGTCATGTGTAAGCAGGGTTTGAATGGTGCGGGGTAGTGAATGACAGCAAAGAAAAATCAGCTTATTTCTTATAGAAAAAGAGAGAAACAAACTCAAATTGTATAATTGTTGCATTGTTACAGCTCTTCTCTCTAGGCTTTGATGACTCAGTTCGTCTACTCCTGTCATCACCTGAAACCAGGGACTAAATCAAGATATTTTACAACATGTTGTGCAGCCACTGGATATTTCCATGTGCTGTACCCAAGGTCCAGGAACTTTGTGGTTGCTGAGAAATCTGGGAAACAGCACTGGGATGGGAGCTCCCTGGGAGCCTCTGACTGAATCTTTAGTGAACAGTCATCTCCTTTGATAGATGACTATTTTTCATGGACTTTTGATCCCTGCTTTGGGACACACACAGTTTTAGCGGTTGTTTTTTCTTGGCTTTTAATTTACTCTGATGTGCGGCAAGTTGGAGAACTGGGAAGGCTTCAAATCTCTGTTTGGCAAATGATGCCGCACAAAATTTTTCGTAGTTAGCCTTGCAGGATCAGAAGGGTTTGACTTTGCTCACTTGGTTCCACCTGGTCTCTCCCATTTCCTTTCCTTGGGACTCCTCTTAAACAGTGTGGGGGAAATCTCTAAGTGGGTTGATGTGTGCCCTCTCGTCCAGGGTTGGCAGAACTACTGCTGAATTTAGGGATGTGGCCACCAAGGGGACCCCAATCTCTTCCCAGCTCCTGGTGCAGTATGTGCATAGAAAAAAATCACAATCTCCAGAAGGTTAAAATCATCATTCTACTCAAAAATTATCTGTCTCCAAGTAACTGATGGGAAATACTAAGTGAGAGAGTCCTAACCCTGCTTCTGCTCGTCCTTCAGCCACTCAGAGTGCACAGCCCTGAACCCTCAAACCAGAGCACACAGAGCTTTCCAAAGCTTGGACAGATTCCTCCACTTCTGCCTCTTTGAATTCACAGCTTCATGTTGCTGAAATCATGTTGAGAAGTCAATTAAGCATCTGAGGACCAAAGTTTAGGCATCTAAGTCCATGTTGGTAAAACTCAGAATTTTGGGTGCTTTGGTAACTCTGTGTATCTTGTTTGGGATGAAAGATACCTTAAGGTGTAAATTCAATCCGTTCTTGCTGGCTTTAGCCATTGTAATGTTTTTAGGCTTTGTAGTGCTTGCTTCCAAAGGGAAAATGTTGCATCTTCTAACTTCTCATAGCCTATGAAACCCTTCAGGCACCAAACAAGTGGGATACTCGTGGGGAATTCTATGTAGCACCCATAGATATCCCTTTTCCTTTCCTGTTTCTCCGAGGGTCCCAAATCTCAGCTATTTTTGCTGAATATGGTACCAAAAAAACTTTTTGGTTTTGCTCAGAGGAGATTCAAGACTTTGGAGCAAAGTTGTATATGGCACTCCACTCTCCAATGATTGTATGAAAAATACATTGCAAAACTTTAAAATCCAAATAAAATATATTTTAGAACTGTATTAGTTGTGACTAATGCACATAGCTTTGAACATAGATTATAGTGAATTATGAACAGACAGTTTATAGGGTTTTATTTATCAAGCTCATCTAAATGAACAATATTTTATTAATACAATTAAAATATAATGAACAAGTAGATGAAATTTGTTAATTTAAAAAATAATGTTGGCATTGCCAGTGCTCTTCCCTCATTCACTTCTGTTGGCATGAAGTGTGTATTTATTGGCATGAGTGGGTATTTATATGTGTATGTACATACACATAAAGTACACACACATAGATACATCTCTTTTTTAGCTATTTTAGTTGTAATTCATAACTACGGAGCTACAGTTTATTATAAGGTTACTCAAGACAAACTGTTCCATTTCCTCTATTATCCAAACAGAATGGTTTATGGTCAGCCTGGTCAGGATGAAATTCAAATGGCCTCAGAGTTCAAAGGAATGGCGATGACTCGAGTAAACCATTTTTGTAATCTCTAAATTCCATTCTTATAAAAAAAAAAAAAAAATTGGCTGGAGTTTGTAATGGCCACGGCAAGATTTTGTGAGGTCAAGAGAATAGAGAGTGTTGTGTGTTTTGACTCTGTCTCGGGACAGGTAGTGAATATTTGTGAATGGGTTCGTGTTACGCTGTTTCAAATGTTTTAAGTTCGTGGGGTTTTTTTTTCCCTTTTTTATTGATTAATGTGTAAATATGGGTGTGAACATATAGTTGGGATACTGCAAGGGGGGGGATCTCAATCCTGGCACAGTAATCTGGGATATTTCCACTGGACTTGTGTAGGGAACATCATACACAGGGAGGAGAAAGAGCTGTATGGAGACTTTTCATGGTTTATTTTACATGAACGTGCACATATTCAAGAGCTGTGTCTGGGAAATTCAGCAATAAGCTGCTCCAGCACGAGGAACTAGGATGGTGGAGCTTCTGGATCTGTTGCTGTAGGAGCAACATACTCTGTATTGGTGTGTTTATGCAAATGCATTAGTAAAAGTGATTAAAAGCTGCTTTTATGGTTACAAACCCATTTTCTCATGCCTATCCCACCTATCTTGCATGTTTTCTCTTCCCTTCTTCAAGTCCCTCCCTCCCAAACCATTTTCACGTACTCGCCCATTTTTTTCTATAGTAGAAAGTGTCATGGACACAGAGGGACAGGACAGGGGAATGGTTTCCCTGACAGAGGGCAGGGTTAGATGGAATATTAGGAAGAAATTCCTCCCTGTCAGGGTGGTGAGGCCCTGGTACAGGTTGCCCAGAGAAGCTGTGGCTGCCCCTGGATCCCTGGAATTGTCTAAGGCTAGGTTGGATGGTGCTTGGAGCAACCTGGGCTAGTGGAAAGTGTCCCTGACCATGTCAGGGGGTGGGACTGGATGATCTTCAAGATCCCTTTCCATCCAAACTGTTCCAGATTTCTATGAAAAAGAAAAAAGTCACATTCCTACTTATCTAAGAAAAGTTATAAGTTAGTCTGTCTATTCTGGTCTTGTCTCAGACTTGGAATGGTAAGTCCAGCAATCACCAGTACCTCAGAAAACCATGGAGTGAAAACACCCTTCACTTTATCCTGAAAAGCAAAAATCAGGATATTGTAGAGAGAAAACTTTTCTGAGAGGATCTTCTCAAAGAAATTCCTTATAAGCCAGAAGAAAGTTCCCTGTTGAGCAAAACCCTATTTGAGGCCTGAATAACTCTTACAACCATCCTCATGAACTTGGAAGAGTGTTCTCTTTGCATTGCTTTAGACCACAAGAATTCAAAATACAGTTTTTAATATATATGTGTCTCAACACAAAGGCTGAAAGTTGGAGTCCCACAGCAGGACCTGACTCATGAAGAGCTGAAAATGTTGTGTATAGAACAGAAGACTGAAACTGGGGAGAAAGAGAGAGGTAAAAAGATGAAAATTGAACATGGGAGTCTACAGACCATTGTGATAAAACTCAAAACAAAGTCCAAGAGGTGCAATTCCTGACCTTTTTTTTCCTTCCTTTCTTTGTTTTTGATTGGTTTGGTTTTGTTTGGGGGATTTTTTGTTGTTTTTGTTGTTTAGTTGGTTCATTTTTGGGGAATTTCTTTTGGGGGGGATTGGTTTTTTTTTGGGGGGGTAGGGGGGTTTTTTGTTTGGTTGGTTTTTTGGGGTTTTTTTGGTGGTGTTTTTTGTTTGGTTTTTTTTCAACTGAGCATGTTTTCAGGAGAAGCCCTACATTTCCACAATAATGTTTGGTTCAGAGTCAAGATGTGGCACTTAGGGACATGGTTTAGTGGTGGACTTGGCAGCATTAGGGTGATAGTTGGACTTGATGACCTCGGAGGTGTTTTCCCACCTAAATTACTCCATGATTCTAAGATGCAGTGACAAGGCCTGAAAATCAGATCCCCACTTCTACACCAAACCCTCACTTTAATGAGCTCCTGTTTTCCCCCCAAGGGATTTAAATTGTGAACTGAGCCCTGTAGCTGTGACAGAGCAAGTCCTCAGGGGGGAGACCAGCTCTGACCATCTGGCCAGAGAAAGGTCTGACCCCACCAGCACATCAATCAAACTGCAGGTTTCCAAGGGATAATGCTGTCAGAAACTTTGCCACGTGCCAATGGCAGGTGTCTGGATGTTGGGTGGTGGTTTGATGGGGAAGGAGGATCAGTGTTTTGAACACAACCTCCAAAAACCCGCCCTGGTCTCACTTGAGGCACCTCTCCTCCTCTGTGGGTCTGGTTTACAGGAGCATCCCTTTGAGCTTGTCATGTTGATTGATGATTGCTGCTGGATCCTATCAGACTGTACTGGGTACTTTGATACAAAATCTTCTTCTGAAAGCACATTGGAATCTTCTTAAGGTGGCTCTCGTCCTGAGATGTTTTAAAAGTTGCACCATTAAGTCACCTGTGATATTCAGCAAGCTTAAATATCTTCAGCAGGCAGTGATTTGTCAACTCAGCATCACAGTTTATGACAATGCTCTAAAAACCTGTAAAATTAAAGAAACCTTGCAGTGCTAATATTGTCAGAAATAATATAAACTGAATTCCATAAACAGTTTATCTGACTGATTTCAGGTTTGCTCAGAAACTGAGTAAATTAATGAAGAAAAAGACATTAACCTCTTGAAAAACTGCCTTTAACTAAGAATTATTAGGACACAGTTGAAAGATATTTTTGAGTTTTCTAGGACTTTATTGGAATCCTACTGTAACTAGTAATTATAATGCTGTTGAGCTAAATACCTTTTTTTCTTAAAAAAAAAAAAAAATAGATGCCTTCAGCCCAAGATATTTTGCATTCTAGAAGCAAGTTTTATTCCTAGGGTTTGTCAAGCTCAAAATTTCTTGAGGTTGGTCAGACATCACCCAGACTGAGTTCTTACAAGAAAGGTGTCACTATGTATGGTCTGAGTTTGTGCCTGCTGAATCTAACATGAGCTGAGCTCATCTAATTTGCCTTATCTCCATTTTTTTCCCTCTAACACCTAATGGCTGCATTAGGAATCTGCCCAAGATAAAAAAGTGTGAAATATGCCTCCTAATTTATAATGTAAATTTTTGCATAACAGGATCAAAACTGTTATCCTGTTGTGAATGTAACATCAGAGTGAAATAACAAGCAGTTTACCAGTTAATATGCAGGCTAATCTGACAAAAGCACTTTTACATTCATTTACAGAGTGACTGTCACCCTAAAAAAACTCCTGGGAGATAAATGAAACAAACCAAAACAAAATAAAACTTTAATCATTTCCATAACAAAAATAAAACAACTGTGGTGTACGTAGGGAGGTTTAGAAAGGAGAAGAAAAGGAGAAGGGATAAAGAAAGAAAGATGGCAAAAAAAAAATACACTAAAATTCAACAAAGGATGTCACATCAAGAAAACAATGGCGAAAAATTGCTCATTTCTCAGGAGAACAATTGTAATGAGAATGGGAAACTGGTACTGAACCAATTCTCTTCTCAATCTTCAGATCTTAATCATGTGATCCTCTTAGGATGCCAGAATGTAGTTTTCCTAAAGGCCTGTATAAGCATGTTCAGTGGAAAATCTGTCTACCAGCAGGTGTCTTTTAACTTTATTTTGTCGTCAACATGAAACAAAGATTAGAAGAATGGCATGAATTAGTTGATAAGTATTAGGGAAGCAGGTGAAAAGCAGGAGGATTGTGTCACAGTAAGGCTTCCAGCTTATCCACAGGCTGCAGCATTCAATTAGGGAGTTGGCCCAATCCTTCTGCTGGGGAATATGGCTAATTCAAAGCTCATCTTAATAAAAAATGACCAAAGATTAAATTGTATATATAGAACTTTGAATTTGGGATGCAACATTAAGTCATAATGACCTTAATGAATTAATTGCATGAAGGTCTGCAATGGGTAACTAAAAATATAACTGATGAGTTACAAAGCAAATAGTTTTGCTGGGAGCATCAGGTCGTTCTGATTATTTCAGGAGAAGGAGGATGGATCTGCACAGAAAATTCTGGGGCCTTTTTTTTCTCATAAGGCAAATAGAGGACAACTTTTTTTTTCATTTTTCCAGCAGAAAGGAAAAGGAAAACCGTGTTATTTTCCCTCTTTCTTTTGTAGACCTTATGAATATTCCTCTCTATCTCTATTGACAAGCTGGGTACATTCATTGAGAAAGCGAATCAATACGGTGGACTTAAATACAATATTTGTTTTGGCTAATAACACAAAAAGCAACTATATTCCATGCAAAACTTGTAATGATTGTTATACCAGTAAGCAGGCCTTGGAATACAAACAATATATATTAAAAGGAGATGGTAGGACATAAATATATAAGTGAAACTGTTACTGCCAAGTCTAACAGCAGGATAGAGCAGCTTAGTGTACAAATTTTTTCAAACTACAGAAATGTAATGGTAAACCTGGTTTATTTTAGGAAGCAGAATATTTTCCTTGGGCACTGGATATCTTTGGGTACTTAGATTTTAAAGGACTGAAGAGTTTCAAAGCCAGAATCAAATCCATGTGTTATCATGTCACTATAAAACAAAAGATAAAAATAACCGTGTTTGAAGAGCTGTAGCGATAGTCCCGTAATTGTGATGGTGTAGTTGAAGTAGAAGGTGAAGGTTTTTCTACCCACCTCACTGACCCTATCCTAGAAAAAATTGGTTGGCAAACATCAATTTCCAAGAAAACTTGATCACTGTTAACATGTGCAAAAGAACTGCAACGCCTCTAAGAGCGGAAGGAAGGCTTTCCTTAAAAACACATGTTTAACAAAGACATTTCTGCTCCAACCACCACTTTGCATAAATATCCTTGATCCTCTGGGGTATTTCCTCTGCTGGAGAGTGGATGGTGCTGGGGAGCTTCCTGGGTGGGGGCAGGTCTCCTCCTGAATGTGATCAATGAACTCAATTACGACCCCGTTCCAGAGGCTTCCAGCCTCAGTTTGTGGTGATACACAGAGCCCGCCATCCCTGACGCTTCTCCCAAAATCTCTTCAATAAATAAGAGGATACCAGAGAACTCTGACTTGCTTTCTTTTTTTTTTTTCTTTTTTTTCCCTTTTCTCTTTTTTTTTAACAGCTCTTCTGGGTCCCCAGTTGATTTTCTTCGCAAGGTTAGTTGCTAATACATTCCTAGCACCCATGCATTATTAATGCTCACCGCTCTCCAAGGTGGCAGTGACAAATAGGGAGCAAAATTCACTGACTAGTGGGGAATGTACTTTTTAGTCATGCTTGAATTTTTCAATCCATTCTGCTTGTTGAGGATTTTTCAGTGGAGGTACTGTAGCAAAATATGATTTTTTTTTTTTCTATCCAAACCTAAGAAGCACTCTAGTAACCAGTGGAAAGCTTATGAGTCAGGGCTTTTCCCAGGAGGTTTTGAGGGGGAGTAGTGCAAAAAGTACCTTTTGATGTTTTCAGTAGCATGGAAGTCATTGTTTTTCCTCCCATGTAGTAAGTGGCAGTTTTGACTGCAAATCGACTATGCATGCAGTCAAGTAAATTATAATATTTTAACTAGGCTGTGCATGCCAGCTGTAGCATTCCCAGAAATAATACCAAGTGTGTATCATGAGAAACATTGATTTTTAATGTGCAGATTTGTTTCTTCAGATATAAAACTCTATTAATTTTGCAATATAAAGAAGCAATCTGTGAAATACATTCTTAGACTGTTATTGGTTACTATAAATCCCACTAGTGGTACCAGCACACTTGTTTAATTCAGAATTACTTCATTTAAAGTATGATTTTGAGCATGTGGTGGAGGTGCTGAAGATTTGGCAAATACCTCTTTAACATAACAAATAGCTGACTGTAAATATTAACCTAATTCTTCCTAATGTTTAATAGAGGGATAACTCACTGGACAGAATAATGAATTCTTTTCTAATGGCTCTACATAGGGGATTAACACCTTCACTCAGCCATCCAGAAATGCACTAGAATTATGGATGTATCTATTTTGGGGGTTCTTCATATTGGTCTAGTTCTGAACAATATGAGTATGAGTCAGGCAGCTTTGGGGCAGGATTTGCTTTAGGGCTCTGAGAGACCCTGAATCAAGAAGATGACCCAGGCTGGAGCCAAGGAAAGAACAATGTGCAGAGTCCACAGATCATATTTTCATAGAATCATAGAATGAATCAAAGAATGGCTTGGATTGGAAGGGACCTGAAAGATCATCTCATTCCAGCCTCCCACCGTGGACAAGGACACTTTCCACTATCCCAAGTTGCTCCAAGACCCATCCAACCTGGCCTTGCACACGTCCAGGGATGGGGCAGCCACAGCTTCTCTGGGCAACTTGTGCCAGGTCCTCCCCACCCTCACAGGGAAGAAACTTTTCCTAAAATTCCATATAACCTGCCCTCTGGCAGTGGGAATCCATTCCCCCTTGTCCTGTCACTCCAGGCCCTTGCAAACAACCTTTCTCCAGCTCTCTTGTAGCTCCTTCAGGCAATGGAAGGCCACAGTTAGATCACCTCAAAGCTTCTCTTTTCCGGGTTGAACATTCCCAGTTTTCTCAGCCTTTCCTTATGGCAGAGCTGCTTCATCTCCCTAATCATCTTGGTGGGATCCCCTGGACTTGCTCTGACAGCCCCATGTCCTTGCTGTGCTGGGGACCCCAGAGCTGGAGGCAGCACTGCAGGTGAGGTCTCACCAGAGTGGAAAAGAGGGAGAGAATCACCTTTTCCATCCTTCACCAGCCAACTATGTGTCTTTTTAAGTCAGAAATAATAGTTGGACAGGATTGGGATACAAGAGCAACTCAGTAAAACCTGATACGTTCTGCATTACTGATGGTAGTTTTTTGGCCATATGCATCGTTCTTAGTATATTTTTTTCCTGTTTGATAAATAAAATAAAAGAATTAATTTACCAGTCTTGCTGGTTCCTCCCCTTCCCTCCTCACCTGCAATCTGATTTTCAGACTGCGTTTCTTAGCTGCTCTCCCAGCCTAAAACTGGCGGTTGATTTATAAGTGAAATTAGAATAGAGTAGTGATTTGGGAATGACAAACGTATCCAGAGCTCTCAGTGATAGCACTGGAGGCTACCTTGGGTTGGAGGTTGTTATCTGAGCCTCTGTACCTCCACTGAGGTCTGCAACTGTGGGTTTATGCAAAGGAAAAGCTGTTACAGTGGGAGTGGGATCTGAAATAATGTCACTTAGGAGGATACATGGGGACCTGGAGACCAGTAATTCTGAAATAAGAGCAGGAAAGGGGTTATAATTTTTAACACCGGTACACAAAGATGAAAATGTGTTTGGGATGTGAAAAACATGATGTTCTGCTGTTCTTGTACATCAACCTATACACAAACAGGTCTTTGGAGTGGTTGGAAAGGCCTTTTTCCAAAGGGGATTTTTTTGCCAGTGCTCAGAAGGTTTCCTACATTTCTAAGTGTGTCCCTCACAAAGCTGTGTTCCTCCTGTGTTCTCCCAGCTCCCATGTTGCCTTTTATTCCAACTTAACCACTCTTTCCACCCTGTAACACCCTGCCAGTAGAGTAATGAAGTTTTGGGGGGCCACAGCAGATGGGTGAGACTGTGAGGAGGCACCAGGACATGCAAAGAACAGGGAGGAGAAGAGTAACCATGAAGGAATTACTCAGTTTTTATAGAGTCTTTAGAATGAGGGGAAATTCCTGTAGCTTTCCCTCAGTCTTGTGCCTTTTTCCCTTCTGAGTTTTTCTCATGTATTCATTGTAAAGTCACTGGAATATCAAAACACTATTTGGGGATGGTGACAGTGCATCCTTTCCAGTCATGATCCCGAAGAAACAATTAAAACCTGTCAAAGTAAAATAAGCATCAGTATTTCAGCAAGTTACATGTCACAGGAGTTGATAGGGAACACAATAAATAGCAAGGAGATGGGAGGAAAACACAAAGTAAGAGTTGAAAGTGAAGATGATGGAGAACAAGCATGTGGAAATGAGGGGTGATAGCTCAGGGAGCATCATATTAGGAAGGGGTGGAAGTGTCAGAAAGGAACCAGAGAGCAGCAGATTGGCTTAAAAAGAAAAAAAAAGTGTGTTCAGGAGATGTTGATGGAATCCATCCAACATCTGAACGACTCAATGAATAGCAGACTGTTGAAACTAGATGAGACACTAACTAATTTAGTTCAGGCTGTCAATAATTTAAATCAGAATGTTGCTGTATTCAATGCTAATATGAAGCCTCTGATTTCAGAAGCTTAAGGTTTTAAGAAGCTGGAATGAATCTGTGCCATCCTTTTCCAGTTGTTATTATTGTTCAGGGACTGCTGAAAGAAAGGTTATCATTTCCATGTTATTACTCTGTATAATTTTTAATATTTAAGATGTTGCATTTTTAAGCCATGATCTATATTATCTGCTTTGGAGGGTGATGTGTATGGTGGGAAAGGGCACAGTTTAAAACTGAAAAAGTCTGGAATGAGATGTATGGTTGCTACAACCCCTCAATTCCAGAGATTGCTGGTATGAGGAAAAATAAAATTCAAAGTCCTGTCTTTGGCAAAGCCCCCAGCTGCTCCCTTCCAATCTGCAGTGTCAGAAAACTCAAATACTTAACGAATCTTCTCATGTCTGTTGGCTTCATTTAGCAAACGTCTGTTCAGTTATCATGGATTAAAGGAAAATATTTATTTTAAAAAAAAATTCTCATTTTGGAGATATAGCAAATATGACTTAAAGAGAAATTCAAAGAAGGATTTTTATTTTTTTTTTTTTTAAGTTGTAATTTATGTTATGGGGACATGAAGTAATGTAACAGAAACAGAAAACAGTTTCTGGATAAGAGATTTTAGGAGGGGAAAAGAAATATTTCCCCCGGGAAAAATGTCTACCAATAAAGGATAAAAAGCAGGCAGAAAACTTATTTAGGCTCTCAGATATACGAATAGTAAGCATTGAAAAAATAGTGTCCAGCAGTGAGCATTACCATACCAGTTCAGCACAAATCTGTGATTCTAATGATTCTAGGAATCTAAGGATTCTGTGATTCTATGAATCACAGTGTAATTTAAAGGTGTTACTGTCGACACCTTCATAATGTACAGATTTTCTCAATAATTCTTCCAAAGCATGAATCTGTTCAATTCCTTTTTCATGTCCATTGAAGCTGGATTAAGAAGATGTCATATGATATCACAGATATATGTGGTCTATGCCTTAAAAAAGCAGAAAGCAGAATAATGAAAGTAGAAGGCACCAAGGGAAGGACCAAAAAAGGTACCAAGGCCCAGATGCCTTGGAAAACTTTATCTTATGGGTTTGGGGCCATCTCACAAGGCCTGACCACCCCTTCTCCAGACTCACTGGACTGTGACAGCAGGGATAGATCCCTGAGCAGCTGGAACCCGGTGGGAAATTGTGCTCTGATGAAGTCAGTTTTTTAAGAAGGTTTTAGTTACCTTGTTTCACCCTCAGGTTTGCTCTCATTGGATGTCACGTTTCCCAGCACAAAGCAAGGATCTGGATGTGCAGCAGGTTTTTCTGATTTATACAGAGCTTTGTGGATGTGTGTGGAGTTTTATGGAAAGATCTGGAGAGTTGAAACATTTGAAGAAGACAGGGTGGAAGCTGGAAAACAAGGGCTGTGTGGAAGCAAAGAGCTGGAAAGCAAGAAAAGAACCTGTTTCTGTTTGCTTCCCTGCTTTCAGAGTTGTGAGCTGCTGCTTTTGCCTTTCCTCTTTCCTTTGATGCATTCAATCTCTACTTTCAAAGTAATGTTTTATCTCCCCTGTATTTTATTGCATTCAGTGCTTATTTTTCCATCTGCTTTCTCTATACCTGTGGGAGCTCCCAGTGCCTACGTTAAGTGCACTCTGATATTATTCCAAGGTGTGCTACGGGCCCACCGGGAGGGGATGAAGCCTCCCTGGAAGCTGCAGCACAGCATAACTCATTTTTCAGGAACACAACATGGGCAGGAAAAAAAGTATTCCTCAGAAAAATACACAACAAGTTCAGTGCTTCCACTTTGTGGGTCTGCTGTGTGTACCACTGCTGTTACCATCCATGTGCCAGGACTGAGGACTCTTTACCTGGTGGCTTTGGGGTTCCTTGGGTTTTGTGTCACTCTCTTTATTTGGAAGATCCAGGGTGCAGGCTGGATTTTTATTTCTTTCAGTTATTAAGAACTGATGTGTATTTTCTTCCAGGTAAGTAAATAAGTAAAAAGAAAAAAAAAAGTAATATATTAAACCCATTTACGGACCTTTTCAGGTTTAACCAGTGAGCCAAATCTCTGACAAAACCTCACTAAGAAATATGGGTTACAAGACAGGATGAGGAAAACCCCACATCCAAACCACTTATTGGCTGAGTCACCAGTGCAGGAACACAAGAACCTCTTTCTAGAAGATCTAATTTATACAAGAGGTGATAGTTTAGAGGTACAAAAGTCACCCAGAAGACAAAACAAACCAACAGAGAAGCGAAGTACCACGGTCAGCAGTAAATACACCCTCTCTCCTCCCAGAGAGTTTGTTAGGGCTTTGTTTTTCCTTCTGTTGTTCTGGCCTAATCTCTTTTATGAAGAGCAATTTATCTTCCTCCCTCTGTCTTCATCCCATCAGGGGGACAGGTGAAGGAGCTGAATTTCCAAAGGCAGCAGCGATGCGCACCATGGATCAGAGGGCACGACCTGCTCCCAGCTCGGAATTTCTCATCTTTACCAGCACATCCAGAGCTGGAGCCTTATTTTTCAAAGGCACTTTACAGTACACATACAATTATTTAAGCAATTTATACTTAATTCAATTTTACACTGACAAATCTCTTGAAATCCTTTGCGTCCACATATCAAAACAGGCTACTGAAGAAAAATCTATAATATCAGCCTAAAATGCTACAGCTTCCAGTGGAAGATAATACTTTATCCTCCAGAATTCCTGCAGTAAAAAAATTCAAATGCTATTATATTGATAGTCAGATTAAAAATTAAAATGGCATGGATTATTAAATCACCTTGTTTGTTTGTTTTGCTGGGTTTTTTTAAGCACTTGTTTTATTTATTTTATTTATTTTATTATTTTGTTTAATTTAATTTAATTTAATTTTATTTTTTATTTTATTTTTATTTTATTTTGTTTTATTATATATTTATTTTATTTTATTTTATCTTATTTTGTTTTATTTTATTTTATTTCATTTTATTTTATTTTGCTTTTCTTTTCTCTTGTTCTATTTTGTTCTGTTTTGTTTTGCTTCATTTCACTCTTTTTAAGTACTAGTTTTTTTTACAAAACACTACACAAATTTATTGAAACTTGCTGCTCCTTAGACTTATCCATTGGAGGCTGGAATTCAGATCAGTCTGTATTTAGTCAAGTGTTATGAAGGACATGTATTGTTGATAGTTTGAGTAGGATATGGTCAGATATCCCTTTCAAAGTTAAATTATTTGCATAACAGGCACCATCAGCTCTCTCTTACCCCATCTTAACATTTTTTACTGAAAGTACGTTGAATAATTTTAAACTAAGTAAATGTAAAGAACCCAAATTAAGTTCTAACAGGTTATTATTATTTCTAGAAGGGAAAAAATAATTATTGAAGGCTTCTTCAAACTTCAGGTAACACCAACTAGTGCTGCTGCACTGGGTGTATGAGCTGAATCACCGTGAATCCAAATTAAATTTCCATTTATATCTCACAAAACTTAGCAAAGACAAATCCACGATAATCCAGGCCAGGAATCTGCCAGGACAAGTTCCATTGGGGAGATATTTTTTTCAGCTGTGGAATACACTCCTGCAAACCAGGATTTATAGCAGAAATGCTGACAGACAATATTGGTGATACTGTTCTAATTTATTTGTGTTGAATGGTTTTTTCATCTCTTTCCCTTTTAATGATCTAAGTCTTTTTGCATCTGGCAGTGTGTTTCCTCACTGTTTACCTTGCCTGCCAAAGCAGTATCATCCATCTATGACTATGCTTTTCTTGGTTTCTTACTCTCTGTCTTTAATATTTGGAGCCAATTTTCCATTTATTCCAGGACTCCTGTATCTCTGATGTTGCCATTAACTTGTAAAGTGGAACCCTGTCAAAAATGCTTTCAAGATGCAATTTTTTTATGGTGAAATATGCTCTTATGATCTGGTATATTTTTACCATAAGTACTGAGAAATCCTACATCTAGTTGGCATTTGCCACTACAAAAAAAATAATCCTGATGTCTTAGATCCTGAGTGAGGCATTTCTGCCTCTTCCTGGGTGCTCAGGACCTATCTGTGCTCACTTTACCAACCACAAGAGCGTTGAAAAACCTAGATAATCTGAAGGAGCATGTTGGGAATTTGAATCTCACATACATACATACAAACATATATATATATATATATATACACATATAAAATAAAGTGATGATTATGTAATCCAGTGACATTTACATTTTTGGAATGTAACCTCTGCCATCACACTTTGCAGTAGCAGTAATAACTCCTAAATCTCTGATTAGATGAATGTACTCCCATTGCAGTAGAAGAGAGGGAGGATCCATGGTTGTCTGGGCTTTTAAAAGTTTGGAGTCAGGGAACAGGGTTTGGCCTCCTTCTAAGCCTTGTTAAAGAAGCATCAGGGTTTTGGGGACATCTCTTGGAAAGGGGTTTGGGGCAATCCTGGATGGAGGGGTCTGAGGGCAAGACAAGTGAAGTTGTGGCTTCCCCATCCCTGGAAGAGTTCAAGGCCGGTTTGGAACAACCTGGGATAGTAGAAAATGTCCCTGCCCATGGCAAGGGGATGGAAGGAGATGATCCTTCCAACTCAAACCATTCTGTGATTTTATGACTGTCTTTTACCTCTCAAAGAGACATCCTCCCCCATCCCTTCCCAGATGATTTTGCTGCCTCTTCATTAGGATGGAGTAAGGAATGAGGAACATGGGGCCCACAGTGCAAACTGGGGACCTGCAACACCACGTACATGTAGCAAGGTCTGGTTTGGTAACTCATTGTCAGATAATATCCAGGACATCTCCAGTCTTGTCCCTTCTCCAGCAGGGACAACTGGACATACCCAGCTTCTAGTGTGCTCAGAAATTGCTTATTTTTTATCAAAGTTTAATAAAGAACACTATCCCAAGATAAAAACACAAATTACAGATGCTTAAGGAGGTGGGTAACCTGCCTGAACAAGTCAATTTGTTTTAGAGACTCTAGGACCAAAACTGAGATCAGGCATTTTAGATTGGCCTCTTTTCCTGCTTTCAGTTTGCATGAATCATGTGGCTTTTTTTCCTCCTGTTATTCTCAAGTATTGGCCACTTCTAGTGGGCCACAACTCTCATAGACAAGCCCTTAATTTAACAGCTCATTCTCGCTGCTTCATTTAAATAAAGATTCCAAGGGAAACTGTAATCCTACTGATTTGCAAATTGAACTGTTTTGTAGATGTTATTTAAACAGTGCCACTACGACTGTCTTTCATGAGAAACATGGTACAGTGAGAGAGATCAAAGATTCATAAGGAAGCTCTTTTTTTTGAAAGTCGATGCTCCTGGCTTCTTTAACTAATTGAAAAATTTTCTTTACAAGAACAGACCTTCAAGCACTGTGGCTGCTGCCACGAGCCTTATCATTACAGAGTTGTTACTTCCTCCTTTAAGGGACTGAGCTGGAGATTAATGGAAGCCTGTGCTGGCACTTTAGGATGAACTTTGTTATTTTCAGTGCACTAAACAAATCCTAACACACAGGTGATTATCAATGGCCTCAGATTGAAAATAAATGAGTGCCTCCCCTATTTTTTTTTTGAGCTCAGAGGCAGTGCTTCACAATTTCATGGGATGTCACAGGACTGAACTGCATTTTCTCCTAACTGAGGATGAATTTAATGATGATAAAAGGGAAAAAGAGTAGTAGTGGCTTGATTTTTGAGGTGAAAGCTGTGCATGGGGGAGTTGTTCCTGGGACTGCCTGGTCTGCCAAGGGACCAAGGTAAGAGATATTTGGGTTCTGGCTTTGGCACAATTTTCCCATGAGAAAGATGTTCAAAGAAGCTCTAATAAGAGAGCTAGCACTGTTGTGCATGAATGTTGTGAATGAAAGGTATCATCCCTCTCACTCTTCCATTGTAGACTTCACCATAAGACAGTAATTAAATTAAACTTCTTTAAGCATGTGGCTTATTCTTTTTTTTTTTTTTTTCTGAATTAGAAGTCACACTGGAGCCTCGATGCTCCCTGAGAGATGTGTGTAGCTGAGCCAAGTCTATCAGTCCCCAAACATGTCTGGTGATTTTCTAAAATGAGGAAAGGGGTGGTAAATGATGCCTTTTTTTTTTTTTTTTTTAACAGAAAGCCAGTTTATACGTGGCCTGTGTGTTTTAAGGGTACAATGGGATATTTATGAAGCAATGGTTTGACTTGGGTTATAACCATGGAATACTTTTGGCTTCAGCATGACACAGCCCATGAATATCAACTTGAATATATATTAAACTATAGGAACCCACAGGATTTATGGATCATATGCTGCCATCTGAAGTCAGAAAGAGTCTATGGTCAGGAGTGAAAGCCTGATTTGGTATTAAATATGAGCAGCTCTCACTGGCACTTGGGCTGGATCAGACAATAGCTCTATTTTTGAGTGCTGTCACTGTTCGGCAAAGAAGCACCAGCTTAGGTGCTAAAACCTGCCTGTTCCATTTGATAGCCTGTAAATAGTCCAAACCTTTGCACTTAGCAAACTCCAGGATTTACCCTCCAAGGTGTGACATTCTCAGAACTTACTGAGAAAAAAAAACAAAACAAAACAAAAAAAACCAACCAAACAAACAAACAAAAAAAAAAAAACCCAAACACAGAGAGAAAGATTCTGAGGTTAAAATGGAATCTTGCTATTATTATTAATTTAAACTTAAATTGTCTATGTCTGAACCGGTGTATTTGAAGCTGCTTTTGGGAAGAGCTGCACACAGCACAGCAGTCCCAGGCTGCATTTTTCTGAATTAACTTTGCATCACTGATGTACTTTAAACCTTTTAAAGTAGAGCAGCACGGGATTGCTCTTTACTGCTCTGTGAGCAGGTTCCTGACCCCTTTCCCCCTCTTTTAGGGGAGATTTCAGCTAAATTGGCCTCCTTCATTACCATCAGGTGAACAGATTTTGAACTCCAGGCAAGAGTGAGCTCCATCTTTAGAAATATTCTCGCTCTGCTCCTGCCAGTGGGGAGGCAGGTGTGAGAAAACCCACGTTTAACCCTCCCTGGTTTGCTTAATTGCACCAGAGAACTTGATTAGGCAAGTACAGCATTCACTGGAATTTGTGGGTTGTGTAATAGAAACTTGAGCAGTTTTCTCTGTAGTGGCACTTTTTTTTTTCCCTGGGAACAAAAGTGCGACATTAATAGCTGTGCTGAACAGAAAACTTGTGAGTGGGCCTCTCTGGCAAGAAAGAGCCACAGAGATTGCATTACATTGTGTGCCAGTGAGGAAGGTATATGCAGAAATAAGTTTATATTCCATGAGTGAGGCTTTTATCTATTTATATCACCTCCTACATGAAGCTACTCGGGCCAAACTCCCCTGCAGAGGCAGTCCTGGGCACCTCACTATGCACATGGAGAGGCAGAGCAGCCAGCAAGGGCAGAACATCTTTTTAATTCAACATATCCTTATTTTCTTCTAGCTAACAAAGTAACTCAGGAGCATGGGGTAGTAAATGAAAACAGACGCTTGAGTCAGGCAGAGTAGTTGGGATTTTTTTTCTCTCCCCCCTGTGCTGTGACTGTAATTTTCCAACCCAATTAAAGATTGGAAACTTAAGCAAGGAATCATAATTGCAGCAAAGGAGGAAAAACATAACAGGCAAATTCCTGTCCTTCCTCCTTTGGGTAGTTCAGGGGTATGGGGATGATTGAGCTGGACCCACCTTCTGCTCCAGCACCTCACGGGGACCAGAATCCCAGGGCTCAGCCCAACCAGACCCAGATCAGACTCCTCTGAGTTGTTTAACCTCTTGGTCCCCAAAGCTGTCAGAGGGGCCAAGCTAAGCTCGTTCTGCTCAGGAAGAGCTTTAAGATGCTCATTAGAAAGGTGTGATCATCCACACAGACAGCACAGGGCTGGGCTCAGCAGATGTCTTTCCCCAGTTGCCAGAATACCAGCCTGCATGACAAGGAATCCAAACTCACCTTCTTCCTGGATTTATTATCTGAATAATTAACAATACAGCGCACACCCTGACTCAGTCCTTCCTCCTAGGCTTGTTTCCCTCTCTATGACTTTATGTGCCCTGCATGGTGCTGATAAGATTGACAGGTTAAATGAGTAAAAATAACACATCTGCTGGAAATCCACTGATGGCCTGAGATACCAAGGGATCTCCTTCCTGGCCCTGGTGACTAATGCTCATCAGTTCCTAAATGAAAGGCCTGGCTGTCTGGCAGTGCTGGTCCCTGTGGGTGGAGGTAGAGGTTGACCATCCTCTGCCTCCCTCCCACCATGGTGTGGCTATTTCCCCTCACAGCACCCACAAGCCTGAATTCGCACTCAACGCTTATTTTTTTAACAAGAAAAAGGGTGAAGGAAACGAGGTGCATTGGTCTGTGATGTCCCTTCCCCAAAATAATCAGAGGATAGGATCATAGAATCGTTAAGGCTGGAAAAGTCCTCCAAGATCATCGAGTCCAACCTTTGACCGGTCATTAGTGATGTATTGTCGGTCACTTAAAACACATTTTAGTGTGTCCAATTCTAATCCTTGTCCCTTCCTTCACCTCTAAGTCCCAGTGCTCATGGTACTGTGCAATCACAGCATTCCCTGTTCCTTACTTACGTGTACCAAGACAGAAAACCTTCATAAGATTCTCATCTGCCTCCTAAGTTTCTGCCAGCAGAGGTTTGTTTTTCAGATAAATGGTTGCTATACAGCTCACTCTCACAAATTACAGCTCCTGACTTCCTGGTTGGCTGGGAATGGGTGGAGGATCCGAACTTAGCTGATAATAAGATGCCAGTGGGTGGATGTGGAGGCAACATCTGTACGTCTGATCTCATGTGCTGATCTCGTGTACTGGCAGGGACGTGTATGACACTTTGTTATTCCAGAAGTATCTCAAGGACATAAAATTCCGACAGCTGGAACCTGGTCTGGAGCGTCTGTGTTGTAAAAGTTCTCTCTCCTGCAGCTCTGCTGGGGCTTTCTGGCATTAACAGGACAGGAAAAAATGCCCTTATTTTTTCTTGAGTTAACTTAGAAGGCAGCATGGGTGTGTGTCATGCATTAAAAAATGTGAGCGTGTACATATATATATATACATATATATGCATATAGGTTCGATATTTTACTTCAGCCAGACGGTTATAGACCATTACCTGAGAGTGAGACAAACGAGAATTTCCTTTATGAGGACAAAAGACTATTCCACAAAAGCACTGCCAAAAAGGAAAACACACTATTGGCCATATGAGTTAGATGGCCATTATCCATGAGTATGGTTCAACTGCTTTGCACTATTCCAGCACCTGGAAAAGCAGCTTGTCAATCTTCCTGGAGCCTAAAGGGAAGGAAAAAGCCTTTTGAGTGCCCAGGCAGTAAACAGCCTGGATTTCTGAAACAGAAACCTTGACAAAAGCTCCTTGTATTTATGTAAGGTGAAAATGCAGTAGCTGTAATGCATTTGTATTTTAGTAATGCTTTCTCTGCCTCATGGCTCAATGTTTACTTCAAAAATCACTTTGGCTGAAAGCTGGGAGATTGACTGGGCACACAGAAGTAACAGTACAGGGGGTGTGTGAAAAGGAATGGGAACAGTAAAGTTACAGAGGGATCTGAGGTGGGTCTGTTGGCATTTAAGGTTTATTTATCTGGATGTTGCTGCAGTGACATTTCCCCCCCAAAAAAAGCCCCAAATGTAAGTACATAAAGGAATTAGTGAAATAAGGAAGACCATCTAAAGAAACATCTTTCACTTCTGATGTCCTTTAAACTCTCACTGCCTTCAGCTTCTTCTCTTCAGCTTCCCTAACCAGTCTCCTTCGCTCTGTAATTTGGAAAACAATGATGTCATTGGAAGCATTAACAGCAATAGTCATCGTGCTGCAGTTCGGACAAGCTGTTATGCTTTTTGTACAGGCAGAGGCTTTAACCAGGAATTTCCACCTTTCTTTTTTTTCCACCTTTTTTTCAATTATTTTTCTATTATTATTATTTTTCCATATTGTGGAGGGATGGTTTCACGGGGCCTGTCAGAAATGATGCCTTGCCAAGGTTCCTTTCGTACCTTGGAGATCCAGGATAACAAGTGAGGGTGGGAAGAAGAAGGGAAAAGTGCCTCCAAGGGGAAAAGCTGAGAGTATTGCTACTTCTCACCAGGGAAAAAGGGGTTTCCATGCTGAGAGGTGACTGTGCTCATGGCATGAGCACCTGGGAGGGATGTTTCTGGCCTTCCAAGATGGGACTTAAAAAGCTACCTTTACCCAAGCCCCCTGTATCTTCCAGCAGGAAAGGGAAGAAGCTATTAACAGAAAAATACTGAACTCTCTGTAAATACTTTACTCCTCTGAGGTGCCAGTGACAGATACTATGTGGGATTTTGTGCAGGAGGTGGTGGTTTTGTGATGGGAAAAAAAGGGACAGATATTGAAATACAGGTCACTCTGTGAGAAAAGCTTGAGAAGATTCAACTGTATCAGTTTTCCAAGGCTTTGCTATCCCATAACATTGAGTTTTGAGCATAAATTCTGCCAGCCCAGGTTGGAAGAGGCCCAGGTGGGATTCAGGGCTAACCAGATGAGAGCAGCTGAAATCTGCTGGTGCAAGAGTTAAACCAGCAGAGAACCTGACCCCCATCATTTCTAAACATGCAATTATGATTAAAAATGTCCTTATCCTTAATACTCCAAAAGCCCAAAATTCTTTGTTCTTAATTCACCATGAATTTAACACAAATAAAGAGCCCAATGGTAACGGAGAGAGATTTTGGGCTGGGACAAGCTATTGAGGTTTTCTTTAGCACTCTTAGGTACTCACATTTTCTTCCCATCAACTGAATCACAAATGCTTTTTCTGCAGCAACCTTGTTTACCTCTATTCCTCATTCCTGATTTTGTTCAAATGTCAACAATATTATAACCAATATAGTCATAACAAACTGTGATCCTGTGCACCAAATCAAAGAATGAAGCCTGACTCTGTGCACAGAGTAAAGGTCTAAGACCACATCATGCTTTAGTTGAACAATATAAGTTCTCAAAAAATGCTTTAATGCCCTTTTTAGTTTTTTTCTTGTGTGGCTTTTTTCTTTCCCTTTTTCCCCTTTCTTTTTTTTTTTCTTATAATTAACGTGGAAGTGACTCTTTTGTTTGAATAGTATTTGGCTTTTAGAACAAAAAAAATTTATACACTACCCTGCTGTGACAGAAAAGAGTTGAACTGGTATTTAAATGAGGACAATTTCTGCAGATCTTTTTGACTATTAGATGAGATGCAGTTTAATTTTCATTGCTCTAAATTAGTCTTGGAGGAGGAGGAGACCTTCCTTTAAAGGCAGGGCTGATAATGAAACTCTGGGACTGATTCTGGACTGGTATGAACACAGACTGATTCTGCCACAGAGAGCTACCTTGGCTGAGGAGCTGCCCCCTGGTTTGTAAAAGACTCTGCTTTGGTTCTCTAATCTATAATAGAAAAAGCAGAAAACCTCGTAAGCCAGGAGTGAGTCCAAAGAAATTATATAAATCATTAGGAGTGGAATAAATTGTTTCCTGTGACCTGAAGACAGCCAAGAGAGTAGTGCTGGGGCTCTGCCATTGCCATGACATCCCCACACTTGACAGGTACCTGCTGTCCACACAGAATAAACATAGGAGAGCTGAGGCAAAGCTGGGGAAAACACCCAGAAAGGAAAAGACATGGATATCTGACATTTATCCTACTTTGAAGCAAAATTAGCCTCTTTGATTAAATTATGCTGCGAGCTTTTGTTCCATCTGTGCTCAGACATGAGGTGGTCACTCCTGCTTGTAATGGTTGATTCCTTCTGTCCCAGGAGGGACAATATCACCTGTTTCATGGTGACATTATATTGTTCCTTGCAGGAACAAGGCACCAGAAAGGATTAGGATCTGGAAGTGCCCCACATTTACACCCGTACTATTGTGATGTGCATTTATAGGTTCCCGCCGCCTCATGAATTCGTACATTTTATCACAGCGAAGCAGCTTTTCCATTCCAGGTAGTAGATAATAAATAACTCCTACATCAAATAGTGCAGGGAAATATTGAGTAGAAACGGCAAAAGAGTATCAGTTAAATCACAGAATCAAAGTTTTTAGATGTCAACAAACAAGCAGAAAGTCTACATTATGTAGTGGTCAGAAAAAAATTGCTGTAAGGAATGTATCAGTTCCTCTTGAGCTGTCCATCTACATCAGATCAATAGCCCTTCCAAGCATGGGACATTCAGGCTTTCAGCTTGAGAAATTGAAGTTCTCAAAATAAGTCAGGGTTGTAACACAAGTCCATCATTGTGTGTCACAGAAATGAAATGAGTTGTCTCCTGTTCGATTGATGACTGACAGAAAGCTGGGCGGAAGAAAGGGGAAAATAAACGAGACACGGGTTTGGGGTTTTTTTGAAAAGTTGTTACGAACACTTCTGTCAAAAAAGTTTACACTGAGGGATCTGCTTTCATTTTCCTGGACATGCCTAGTTCCCATTACTGATAACAGGAGTTAGATGGTGGGGGACAGGAGGGGGGATGTACTGGGCACTGCGGTGCTGCTGCTGTTCAGAGGGAGCTCATGATGTAAGGGAAAAATGTAGATCAAGCAGTTCTTACAAGAAAAAGTAAAATACAGCCAGGGAATATATAACTAGTAGCTTCTGGTACTTTTAATTTAGCACTTGGTAGTGACAAATGAGTAAATAGGCAGATATTTGGCCTGCTGAAATACATAAAGTTGAGTATAGCAGGAAGAAGCCCACATCTGAATCCAGTTGCATGTTCAAACCATTAGCATGGATCTAAGCAGCAAGTCTGGGAAGTGATTGCACATTTACAATCCCAATAGGAACCAGGTACAAAATTTGGCTGGAGATGTAAGTTCAGGCTTCAATCTATCTTAAAACAGGGAGGTTGAAGTCGACAGATCCAGGGCTGGTCCTACAGATGTTCCACTGACATTCAAAACAGCCATGCTGAAATTAATACAGCTTCTCCTGTCAGCTCTGCTCTGGGAAATAAAGCACATGAAGAATGATCTGCAAATTTTTTAGTTTTATCGGTTAAAAAGGCCCCCACAGTGCTTACAAACAGGCTAACAAAATCAATGCCTGATGCAGTTACTAGCCGAGCAGCTTGTTGATGTTAAAGGAAATAACTTTGTTATCCAAAGTACAAGTGCTTCTCTATTATCCAGGCTTTCAAAGTGATTGAGCCTGAAATGTATTCTACTAGTGGATATAGATACCCCTGCTACCTTGGAGACCAGGCAGTTTCAATACATTAAATATAGAAACTACAGTTTCCATTGCCCAGAGAGAGAAAAATGGAGACTGAAGCAATGGTTGCGCTGGGAAAGACTGATACTGGGGTTCTAAACTTCTCAAAAAGTGGTGGCTCCTTGTTTTCACTGGGTTTTTTTTGTGGAAACAGTGGGTTTGGGTTGTTATAGGGTAATAGGAATAACCTGCTTGCTGGAGCAGGATGCTGAAAGGGAAGGGCTGTGTTGCTTGGATTCTGCATTCTGGGGCCTTCAAGGATGTTTTTTAACTTCTTTGAGCCTCCCTTTGTTGGTCTGTAGGGTGGGAATTAGGAACCACACCTTGAGCTGCAGCAGGATCTGTCTGTGGAGCAATGATGCAGCTGAATCCAACCAGGTTTTAAGCAGATGGTGTATAAAGTTCTCATCAGTAGATGTGTAGGCAATACCTGTCATCATTAGGGATGCTAAAAAAGGGTATAGATTTTTCTTACATGGGAAAAGAGTGTTTGTATAATTTGAAGTGCACCTGGAAAAGATAATGTTCAAAATCGATTAAAAAGAATTCTAGATAATATTAAAAAAACCCATAAAAATAAAATTGATATGGCAAGGATTTGATGGATCATATGTACCAAAACATGGTTAACATATAAGTGAAATAATAACTTTACAAATCTCTTCAGGAATTATATTGTATATGACATTGCTATCAGATCAGGTGAAGTACAGTTTACTACATTCATTTAATTAGACAAAATGAAAATAAACTGATTAAAATTGATTCAGCTGAAAAACTTGTTCAGTTTTTTAGTTTTAGAATTAAAACCAAGTAAATAGGAGTATTTCAGAAAAGTTCAATTTTTCACCACATATTTCAATCATTAATATTTTTATCATATTATTTTTTGCAAGTGTATTTGAATGACATTTCAGCCTCTCAATATTTCAAATGAAGAAATCAAAAGGGTTGATTATGGAAGTAGTCATACATCAGGCTTTTATTTTTTCAAATGTTCCTCTTGCTACTTCTCCTCCTCCTCTTCCAGAAAAGAAATTAAGAACTGTAAGTTGGCAAAGAATTTTACTGATATCAAATCTGTAGGTTTACTGGTATCATTTGAAGGAAAACTACTTAAGAGGAGCTAGAGAGACTTCTTGGGAAGAGCAGGCAATCCTTCATCTTGGGTAAAATGACTTTTCTAGATATTTTGGATTTTTTTTTCTATTGTTTGATTTTTCTCTCCATTTTGTCTATGGTTCCACTTTAACTTTCAAAACATATTTCGCATTCCTGCACAATTATTTTATGAGATACATGTATTTTTATAACATATATTTTAAAAAGGACTTCTAACTGAGGAGAGGCAAACTGCAGATATATTGTCAACTGTCATTGAAAAGATGTTTTTTCTTCATTTGCTTCGTTTTCCCCATGTGAAACCATACAAGAAATAATGCCTTCTGGGGCATTACAGAGAAAAAAAGATAAACAATTGGAAGGGCCTTCAATCTTGTCATTCCCTTGTGGAACAGAGTGATAGTCGACCGCTGTCAGGGACAGCTCGATGCTCCCAGGACAATTAACTCCTTCTACCAAGGTCCAGCCTAAATTATACCTAGGAGTTTTACAGCTTTGCACGTGGATATAACTAACAACAAAATAAGACAAGTTCCTTGCACTTTTTGCAGTCCTTAAGGCAGCTCTGAAGTGGGATACTTGAGGTCTCATTATCCCCTAGTTGGTACCTTGCAGGACGATTTCTTGCTGGGCAGGACCGGTGCAAACACGGCACGATGTTCCCGCAGCACTCAACAGAGAATCAAACCATTATGTCTAAAGAGAAAGATGTATTCATGGTTTTCTCATGCTTGCCATGATCTGCTGCTAGTTTCTGAGCTGTTCAGCTGCAGATTTTCTGCAGTCCACTTCAGGCACCACAGAAGAACAGCCGGGAAATCAGTGAAGCAGCGGAGCAGAGTGGTTACAATAGGAACATTAAAAAAAAAAAACCCAAAACAAACCCCCAACCTTATTGAAAGAAAACTGTCCGAGGCAGCCCCATGGTGCCCTTTCACACTGAGACACTGTCCCAGGGAACCCCCTGGGAAATGGCAAGACATATTTTTCCCTGATAACAATGTATAATAAAAAAGAAAAGCACAAAAAGTGCACAGGGCATCTCGCTGTGCCGCGCTGCTTTGGGAGAGCGACACGGTGAGACCGTGAGCTTTCAAAGGCACTGGGATGGTTCCTGGCTGTAAATAAATAAATAAATTAATAATAAATAAGAGCCTAGCACAAAAAAATGGCTAGTGCCTCATGGAGGACTTGTTTGTTAACTCCTGATGAGATGCTGTGTGCAGTCATGCTGCCCTGAGGAGTTTATAATACCAGAGCCGGAGCCTCCAACATTTCCTAAGTACTGCTGTGAATGGCCTTGTGGGACTGCAGTAATTGAGGTAACTGTGTTACTTCTGGACTAGATCATGCAACTCTTACATCAGGCATTAAGCACTTAGGAGAGTAGCCCCATTCACTTTACTGATGGCTTTTAAATGGGAAAATGTATTGCAATCACAAAGTTACCTACCCTTGAAAACTCAGGATACTCACTCAGGACAGAATGGAGAAATCTAAGGAGGTTCATATAGAAAATAACCAACAAATGAACTATACATAAACCTAATCTCTCCTCTTCTGATGATTTTTCTCCCACTTCCAATCAAGCCCAGTTTCGCCAGTGACTGTCAAAAGCCAGTGCTGTCCTGAATGCGAGCAGGTTTAGCTCCAATAAATAGTTGCAGGTTCCAGCTAAATCCAGCCCCCTGTAACATTACCTTCCACTGTGGACATACCTCCAAAATACCTCCTGTTTGACAAAAAAAAAAATAAAAAATTGCAGTGCTGCGTGGACCCCTGAGGTTCCCCAGGACTGCTCCATCCTGAGCAGGGGCCTATTTCCCATACTAAAATTCAGCTTCTTGGCAGAGGAGTGCTGAGCGTGTAAATCCATTAGCCTTGCCTGTGTGCTGCTGAAATCCCAACCCCGTGTCACATGTTATCCTGGGCATTCTCCTTTGAACAAAATCATTCACAGCAATGGTGCCACCACTCCTGTAGCCTTGTATACTCTCGTAATAAATATATAATGTCATTTGTAATATTTTTTTTGAGGACCGAGTTCTGTTCTGGGCAGCATTGACCTCTAAATGTGGCTGTGTTTAATCAAACTCCACAATATATTTCAGATGTGCATCTGGGTAGTTCCTCAAGAAAGGTGAGCCACTGTGCAGAGAGAAGGGCAATCTGTGCCTGCAGATAAACCCAGCAGAAGTTCATCAAGCTCTTTAGCTTTGGGGAGAACCCTGAGTTCAATTCTTCTCCTTACTACCTTCAGTGTCTGCTCAGTCTGGAATAATCTTTGGAAAGAAAGGGAAAACATTTACAAATGCTTTCAAGACATCTTTAAAAATAGTTTCAAGACATTTTTTAAAATGCATACATTAAACTTTTAATTTGAAAATAACAATTTCTATATATATAATATATATATTATATAAATATTTCTATATTTTTGAACTATATTTCTTCTTATTTGCCCTATAAGGCATCATCATAGAATTACAGAATGGGTTAGGAGGGACCTTCAAGATCATATCTTTCTACCCCCTGCCATGGGCAGGGACACCTTCCACTAGCCCAGGTTGCTCCAGGACCTTTTCAGCGTGGCCTTGGACACTTCCAAGGATCCAGGGGCAGCCCCAGCTTCTCTGGGCAACCTGGGCCAGGGCCTCCCCACCCTCACAGCCAAGAATTTCTTCCTAATCTCTAATCTAAAGCTTCTCTCAGTCAGAAGCCATTGCCACTCCCACAATCCTCACTATGGTCACAGTTCTGTACAGTTCTCTGTGGATCCCTGTATCCCTGTGGTGGAACGTAGAAGAGACATCTTTGGTGGTTTTTTAGGACCCATGTGTATTTATTCACATTGATCTTCTGGTATAATCTGGTTTGAATGATTTTTTGCAACGGTTAGATGATGGCACCTTTAGAGCCAATTGCAATTCTGTGTTCCTCCACGAGTATTTTACTGATTCCAAACAGTTATGCACATAATGGTTAATGGTTGTTTCAGGAGACATAAGATTATCATCTAGATCACTTGCAGGGCCAATGGAGAGAGAGGAAAGCTCTCACAAAATCATGTATTCTATCACCTTTTTCAAGAATTTATTCATTTCTTCAGGAAATCTGAAAGTTGTTCTTGACAAATTTCTATGATTTCATACTCAAGGTTCTGCTTCTTTTTCTTCCTGGAGTCACTGGTATTGAGGACAGACTTGAGCTGGAGGTCCTTTCACCTTTGCTAGTTGTATCATTTTCATCCTTGGATGTTTTCAGGATCCGAGTGGATCAAACCCTCAGCAATCACGTCAGACTCGAGAGCTGCCCCTGCTGGGGCAGAAGGTCTGACCAGGGATCTCCTGGGGCTCCTTCCCACCTGAATTTCTCTGCAATATTATGATTTTTCCACTTGCCTAAGTGAGAACTGTTGCTCAGCTGAGCAGTTAAAACTTAATGGTTTGTTCAGTGGGCAGAATATGAGTCAGGAAGGTGCTGGATTCTGGACCCTTAAATCCTGCAGTGAGAATTATTCAGGTGAGGGCCAAGTATGGACTACCCTGCTGATACATCTCTGACCATGGTGCTTAAGGGTTCTTTGTGTATATATCAGTGCAAAATACTTAATTCTTTTGTAACAACCTCTTTTTCTGGAAGACCTATCGTCCTCCAGTGGATCAATTTTGTCTAAGGAATGTAATCTATATTTACTTTGCAGTAGGTACTGCAGCTCTCCACTCTGTTTTTAGCTGATTCAGCTCCGATTCAGCTCGCTTTGACCTCAGAAATATTCCCTGCTAACTGTCCTCCTGTTCACTCCAATTTGTACTGCCTAAATGCCTTACTGCTGAGTGTCCCTCTGGCCATTTTGAAAGGTGTTTCATCACACTACAATAAACGTGAAATACTGATGCACTCAAAACAGCAGAAAAGGAGGGGGAAAAAAAGCAGCTGGATATCGACATGGGACTGGACAGGGGCATTTATTACACTTTACTTTCATACCATTGTCTACCTTTGGCAAAGAAAGAGTCTCCAGGTCCCCAGTGGGCCAAGGCGGTCGATACTACACAGGAGTTAAATTAGACCTCAAGTCAAGCACATATCTACCTTGGCTGGGATACCTCCAACCTAAAGTCCCTGGAAAATTTACATTTTTCCACTAAGTTAACCAATAACAGAGTGAAATGAGTGAGAAAAAAGCAGCTGTCTAGCCTGCATCTTGCTTCATTATCAAATGGATGTTGTCCAAACAGCAGCTAAGGTGCCTTGTGAGGAAGACAAACAGGCTGATATACGAGCTGTGGCCTGTGTTTATAAGGCACATTAAGTAAAAACAATTAAAAAAAAAAGTTAGTAGGTATGTAATAACATTTTTGAAAGGTTTCTGTCATGTCCCTTGTTTTTTTGAATGGGCTTTTCCCCTCCCTCTTCCTATATTTCCAGTATCTAAACTGGCTTTGCTGTTTTCGTGTACACACAGAGCTTTTACTAATATTAGTGTTTATATTAATTTGTCAGTGCAGAACATACTTGTTCCATTTGGAACCTTAATTCAAAGGTCCAAAATAAGCAGATTCCAGGTTGTCTTGTGTCCTTATATTCTTTCCTAAGTGCTGAAGACTCCAAGCACATCAGAAACTGCAGCTGTGAGCCTGTGGAATCAGAACAATGATTTTCAAAATGACACCATCTTTGGGAGGAAAGCAGGTTAAGGTGATTCAGAGCCTTGATGGCTCTGGAGAGAAGGGTCATATTCATATGACCTCTGGGTGACCACCTCGTAGGTGAAATCCCTCCAAAATTGTTCAGAAAATAATTTGGTTCTTCAAAACAGCCTCCAATAAGTGACCTGTGTTTCACAGAATCATAGAATGGTTTGGGTTGGAAGGGACCTCAAAGATTATCATCTTTTTCTAACCCCCTACTATGGGCAGGAGACTTTAGGTTACTGACTTACATAAAACAACTAAAAAATTGTAACCATGTACAAATGAAGTAGTAATTTTATTGATCAAAATAGACTTGAATTGGAAAAACAAAAAGCAAACAAATAAACGATAAGAAAACCTGAATGACCAACAAACTCCTCTCCACCAAATAAGTCTTTCACGTAAAGGAAAACTATACCTTTTTTTTATATTATTTCATCCAGCTAGAAGGTATTTTATTTATTATGAATGAATGTAGGGTGCAGACACTTAATCTGTGCAAACTCTGTTGATTTATTATTTTAATAATTTGAAATATATACCTCATCTAGCAACTCTTTACTTCAAGCTCGTGCATTGCAAACAACCATGTCTCCATCTCTGACAAAGCTTTGCTTGGTTCATTTCCAAAAGAGCTCTTCCCCACCTATTTGCTGGTGGAGAAAATTATTTTGAAATATGAAACAGGTAAACCTTAACCTGCCAGATGTCTTCTTCATGTAAGCAATTTAAATTCAATTTGTGGCAGAAAATACCGGCAACTTCTAGATCAATAGGCTGCATTCAGCTGAGCTGACACACAACACCTGATCCACCGCCAACCTGGTCGGGCTCTCATTGCTCATACCTGAGGGACTTTCTCTGGCTTTTATCGCGAGGTAAAATCTCCCAGGATTACAGGTACTTAAAGCTAATTAGGTCTGCTCTGTTCCCCTCCATTTGAATGGCCTGTGTTTCTGCAAGAGCCGGTTTGCTTTTGTGTTTCAGGGGGATAATTGCAGTGGCACACGCCAGCCAGGCAAATGATAGCCCTGCACAAACACGCACCCGGCCCCTCGCAGGAGAAGAGGGTGATGAGATAATCGCCGCAACAAAAGCTGCTGCGGGTTCACCTTGCTCACTTTTGTCAGATATCTGCCTTCCGAGCAGTAATTATGTGATTAGAAAGAAGAGGTGGTAAACAAACAGGACTTTACTCCTCCCCAGGCATGGGAAGTGAGGCGTGTCGATCCCCAGAGCTCCTCCAGGAATACCTGCACCTCGCTGGCATGTGGAAGGCTCTGGGATGTGTGACGTGCATGCACATCAGTCCTCCTCTCAGTGCTCACAGCGCACAAGTTATTAGCAGAAAAATCATTTTCCATTCACATACGTTTAACCAGGGTTCAGAATGAAATTTAATCATTGCTCAGATTTGTAATAATTATTATTATATGTAGGGTTAAGTGCTGGAAAAATGGAGCTTTTATTTGCCATTTAACAATTCCCCCTTCTATCTGTGAGCTCTGATTCTCCCATTATTGTGTTTCCTACAAATATCCCAGATACTTATAAATATTCTATTGCAATGAATTTTATATGACCCTTCAGTTCTAACAGCGGAAGCTGCATTTTGAACTTAACCTAAAATCCAGTGCAGTAAAGCCAATTTTTAAATGCAACCTTTCCACCAAGTGGTAAAGACAGTCATAAAGTCACTTATTATTGCTCAAGTCCCTCTTGACATATAATTAATCCATCTCAACCCCCATCCAAAAATCCAGAGGCAGCAAATTTGCCCTTCCTGAATTCACAATTCACAGAGGCAAAGCGTTATGCAGTGCTCCCTGACTGGGTGCACACATTGCAGGAAAGGGAGCACAGATGAACGTTTAGGAGACACTCATCTCTCACTGTGTGTCAGCAGGAGGGGAAAAATAACAATGACTGAGACAGGATCTCAGGATCTCTCAGAATGACTCAAAAATATCTGGATATGGCACTTGAGGACACGGTTTAGTGGTGAATATGGTGGTGGTGCTGAGTTGATGGTTGGACGTGGTGACCTTAGAGGTCTTTTCCAACCTTAGTGATTCCATGATTCAGATATGGTCGGACAGTTTCCTTTCTTTGAATCGTTAGGAGAAGTCCTGGTTGTGACAAACTTCATAGAGGAGTTGGGAAAAGGGACTTTGGAGTCGGTCTAGTTCAGTATCACGCTTCAAGCAAGAGATCTTGACCTGTTTGAGTGTGGAAAACCTCCACACGTAAATCTCTTTGAACTTTAGAAAATAAACCAATAAGTCCTTTTTGAGACTATGGCATTTTCCAATAAATGATACCATCATCCTGAGGAAACCTAAAGTAGTAGCTCTGAGAACAGAGAAGATGTCAAAATGGGCTAAAATTAAGTTATAAAGAAGATACAGCATTTAACCTGGTCTTTGACCTTTGTGTGCACTTGGAAGGAAACACAAGAGCTTTCCAAAACCAGAACTCGTGCTGCTGTAGGGAGGCTCATTGCAGCCCTGAGAGCAGCCTTACAAATTGATGCTATGTCTTCCAGCATCAACCAAAAATTGTTAAGTGCCATGTTTGTCTCCTGCTTTTTATAACTAGCCCAAACCAAAACTGTGAATTTCCCAGAGGGTGAAGAAGAGGGTAAGGATTAGAAATAGGCTATTAAAAAAAAAAAACCAAAAACAAAACCAAGACAAAACAACAAAAAACTCTCCGCCATCATAACCATATTTCCAGGCTCTGAAAATATTTTTATATGGTATTATTACCATCAGTCATTACATGTTCCTCTGTATATCTTTAGAAACCAGTAATCATTGTAGGAACTAGATATTGATATCACTTGAAAATATGTTTGAATAGACTGCAAATTGGGTATATTGAGAATAATGTAGTCCTCTCCTGTGTCTCCTTTCACAATAATCCTTTGCTATATGGCACTATCCAAACCCTTTACTGAATATAAAATTATTGAGTGTGTCACTGTTGCTTCCACAAAATTATGAATCTGCTGTGCAATATCCTTGTAATGAATCATCCTGTTTTATTGACCAGCAATGCTGAAGTATAGAAAGATTAAGATGGAAACCCTCCCATAAATTAACTGCCCAAATCAAGGTATTTTCAGTGTAGCTGGGAATTTACAAATCTGGAAATTATCAAAGTGGGGGACACTCAGCATCTCAGCACAGAAAGGTCCTTGGGGACAAGGGTACACACTTCTTCCTCATGGAAACTGGTCTGAATAACTTCATGGTCTTCACTTACTATCTCAGAACCCAGTTTTCCAGGGCATCATTCAGTCTTCTAATCACAGAATCATTAAATGGTTTGGATTCGAAGGGACCTCAAAGAGTATCCCTCCCCATGGGCAGGGACACCTTCCACTATTCCAGGTTGCTCCAAGCCCTGTCCAACCTGATCTTGGACACTTCCATGGGTAGGACTGGTGACAAGTCTTTATTCCTCTCATAGTTCCCTGACAGGTTAACTGCACACCTTCCAAACTGCATCAAGAGAGGCAGGGACTCTACACATAGGAGCTGTATTAGCCACACAGACCTGAAAGTCCCGTGGAAGTTAGTATGTGATCTTGTAATGATTTGCCATATCATAGCACATATGCCCTGATCCAGCAAATCACTTAAGAAAGTGCTTAAGTTCACCATGTCATTTCAAATCAAGCTTTAAGATCAACCTTGATGAGGTAATGACATAATTGAATTAGCCTGGAGCCTTAATGGAATCTTCTTTGTATGATTTCCTTTTATTATTGCAAAATAAACAAGTGCTAAGAATAATTTTGGAAGTTGTGCCACATGATACTGTTCTGAATTGGCCACAACTCTTGGGTAGAACTGGAAAATTTAGAGCTGTGGCACAGATGAGTTTATAAGTGGTGGGAAAAGGGGGAAAGGCTTTAAAGTGATGGAGGGTATTTGTAGATTAGACATCAGGAAGAGGTTCTTGACTGTGAGGGGGGTGAGGGCCTGGCACAGGTTGCTCAGAGAAGCTGTGGCTACCCGTGGATCCCTGGAAGTCTCCAAGGCCAGGCTGGAGCAACCTGAGCTAGTGGAAGGTGTCCCTGCCTGTAGCAAAAGTTTGGAATTAGATGAGCTTTAAGGTCCCTTCCAACCCAAACCAGTCTGGGACTCTAAAGCAGCTGCACTATTTGTCTGTGTGGAGCTGCTGGGGGGGCTGAGACTCTTCACCAGTGGTATTTTAAGAAGTTTGGAGTAGGAGATGCACCAACACCATGTTTGTGAGCTGTGCTGTACCAGGTGCTCTCTGGAATGCCACCTGTGCAGCACGAGGTGCCTCCTCCCTGCTCCAACAGCCGCTTCCTGGGGGAGACACTGGCAGGTTGTCTGCAGATAACAAATCAATGAGCAGCTGTCCAGGCTGACCTGGGACAAGTTCAACCTCAGAATAAGGCTGTAGTGACTTTGTAGACACAACCTTGTGATGATCTCTTTTGGGTTGAGACTGGGAGGAAAATATTCCTTACTGGCTGGAAATCCCATCACCCTTTGCTCTGTCTGTCTTACCTTCCTGTGGCAACTTTGACTTTCCCTTTTGTTCCCAGTTCCTCAAGTCCTTCACTATACAACTTTTATCTCCTCTTTTTCCCCCCCATCTCCTCGTTCCTCTCCAAGCAGGGTAGTCTGCTCCATAAGCACAGCTCAGCCTCCAGAGCCAGAGCCATGAGGTTTTTCCAGCAGCCTCCAGCAATGGCACTGGTTGTGGCAGGTGAATGAAATGTTCCCTACGTGGGAAACTCTCATTGCAAATTCTCAGTTGCATTTGAAAGGCTGTGTCTTGGTCATATTTGGGTGAATTCTTAGTGGAATGGTAAAATTTGTCTTGGCATTGAGAATGTTGTCTCTGCAGCATCCAAAATGCTGAGTAAAAGTAGAGAGACACTGGTGTTTTTAAAAAATAATTACACCTGTTTTTTAGTGTTAAAAAATATTTTAGGAAAAGGAGTTGTTATTAGACCAATTAAAATTAACAACAAATTAAAGAAACAGGCTTTGGGCATGTCGTCCTTCATCATTTTTCAACTTCTGTCTAACTCTGTTGGGCACCTGCCACAGCAACAACCCTATCTCTGCTTTACTGTTCTAACATGCAAAAATAATATTTTAAACTATATTTATAGTAAATATAAACATATTAAAATTGTTTTCCTTGTCATCAATCTGAAAAATAGCTCAATTTCTTATGCTGAATTTTTCCAAAAATTAACCCTGACAGTATCATGAGGATTCAGCCAAACCAATTACAAGCCTGTGGAATCATAAGTGACAGAACCCAGGGTTTTATACTGGAAGGCATCAGCCATCCCTACATACACACACAGGGAGAAAAAGGAAAAAAAAAAAAGAAGGAAACGAGAGGCAGAGGGAACATATGTTGTAGACAATCCTGCCTCCCGTAAAACTGCTGTTGAGTCAAGTAACCTGTTTAAAAACAATGTATTCCTCTAACTACAGCCACCTGGCTTGTAATTATAGTCCTCATTAGAAACTGCTACAGGTCTTGAGTGATTAGTTATTGTTTATAAACTGTTCAACTCTAGACCACCTGTTTTCAGACGGTGCTGCACCTTCTCCTTGCCTCGCTGCATCATGCCTATTAATAGAAAAGCACCTGTTTCCTGACAGTGCAAAACCAGAGATAAACGTGTATCTCTAAGCAGCTGGGGGAAAGGTCTTTGTGAAGGACAACCAGACATATTTGTTGCTATTAAGCTGTCTCTAGTCACAGTTAGAGCATTTCATGAAGTTGCCCTGCTTCATGTCTCTCGTGTCCGTGTGGACTCCCCAGCATCTGATGTGGAGCTCTTGGAGAACATTTATAATTAGCCCTCAAGAGATTGGGAAATCTGGAGAAATAAAACATGAGATTTGAATCCTGGTACTAATTGTTAAAAGAGTTAAACGCTCCTGCATGCAAAGCACCCAAGACAAAAGGGAAGGTGAGTGGCCAGGATGTGCAGATGCAGGAGGTGAGGCATGAACGCTGTGTTCCTTAAACAAACACAAGGATCACTGCGGCCCCACTGGCAAAGGCAAAGAGGAGGCACTGATTTTCTTAAGGCGGTTCAGTCATGTAGACAACAAACTCACGCTACAGTTAAAATATTTAGAGCCAAATTCTGCTCTGAGTCACGCTGGATTCAGCTGATTTATTCCCAAACTTAAACACTGGAGCTGAAAGCAGAATTTGGCCCCTAGGCCCCTAAACTATCATTATCCCATCATTAGTTTTCATTTGTGTCCATGAGTGGTAGATGATTTTTTTCTTTTTTTTTTTTTTTTAAGGAGTGGGTTGTCTACCTGGTTTTGAACTAAAACTGAGCTCTGTCTCCGAGACTGTCAGTCTGGGAGAGTGGACACATGAGCAGAGAGGCAGAGCTGGAGGCACAAAGCTGGAGCAAGCAGAGGAGCCGGCTGTGCACTCAGAGATGGAGGCAGCAGGCTATGCCATGTGAGGGGCACACCAAAACCTGCTTGGGCAAGGGGAATTGGGACTCTGTTTTAGTGAGGTGAAGTCAGTTTTAGGGAGTGCGTTGTGTGTTTGCAGCACTTTAAATCCAAGGTGATGCAGAGGGCGGTGGGAGCTACCACCTTCTAATGTAATGTCAGTGGATGTAACATTCCCAGCCTTTCCCTGTTCTGTTTTAAGTTCTTGTGGCCATGCCTTAATCCTTATCCAGTATAATATTTACTGTGGTGGTTTGCAGTGGGCCTCCCCCCATCCTCCAGCATTTTATTGAAGAATATCCAGGCTCCCTTTGCATGACTTTCCTCTCCTTATGAACCAAAAAGCTGCCTCTGGATGGGACCTGTAAGTAGTCCCCAGAAAAACAATAATTAGTTTTCTGATTAGCATTTTTGGGATTGGCTGATCATCCTTAAGGGAAAGTTATGGCTCATATGCAGTTGGTTTTGCTTACTCATTTATTGGATAACTGATAGTTTCCAATGTGAGATGGCACTTCATGAAAAATTAGGGGATAACACAGTCTGAACATTAAGCCAGGAAAGTTTTCCGTATTCAGTGGCATGATGAACAATCCAGTCACCACCCTGTGTTCCCACACAGCAAATGTTAGGCACCTGTGCATTGCAGTGAATCATCTTATCAGTTGTTTATTCATGACTGAACATGTTCCCAGACCTATTTCTCAGTGTTTGACCATCCCCACTGCTCCTTTCCTCACTGCTCTTCCTCAGGAACCAAACAAAACTTTCACTTTGTGTGAAAAAGGTGTGATGAAAGTCACCAGAATTATGCAACTGAACTGAGATGAACATATTTATCTGCTCAATATTTAAATGATATCTGTGCTCCTCATCAGCATTTCAAAGATCCTGTAAAACTTCACCTCCAGCAGAGCCTCAGGATGGGCAGCATCAAACCTCTCTGCCCAAAGTCAGAATCCCAGAATCACAGAATTTTCTGAGTTGGAAGAGATCCACAAGGATCATCAAGTCCAACTCTTAAGTGAATGGTCCATATGGAGATTGAACCTGTGAACAGTCCTCCAAGTACACTGAGCCACCGAAGGATTTACATAAATTTGGCAGAAAGAATGGCAAATAACTTGGTATCTCAGAAATTCAACAGTGGGACTGAGGTTTTTCTGGGTACAGGATCCTCACAGTCTATGCTTTTGTTGTTTTTTCAACTGTGGTGGAAACCTGTAGGCTATGAAAAGTTGTCAGTGGGGCTACACAGCCTTCTGCAGGCAGATGTCAATGAGGTACTTTCAGAGGTAGCACATATATAAATATATTACTCTCTACAACTACCTGAAAGGAGGTTGCAGGGAGGTGGGGATCAGCCTCTTTTACCAGGCAACCAGTGACAGGACAAGGAGAGATTGACTCGAGCTGTGCTAGTGGAGGTTCAGGTTGGATATCAGGAAAAATTTCTTCACTGAAAAATGGTCAAACAATTGTCAGGAGAGGTTTGGTTGGATTTTCGGCAAAGATTCTTCCCCCAGAGGGTGGTTGGGCACTGAACATGCTCCCAGGGCAGTGGGCACAGCACCAAGGCTGACAGAACTCGAGGGGTGTTTGGACAATGCTCTCAGGTACATGGTGTGACTCTCAGGGTTGTCCTGTGAAAAGCCAGAAGTTGAACTTTGATGATCCTTGTAGGTACCTTTAAGTCAGAATATTCTTTGTTTCTGCGTCTCTTTGACTGGAACAGGCTGCCCAGGGAAGTGCTGGAGTCACCATCCCTGGAAGGGTTCAGAAAATGAGCAGACGTGGCACTTCAGGATATGGTTTGGTGGTCACGATGGTATTCAGTCCAAAGTTGGACTTGATGATCTTGAAGGTCCTTTCCAGCCTTAATAATTCCATGATTGGATATATATATAGATATATATATAGATATATATATTTGGGCTCACCACTGCTGTCTGTACTGGCAGGACACAGCTTTACAGGGCTGAGCTGCCTACTACCTGCCCACAAGCTGACTCCACCTTGAAGGGGATTTCACTGCTGAAATCCTAAGCACTTTCAAGGTTCCTATTTTTGAAGTGAACTACTAGATTAGTCTACGCTGAAAAATAGAAAGACAGGTCATCTTCCTTTTTCAGAGTAGTACTAATTTCTCTGTGCAAAAATAATCACATTCAACCCTTGCCTAAAAAAACACTCCCCCTCCCCCCAAATAATGCTCTGAATGTAGTTCTGAAACATAAATGCCTTTTGGATTCTTAGGGGTTTTATCAATTTCCTCTTCAAAATATGAGAAAAAACTGTTGCAATGACAACATCATTGTGTGGAACAGCAGCAAAAAAAAATAAACAAATAGCAATGGTTATCTCTTTATTGTCCTACTGCAGCTTTTCTGCTAATATTTGTGTAGGTATTTATATAGTTCAATATCTAGCAATAAGAGTGTGCAAAAACCAAAACTAACAAAAGGCTGCAGGGTTGCAGAGCAGCACAGAGGGGTCTCTTTCTAAAGTGACTAACCCAGTTGATTTCAATACGAGTTTGGAAAATAATCAAAAGTTCTCCGTGGTGAAGAGCTGGCAATGGGGTCTGCAGGAAGCACAGATCTTCCTTGCCCAGTGGGTTACCTCATGTTTGGAGAAATCAGAACTTTTCGGTGCTGGCTCAACCTCTCTCTTTGAAACCTTTCACTTGCTGTTTCTTTTTTAAAGGTGTAAAGAAATATGACTGTAATAACAACTGACAAAAATCTCTGGGCTTGAACTGAAGTGGGAAATCACAGAGGTTACTTATTTCCTCATGCTTTTACCATTTGTTCTCTTTTCTCGAGGAAGTTGAAAGACCTGAGGTTCAAACTTAATAAGGCCCCATGCCGTTCCTAAGAGTATTTACAACATGCAAAAAATAAGCCAGCACATTTCTTATATTTAAATTTGTTTTCAGTCATCTAAGCCATTACACAGTATGCCATCCTGAAAATCTTTTGTAACAAGCAGTAAATGTTTCTCAGACAAGGGAAAGAATGATGTGTTCAACCACCCCAGCTGCTTGAGCCCGGGAAAACGACAAAACATTGGTGAGCCTGCACTCCCCACATCCCAGTTTGTTTCAACATCCTGGAAATGGAGCTGCCTGCAGTCCATGACTTGTGCTGCAGACGTGTGTGTGGGGAGGCAACCTGTGGGATGCCCCTCTGGGGTGCCAGAAGCTGAAGCTTTGTGGTATTGCGGAATAGACAACAAAGTGGGTTTTTTATTAACCACAACTGCTTAAAATTTTCAAGGCTCTGCCCTAAAAAATGCCCTTTGATTCAGTGGGAAGCTTTCCATTTCTAATGAGATTAATTCCTCCAAGTACTGGTTGTGTAACACCTGCTCTAGACACCATCAGGAGTTCAGTTTTAATTCTGGTCCATGCCTAATAATTTGGTGTGTCGTGGAGTAAACCGGCTCAGATCCTGGAGGTTCTCTGGATGCAGCAGCAAGGAGGCAAAGCCAGTTTGTCAGCACAGGGCTTCGTGTGTGTGATAACCAAGGAAGCCAAAGGGAGCTCTTGAAACATGTCCTCACATATCCCAAATAAACACTGTTACAGAAGCCTTCCCAGTTAATCCGTCTTTTGAATCTCTTCTCGTTCTGGAGAGACTTTATCATAAGCAATCAAGCATGAAAGGAATGTCTGAAGGCCTCAGTGACACTCATTAGTGTTTTTTGGATGGCATATTGGGGAAAACTAGTTTTGTTTAAATTTCTTTTGCAAACAAATATTAGCACCTACAAACAGCAAAATACACCCATGTCCATCAGATGGAACAGAGATGAGACATTTTGTCCAGTGCTCTACTGAGTCACTGTAAAAATAACCCCGCCAAGAACAGCTGACCAGTATTCACTTTCATGTCAATCTTTTCTCCTTTTATTTTCCTCTAAAAAAGAGAGAAAAAACCTCCTAAAAATTACATTTTAATGGAAACGCGCAGATCGAGGAGGGTTTTTAGGTGGAAGATCCAAGTCGTTATTAAAAGAACCCAAACATGTAGACACATATTTGCCATGGAAACCTTGGAAACAACATCAATATGAATCATATTGAAACTGAGTGGGCACAGAGCGGCGTGAGGGGTCCTGTTTACCAGCCTGAGCTGAGGGAGAGCCGCTCACCATCCACCCAGGACACTCAACAGGGATCATACCACGGGGTTCCCCATGGCCAAGGTCACACTGACACAGACGTGGCATCTGGTGAACACGAAACAGGGCGTTACGAGGCAAAATGTCCTTGTCCTCAGCTGCTGTGCTGCCAACAGTGATTATTTCTTCTCATAATATCATGTTTTCTAATCTACCAAGAGAACCCCCGGCCACTGGGCAGTTACACAGCTGCAACTGGACCGTGTGTAAGAGAATTCCTTTGAGAAACATAAAGAACATCCCAAAATAGCTTCTAACAGACATTTTTTTGCTACTTATTTTTCTGGGTTTCTCTCTTCTTTTTCTTCTGCGTTGACCAAGACGGGTTCTGAATAAGTTTGACTTCTTCTTATCTTGCATGGGTTTTCCTCAAGAACAGAGCTGAGAACTGCTTACAAGAATTTCTTTAGTGACTGTCTGCATTGCTTTTTAGCCATCAAGGCTATTTAATTTCTCATTTTTGTTATTCTAGAAAAATAAAAAGGAAAAAAATCTTCACTCTTTATACATCTTCCTTCGGTCAACCACCTTTATCCTTTTTTTTTTCATTGTATATTCATTTAAATGTCTTGGTGTCTAAGGGAGGGCAGCCATTCATCTTGAGACTCCTATCTGAAAGTCACCTGGCCAGAATTTGAGATAAAGAGCTGAAGATTTAGACTAGCATCCAAAATATTGTATCTTCTGTCTCTCATATGACTACTTGTGGATACAGATTCTCCAGACATGGTGAGATTCCAGACTGAAAACTGATTTTTAAAGTGGCTCAATATGCTTTGATATTTATCATCTCAGTTCTTCCCAGGAATGAACAATATTAGCCAGAACAACAAGTGCATAAAGATCCATGGAACTGCAGGTATTAGACACTCAATAGAAACAATCCCTTCATGGCTTCAGGGTGTAACCACCAGATTGGTTTTTTGTTCAGATATCTAAGTCTAAAAACTTACTTGATGTTTTTTTATTATTTCCTCAGTTGGTAAATAACAAGGGTTAGAAAGAGACGAAAACTTGTCTGAAAATCCAAGCACAGATCTAAAATAGGAGGTTCCAGATCCCAAGACTTTGACTAAACTACTGTCCTTGCTCACTCTGTGGTTCAGGATGGGCTGTGACTGTCCAAACACCAGAAATTCTGTAGCAGGAGGTTAAATATCCTGTGTATTGTTAGTGCTAAGTTTTCAACAGAGCTACATTCTGTTTAATTTACTCACTGAAATCATAAACACTTTTTGGATATAGTGACTCCACAGTTTAACTACTCATTATTTTTAAAAAGTATTTTTGCCTTCTTGGTACTCTTCCACTGTGAGAATGCAAGTGGAAACTGCATGAAAAAGAGGCCATTCTTATTCTGTAATTACAATGTACCTGTCAGAGAGAGTCCTGAAGGCAGGGAGCTGAACCAATAAAGGCCTGTGTGTCCCATGTGTTCACTCTCAGGGTGTCTCACAAACAGTTCCAGGGTAAAATTGTCATAATTCCTGTTTGAGGTTTTATCCTTCTAGAAGAGATAAGTTACTGAAAGACTTATGAACAAGCAGCAAATATAATCTTAGAAAATGTCCTTTATCCTTTCTTGGGTTTGTTTTTTCCTTTATCTATTTTTTATCAGAGATCCAGATTTTAAATACATGTGAGAGGGACAGTCTCTGGTTTTCAGTTTCTCTGAGTTTGGGTCTGAACCATGGCATGGTGGTCTTCCCACCAGGAAAGGACATTCAGATAATTAATTTTTTTAAAAGACATTTCAGAGAGAAAGAATAACCTCCACCACCAAAGGAGGAGCTGAAAAACCCCACAGGTTGTAAGGATGAGGCATCTTATTGAGGAAAATATAAGTTCTGAATTCCTATAAGCTTCTCTACATGTGATAAATTTACTTTGAAGGCCCTTGAAGCATATCCAAAGAGGCATTAAAACTGGAATCATCTAAATTTCAGCATTTATAAGTAAAGTCAGTGTTCATTTAAAATATATAAGCACAGGAAGGTAAAAAGAAACCAGTTTAGGACATGTGCTTTACTACCTCAGCTGCTTCAGACTCTCCTGGTGGTTAAACCCAGGATATCTAACTTTACATTATTCCAGCAGTTCCTCATGGGTGATGTTTTGCAAAGCCTTGGTTGGTCATTGTGGTGTGGAACACACCAAAATTCCCTATGAAAATGCTTTCTATGCCCATTAAAGAGTATTTATGTAAAACAGTTTACTCTGTTTAAATATTTTTAAGTGGAGAAAAGTTACCTTAATTAATTAAAAAAAAAATACTGCTTCCTACTGTCTCTAGAGATGCCCTTTATGGAAGGGTTTGGATCCTAAAAGCTGCTCAGTCCATACTCTCTCTGTAGGTAAGAATGCCATTTCTTACAAATTATATATTCATTTTTACAGGCCATGGTCTCTTTATGGAGACTTTTCCCAGTTATGCCCCAAATTATCTGGCCCATTAAAAAAAATCCCCATTAGACATTCCTTCCTTGTCTGTATGAGATTATATGGTGCATGCTGAAGGTGCTCACATTTCTGATTGGTTTATTAATTTGTGTTTATTGTAGGTACTCTGGTATAATGTTTTATCTTAATTAGTATTTTTATGCCCACTGGATTAAGTATGTCTGTGGGCAGGTTTTTATGCTGCGTGTCTTCCTACTGCCACTGAGGTTTAGTGTTTTACTTTCAGAAGGAAAATTTATAATCAATTTAAAGGTAATTACAGACCCATTTTGCTTCAAAACCAGACTATATTGCATTAGCATGAGATGATACTTTAAGTTCAAATCCATAAGTTCTTAGCCTGATAAGCCTCCTGTTGACCTAAGTGTGATATCAACCTACCTTAAATAAGGATAAACCTGCCTTCTTAGGATAAAGTCTAAACTTTATTTTTCCTCATAGAAATAAATCTTCTTGGGCTTTCATTGAACAAAGAAATTTGTCCACTTCTTTTTAAACAGACAAGTTTTGTTAATATAAGACTGGTAATTGCAAAAATATGTATTTTCAGATTAATTCTTTTGCATTTTAGATGTGGGCCAAGATTCTTTTGCTCCTTGTCATACTGAAAGAAGTATTTAATTTCTTGAGTAAGACACTTAAAATCAGGTCCAGCAGATGTAGCAGAGCACTAAAACACTGAGGGTTTTTTGTCATAAGAGAATCAAAGGTTGTGCTTCTTAGTTTTCCATGGTGGAATATATATAATTAAACAGTTACAGGCTAATATTATCTTTTGTAACTTTATTCCATGAATACTATTTATCTTCAACATATGTTAGATTTTTTTCTCTAAGATACGTATTTCTGTTTTGTAGAGAGGCAAGAATTGTTTTAATCTGATATCTTCACTCTTAAAAAGCTCAGAAAATCACGACGCTTTTCACTTTATGTTCCTCATCTTCTGCCCCTGTAAATGAAGTTGCTGCCTGTTTTGAGCAACTCCAGTCTCGGATGATTCCAACCAGTTAAACGGAATTACTTTCAATCAGCCAAAGGAGAAGTATTTGGATGCTTTGCTCCTATTTTTTAAGTTCCAGTTGTGACATGGGCTGCTCGAGCTGGGCAAGCTGTATTTGCATTCAGCAAAGGTTGATGCCGAAGCACTTTAGTTGGTGAGCTCGAAATTCTACTCCCAATGAGGAGTGAGCTGTAAATTACCCACCACTGAGTTGCTGAGTCACTCGAATACTTCAGGCTACTCTAAATGCGAGATCCAGTGGGGCTGCTGAATTATCCCAGGCTGTTTTGCACAAGATCCTCGTGTCACAATCTCATTCTAAATATGATTTTTTTTTTGGTCTTGATAAGTATTTAATTTGAGATTTGAGTAGTGAAGAGAATTGAGCGGAGACATTTTAAGTGCTTCTTCGTCTATCATTAGAGACACCAAGTGACACAGGAAAAGATAATGAACAGAGAAAGAGCCCCCAAAGCACTTTTAGATCGTTTCTTGAGAGTCAGCAGGCCAATATTGACTTTGATTAAGCACTCACTCCGGTCCCATTACTTTGGCAAACTGTGAAACAAAAGTGATCGTCCTTTCCGAGTTGGTTTTGCATAAACTCTTTTACAACTTCAGCTGTGAATTTCTTTAAAACACTAGCTTGTTGGGCTTTTTTACTTTATTTTATTTTATTTTTTTTCATCTCAGGAAAGGTGTCCCTTTAAGTCTTTTATAGGATACGTAATCTAAAACTTACATAAAGATTTATGCTGCCAACCACTGACATGTAACAATCTTGTTTTGTGCCTCGAAACAGAAGAGAAAAACGAATGCGCATATTTCCTTCTCACAAGTTTGTGTTCCTGAGATTTAATTGCCAGATTTTAAATAAAAGGATTAGGTTTTGAAATGATTTTCTGGGGGTTTGGTGAATGTTACAGTTATAAATAGTTCTGAAATTGTCTGCCAGTTTTTGGGAAAAGGTTGTTACCTTTGTGCTCCTTTGATGTGAATTTGAGTCACAGCTATTGGTGTGTTTCTATCAAGAGAAAACATGGGAAACTTGACAGAACCTGTGCAAATTTTTTTATTTTAAGCCCCACAAATGCATTTTTAAACCTTTTTTTTTTTTCTCCCAACAATGACTTAAGACAGCAGGCTCTTGTCCCTTTAGATTGTTACTCAGCTGTGTGTAGGGTTGGAGAGATTTTGTGGCAAACCACGAGCTTCTGATAGGTTTTGGGTGTGGATCAAAGAGGGAGTTCATGGACCCGGGATCATCAAGAGGTCTTTTCCAACCTAAATGATTCTGTGATTCTGTGATCATTGAGGAGCACTGAGGAAACCCAGAAAATGCAGGATTTGAAAGGAGATACTTCAAGTTGGGGGGGATCATTACAGACATGAAGGATCTTGGAAATGTTTCCTTTACCCATGAGGGAACACTTTCTCAAGGTCTGCTTTGACTACGCAGATTTCACTAATTTTCTATTCATTTACTCTTTAAACATATTTGGACCATAAAGTGGTCTAGAAGGTACTCAGATAATTTTCTGCAGTAACTTTCTGTCCTTTATGGTTATTTCCAGGTTGACAAATTCATCATCATTACTTTTCCTTATTTTTATTCCTAGCACATGAGAAAAAAAAATCATGTTACACATAAATGAACAAAAAGGGTAAAAAAGGATTAATTCACTATTTCTTAACATCCTTCAAGCCAGTTAACAAGAGGTCTCAAGAACAGACATCTGACAGATTGGCTATAATTGGCAGCATTTTCTTTGGCAGTTTGCACCACTCTTCTGCTTCACCTGGAAAGTCTTTGGAGAGGTTACATCGCTGAACTGATGATGCAGTGGTCCAAGCTCATGTCTGTCACAGTGTCTGTTTAAATGCATTTAATTTAGGGAATACCATACGTGTTATTTCAGAGAGTCTTGGCACCCCATGCCACCCAAAAGATGCATTAATGCATTGCTAAATATTTTATAGTCAAACAATGTATCACCATAAATAAAAGTGGAAAGTAGGTTATTTCTTATCCCAGTATTATAATCAGGAATGTTGTGATGGTGGATTAATTAGCTCAGCCGAGGCGCTGAGTCCAAGGTTTTGTTAGGTATTTTTTATCTCAGCATCTTGTTTTCAAGCCTTAAAGGTAATCCAAATTAAGGTTTATATCTCTGTGTATCTTCTGATGAGGAGCACATACAGACACAGACACACTTGTGTGCACACAGGTCTGAGCCCAACGACACACAGAGCAGAGGCACACGGGCTGTATGGATTTCTACATGAATTTGACATTGATTTCTGGGGTAAACAAATGGTTTTAAGTCTTTACTTGCCCAAAGCTAGATCATAATATTCTGCATTTCAAAGTGTCCAAGTACCTTTAAAGTGATGGCTGCCAAGTCCCCCAAGGCACAAAGCAGATAAAACCTTCTTTTAAAAGTATTTTGCTCACCTTTGTAAAAAAAGGAACTTGGGGTTTATTGAGTGCAGGAAAGGCTCATTCCCATAGTAACCAATGCATGGCTGATATTGATCAGCGGAGTCAAAGGCAGAACCCACTGACAGGAATAAAGGGAGACTATTCCTTATCCTCATATGTATTCTTCCTGGAGTTCTGGAGGTAACCGACACCACAGGCATGGAGTGCTCTCCAGGAGCCGCCGTGCTCTTGGTTGTGTCAGTAACATGCACCAGGGCTCCTTATCCAGAAGAAAAGCTCTGAGTTTGCCTGATTTTTTTTACTAGATCCTGCAGTCTTTGGCAAAACTCCCTGTGATTTTAGAAGGACTTCCCCTGAGCAAGACTGTGCTGAATCAGTCTCTTTGTCCTGAAGGAACACGGCCAGCCTTTAAAATATCTTCACTATATTTTCTACCTCAATTAATGAGACTTTATAGGTATTTAAATATCCCCTTCTTCACTCACCATACTTGTGTCAGGTGTGAGATCTGATAAATTAGCATTTGCAATCATACCTGATCGCTCTTTAATGATTTCATTAGGTGTTAAATATAAGGCTTAGCATCTTTTTTATGTTAGACATTCCTTTTTGAACTGCACGGCTTCAGAGAGAAGATCTTTGAAACCAAGAGCTCATGAATTATTAGCATTCAGTACAATGCATATACATACCTTAAATCCTCATCATGATTAGATCATTCCCAGAATTGACAAGTCTATAAAAATGAAGGAAGGGGACCTGTGAGAGCTGTGCAAGGAGAGATATTTTGTAGAACATGATATCACATAATAAAGAATAAATTCTCTCAAATCTGATAGTTTTACAAGGTTTTACATACTCCTAGGCAGGTAATAATCTTCCTTAGTTTTTTCTCCTGGACCCACAAGGAGCTTTAACATTTTTTTCCTGACAAAACTGTTAGATAACAACTGAGCCAAAATTAAATAACCCCAAAAGTCTTCCTCTCTAATCCCTTCTGTGCATGCTTAATGTTTCATTCTCCCACTTCAATTATGCCATCTGCATTATGTCTTTCGCTCCCCACTCGGAAAGTTGTTAAAATGAAAAGCCTCTTCCAGAGTGTCACAGCTCCATTATGCAGGTCTATACCTGTGCTGGCAGCATGCTCTTCTTCTCACCTCAGATTGCCTTTTGCCTGGGAAAGAGATCCCTGTGGTGCATATCAAACTGGAAACTGAAATGGAATTAAGCTGGCATGCAGGAGGTGGAGTAGGTTATGATAAACGTGCAGGGGAGATTCTGGGAAGAGTTTTTAACTCAGTTCTTTGGGCCAAAAAACATCAAGCTCGAAGCCTACTCGTGTAGATTGAAATCCTAGCCCAAAAAATCAATAGCAGGATTTGAGTCTGGATGCTTAATAAGGAAGGTAGCCTGGTTTCCACAGGTGCTGGGAACACACAGCTGTCACTGCCTCCAAATACACATTCAGATGTCAAATTACAGGCACTGATTTCCAACAGTTGGGTTCAGACCTCTTCATTTCCTGTTGCAATCCATCTCTCTGCACAAGGTGTCGTCAACAGTTTTCCTAAGATCTCAGCTGAGCATTTTTGAGAGAGCGTATTGGATTTCCACTGGAATCAATTCCCTCAAACTGATAATGAGTAACACCAGGCTTTCAGAAATTCTTGGAAAATTCTTGACTTTTGGAGGACCAGCTCAGAAAACTTCACTGATGAGTTTATGGTTATTTGAAGAAGGTCATGGTATACTCATTCAGAAATAATTAGAGAGCAACTTTTGGAAAGATGTTTTACATTTGCACCTTTTACAGCCACAAATGTAGGCAGTAGTCTGTCCTCTGTTTCATATCTTTTCATTAAAACCTGTTTTCAGTTTATTTCTATCTTACAACTGTAACACATAATATCTCAGCCTGACACTCCATATGATTTGAAAATTTTAGGATAAAGAAACCGCACACAGAATACATATTTATAAACATACATATACTCTAGGTAAAATCGTGCACCGGAATGCAGAACAATTTTTCCCTGACTGACTTACAGAGCTGTGTTCTGGAGATGATTTTATGTTTCATTTTAAATGGCTGCAATATTCAAAGCAGAAAACTGACTGTCGTTTATGTTGTTCCGACAAAAAGGGTTTAGTTTTCAGGATTTCTGGATGTTTCTGAAACCATGGTTGGATATTTCCCTTCCAGCACATTATCAGGACAGACCCGTTACCCTCTGAGCAGTGATCTGGGCACAATAGGACCAGCTTGAGCATTTGCACGACAGTCGGGAAGGTTCTGGAGAAGGATGTGCTGACACAAAATACTGTCCTGGGGACCTTCAGTGCCATTATCTTTAAATGATCCATAGTCATTAGGAAGGTCTCCTGGCACTACTAGGATGAGTTTCTTAGAGGAAAAGAAGTCTCCTGTGTAATCCAGTGCTATCATTTAAAGCTCTCTTTCACTTCTGGAGCCCTGAGAAGTTTTAAGTTAGAATGGCTTCATTTGAAGCATCCTGCAGTGGTAGCTGTCAACTCCCTTCCCTTTTCAGAATGGATTGAAAAACCATCAAAATGGTTCTTGCAATTCCAAAAAGCGTTGGGAGTGTTCATATTTTACCACAGACAGCTCAGAAGTAAAATTAGAGCAAAATCTGAACGTTACTTTTCTGTTATGAACAATTTAAATAATTTTTTGCCATATTCTGTCAAAAACCTCTTTGGATACCAAAGGAAAAAGAAAATGTGATCCAGAAGAACACTGAGAGCACAGTTGTTAGACTATTGGCACTTAGTATAAAATAGAAATCCATTGGCCTATAATTTCCCAGAAGACAATAAAGTCCTTCCAGCACTCCCAGAGACACGACCAGCGAAGCACAAATACCACAGATAAATCCATCAGAGCTGTGAGCAGCAGAGACGCATTGCAGCCACAGGTGGATTTGCAGAGCCATGTTGGAAATTCTACAGGGGGGAAAGAAGGGGGATAGGGGACTCTGGGGAATGTAACTGCCCAGCTCCCAAACTGGTCAAACTTGATGGCGCAGAACTGGGGTTTGGAGCGTGAAGTTGGATGGGGCTTTGAGCAACCTGGTCTAGTAGAAGGTGCTCCTGCCCATGGAAGGGGGTTGGAACAAAATGATCTTTAAAGAAGTCCCTTTCAACCCAAACCCAAAACAGATTCTATGAGGTATTTCACAAGACACAGCATGGGAATTGTTCTGAGTATATTCAGTTACCAACATTAAGGGGGAGGGAAGTGTGTCCTTCCCCACCAGGAAATAAGTAAGGCCACCATGAAAAGTAGTTCCTGAACTGCTTATGGATCAAAATTTTGCCTTGTTGGAAGAAATTTATTTCTCCCACCATCCATGGTGGTTAGACCAAATATGACCTTTTTCTTTACATTCTTTAGAGTCTCTAATGTCATAGAGCAACTTATCAGCTGGTGGGTTCATCTGGAATTTTAGAAAACCTCGCGGGAAACAGATCATGCGAGATCACAGCAAAGAAAGGCAAATTATTTTCTCTTCACTCTGCTTGAAAGCTAATTTTCAAGTCCATCCTTTCATGTGCTTTGCGGGAGATTAAAATGAAATTAGTTCAGGAAGGATACTACTCAAGATCATTTTAAGATTTTCCAAAGCTCACCAGCTTGTTGACCTGTAAACCACCTTTAGCTGGACAGATGGTAAGTAACAAATTGATCTCAGCCAATAAAAATCTGTCAGAACAATCTGCTGTTGGCAGGTGTCAGATAATTATCTCAATGAACAGATAAGCAAAGTAATAAGCAAATTAGAAGCGTCCATTTTAAATAACAGGAGGAATTTTATTTATTTGTTGCAGGCTGGCCCTTGATCATCTGCTGAAAAAACACCCAAAACCTTGTCTGGTATCATGGGAATCTCACTGAAAAGTTGTTTGGGTTGAGGGTGGTGTTACCAACACTAAGTTTTTTTGCTTTTCAGCACTGTGATTCCTTTCTAGTGCTTCAAGTTTCTGGAAAAAAACTCGTCTGAGTAGTGGCAGAAGTGTATGTCAGAGCAGTTGTGTGATATATTGTTGTAGTTGCAGTTATTTTTTATATGAACAAGCTGTCAGAAGCCGATTTGCAAACCTGGACCTCACTGCCCCAGGCACACTAATAAAAAGATGGTCTCTGTCCCAAAACTCTCACCCTGAAATACAAGACAAGAAAATATAAATTGGGTTTCGATGGGCCAAAGAGAAAAGTGCTTAGAAAGGCATTCCTGGAGAATATTCTCCAGTGTTACAGCAGGATTGTGGATAGACACAAGCAAGGACTTGGTAGGGCTGAGAAATGGCTGGACTTGATGATCTTAGAGGTCTTTTCCAATCTAAATGATTCTCTGTGATTCCAAGACCACCTTCAAGGCCAGAGAAAAGAGGATATGGAGAAGGTTTGGTAGGAGTTGGTGATTCCAGTTTGGTTGGGATTGATCTTCCACCCAGGACACAGGAATTGCTGGAGCCTAAATCAACCAGGTGTAGGCAGGTGGGACCAGCATGGTGTGAGTGCTGCAGTTTGGGAGACCAGGGAGAAGAAATCTGGGAGTGTTTGCACTGGTATTTGGGAATATTTAACATCTTTGGTTGTTTTAATGTTGGCATCAATGTGAATGCGTATGAAGTGCAAGGAATTGGACAGGAAAATTGCATAGTTTCTTTTTTTACCTTTGGAAATGTCCCCTTGGTACCTCCTGGGGTTGCGTGTGACATTCTCAGAATGTCTCCAAGGAATCCTCCAAGGAAACCTGAAAATATTCATTCCAGCTAACAAGAAGTATATTGCAAATTCAGGATTCTTCAACCTACACATGCTGGAAATATTTCCTGTTTTGTTAAACTTGCTTAAAAGACATTTTCAAATCTCAGTGTACTTCGATAAGTCCTCACACAGCCAAATCTAGTGAGTGGAGGGGCAGCAGGAGCCGTGGCCACAAGTGCTGGATCTGTGAACTGTTTGCCTGAGTGTGCACTGCACTCAGCTGTATGAGTCTTGGACTGAGTGTATATCCTGGTGCTTGAGGAAAAATTAGAGCTGGCTTTCAAAAATCCACCCATTAAAAAATGAAAATCAAAAATTAACTCAGAGACCAAGTCCTGAATGGTCTCTCTGAGACCTGGAGGCCAGTGCAGGATGAATAAGGCTCCTCTGTGGCTCCTGCCCTGTGGATCATGTGCAGGACTAGCAATTGCTGGAGGCAAATAATGACCTGGAACGCGGCTATTTCCCACATCCAGAGCCACGTGCACACCTCACACAACCTGTGCACACCTGAACATTCTGTTGTAAGAGCTCTTAACTGATCTGTGATATCCAAATGCAAATTTATATTGCCCTGTTGATACCAAGAGGAGACAAGGATTTTAAATATTTGCCCTAATTACACTCATTAATGAGGTCAACTTCTTGTAGACACTCCTGTAAGAGAAGTTTGATGGTAGCATAACTTGTATTACTGAGTTCTACCAAGAGGAAATGACAGATTCATTCCTCTTCCCTCTTTTTTCTGGAGCTTTACCTTGCATAAACATGGATCATTAAATCTTTACTTCTATGGTAATGACTCCCAAGGACTGCTGGGTTTCAGGTGGGAGAGGCCCTTCAGCAAAGAGAGCTGAGATTGTCTACCTCAAGATAACACTCTGCACATCGTGAACTGCAGCCAGCAGTGAACAGTTTCCAGAGGCATCAGCAGGTGCTGTTTCCATAATTTATCCTGGCAGGTGACTTTCTAAAACAACACAGAACACCAGACTTTCATGTGGAACTTATTGCTGAGCAAGAGAGGAAAGTCTCAGAAATCAAAGCCACAAAGAATATTTCAGATCAAACCCCAACTTAAGTGGTGATGTGAGTTTACGTTTTAGTTGTGTGTTTTATCTGACTTTGCAAGGCTGTACTCACCCCATGCTGCACTGTGCCCCTGGCTCGGGTTGTGTCTGCTCTTTGACATTCCCTGAGGGTTTGATTTGCTTTCTGAGGGTTGGGTCAGGAATAAAAATGCACCTTTTTATGAGTAACCAAGGGCTAAGTCAGGATGAGTCCCTTCTGCACTTTTCCCAGCCTTGACAGGGGGCAGGGCAAGAGATGATCAGCACAGAAGCATTTAGGGGTGGATCATGACTCTTCCCAACATTTTACAGAAGAGTAGGGAAAGAGGAGACTTCCCCATCAGCCTTTACACACCCAGGGAGAGGATTTGCTGTTGTCTGTTAACATGAGCCTAGGAAGAGGTGGCCAAGGATGTGATACCTGTACACGAGGGAAGGTACCTGCAGTGCCCATCTTCAGTTCAGAGATTCACTACCCATCCTGTTCTTCCCCTGCCCCCCATAGATCTCCTTCCACTCCATTCACACTTCAGCCAGAGGTTCTAACTGCATGAGGATTATCCCATGTAAATGAGAATTAATTGCTCTTAGACATTTAGTTCTTTTTATTCTTGATGATTCAAGGCAAGAGTGGAAGGTGTGACACTTCAGCCTGAGCCAAGCAACCAGGGTTCAGGTGGCCATGGGAATTTGGGATTTGAATGTTCTTGTTTCCCAGGGGTTAACTTCTAAAAATGAATATTTAATTTGACTAATTTTGAGGTTTTTTTCCTCTAATAAATACAAGCCGATATCAACATAGACACCTTATTTCCTCTGGTTTCAAGGGGGTTTAGAAATCCATGATTCCTAAACATTTTTAAATATATATTTATGTATATATATATATATATATATATATATTTGAATATCCTACTAGCTTCTGTGTCTTTCTTCAGTCTGTTGGACATGATGATCTTGGAGGTCTTTACCAACCTTAATGATTCCATAATTTTATGGGTTTTTTTACAGTGGGATCCCAGGGCCAGGCTCAGTAAATTATCAGTAATTAGAGCCATCACATCTTGGCATTTGTCATTTTTCTTGGCATTTTCAAGGCACTTCTTTTTCTGGATAAATGGTGGAAAGAAATTTTTTTGACTCCTGCTCTAAAAACAAACAAAAAAAAAAGAGCTCAGAAGAGTTGCTTAAAAATAATAAATGGAGAGCCACAACTAGGGATAGGTATGGATCTGTTTCAATATTGAACATGTTTCTTCTTTCTGAAAAGACAAGAGTAATTCAGAAATAAACTCTTTATAAAGCCTAGTTTTAAGATATAGATCTGGCCCATACCATGTGGTAGAAATGCTTTATTTGGGAGAACTGGACCATTCTATCCCCATAATTTTTAGCCTCAGAGAACAAGCATTTTCACAGCTCCTAATTGACAACCTTTGGTAAACAAAAATCAAGTTGTAACTCAGTGCATTGACTATCCCTTTAGTGTTTGGAATAATCTGTGTGTGACCCTCATTTCTCTTTTTTTTATTTTTTTCAGAACTGAGTTGTTAGGGAAAGTCACTTCAGTAAAAATGTTAACAAAAATTGACACACAAAATCAAAATATTCCAATATGTGTCTCTGTGTAGTCAGGGTAATGCCATCTCACAGGCAATTCCAAAAATAATGTTTAAACAAAAAGTTCAAAGCTCCTTTCAACTTACTGCAGATATTACTGCATATTCTTAATAAACCCTCTTCATCTGCTCCTGTTGAAATGGGAGCTTTCAAGCAATGTAAAACTAGCAAAAAGCCTTTCTATTTTTTGTTTCCTTCTTTCCTTACCAGCACTGCTATTATCACATGGTGTGTTCCACATGATAAGCCATTCATTAAAGCATCACCTACTGTTTTTTTCCTCCTCAGTACCAGCTAGAACATGATCTGTCTCTGCAGGAAGACATTGGACCTCTGACCTCTTTTGTAGCTATTCCAGGCAAATATAATAAACAGGGTTCACCGAGTTTGTGTAAATCTCTGATTATGTTTACTGTGAAATCCAAGTGTTCATCTCAGGCAGAAAAATTAAGGCTGATTTTCAAATATTATGTACAAACTCCAGCTACTAAGCATTCCATAATGAGCACTTTGGCAATTTAAAGCAAATTAGGGTTCCCACTAGGCAGAAAAGATATACAGTGTAGTCAAGTAAAGATTGTATGGTGTTTGATGAAAAATAGGCACACAGAAAAATATGATACAGACTTCTGGCTCCAGATGAATTAGGAGATCCTGTGCTAGTGCACTTCATTACTGAAACTTTGCATCCTTCCTCACTTCTGAAGGCTTAGGTTCAATTTGCTAATGATTTCTGCTGTAGCTTGAGTAAACACCGCCTTGGACAACCACCTGTTGTGGCAAGACATGCCCTTCTGCTGTGATAATAGATGGGATATTTAGGATATTGCAATGCAAAAGGGCAATGGAGATATTGGTTAATCTTCCTTGCCTAGTGAAATTCAGCTCTGTTGGGGTGATCTGGCAGCCCTCGTGTGAAGAGGCCTGGTGGAAAATACCGAAAATGCCAAATTTCACTCAGCAGGAACTGCTGTATGATGGATCTGTGCTGAGGACAGAAGAGATCTCAGCACAAAGCAGTGTATCACATCCTTCCAGGTGACAATATTTCATAGAGACGTCATCTGGGGCAGTGAGGGAAGAGATCTGTGCCATTAATCTCAGCACCAACAAGGTGTTCAGCTCAACCCAGTCAAACATGTGGGGTCTGAATTTGTCCCTTGAAGAGGAAAAAGGGCTTTTATTTGTGCCTGGGAGTATAGAAATGGGATGGAAATGTGTGGTGCTGCTGAGAACCTGACCAGTTTAGTGCAATGAAAACCTGCACAGGTGGAGAATTTCTCCATTCCATTTTACCATTTCTGAATAACTGAATTAAATTTACCACATTTGGGGTGAATTCTTCACAGGTTGGGTAGTAGATTTATATCTGCCAACTAGAAGGTGATTGTGTTGCCTTACAGCAACAGATGTGTCAACACTGTTCTCAGTGTAAGGTGGAAGAAAATAAAAACAACCCAAAATCAAATAAAAAGAGCTCAAATTATTTAAATATCTGGAATAAAACAAAAAACCTCACATATTCTTTAAAAGTACTGAAGTTGGAAATCATCTAGCTTTTCTTGGTTATTATTTTTACCTAAGAAAATGTGTCGTTTCTTGAAATTCAATGAAGATAAATGTGTGAAAAATAGAAAATTACCATTTTTGCTTAAGAAATAGAAACTTGGAACATCTGAAAGTGTTGTTGGAATGGTGATCTTTACATGCAGATTTGTTTACCATGGCTATTTTCTTTTTGAGCAGGACTCACAGAACAGTCAGGTTCTGCTATCCTCTTATACAGTGACAGAGCAAGATTTTTAATATCTTATCTCTCTTTTCACCCTGGCTAAAATCTTCTCCTCATTAGTAAGTGTGCCTGCAATTTAGCAGATTGTTCTCTAAATTCTTAAATTCCCATTTAGCTTGATTTAATTTCGCCGGTTCTCTTCCTTCAAGCAGAATATCCAAATTCATGCAATTCATTGTTTTCTCTTTCACAATGGCATTACTGCACAGTATTGTTGATTTAAAATTTTAAGTGGCTTTAAAAAATTTACTTGAGAGAAGTTGAACATGAAGGTGTGAGCTTAGAACCTGAGCAAAAGCACCTGATGAAAGTAGATGATTTAATTTCCTTGAATTTTGAGGAGAAATGTTGGTCAAAATGTTGCTAAAATTGGAGTTTTTTGTGCTGTAGAAGGAGAAAGAGAGGAAAAATGGGATTTGAACAGTTTTGTGATGCATATAGGGGAACTACCTGATTTCCTAAGGAACTCTGGTAAGAGAAATGAGTTATCAGTACCTCATGTAGTCATTTCAATAGGTTTGGGCTTTTGGGGGAGTTGGTTTCGCACTGATCAGCTAAGGCATTTTGAAATTTCCACAGAGCATTGCTAGAAAAGATGATCCATTATTTATTGCAGAGCTAGGCCCAGAGTTTGCTTCCACCCCCTATAGGGATTCAGTAGAGGGGTAAACCCTGTAAGTGTTGTTTTGTGTGAGTAAGGGTGGGAGAAGCTGAATCATTATTAATTGCAAATTGATCAGTTGCTTTTTTCTTTTCTCCATAAATTATTCATGAACAGATCCAAACTTCTGTGAATATATTCAGTATTCACCTAACAGTTGGGATGAACAACTTTCAGAAACTAGTGATTGACAGTGAACCTTCTGGTACACTATTTAAACAATATTGATTCCTGGGCTTGCTAATATGTTTGTCTTTATCATAAAACTTGAGCAGACCCTCTCTGTTGGCAAATGCACAGAAAAAACTGGTTGGGTGACCTCCCCACCTTGGATAAAACACATTGTGTTTCATCACACTGGAACATCTGCCCTCAAAAATTACACTGAAATACATAAAGATCATAATCATAGAGTCATACAACAGTTGGGGGTCAAAGGGACCTTAAAGCTCATCTTTTTCCACTCCCTGCCGTGGGCAGGGACACCTTCCACTAGACCAGGTTGCTCCAAGTTCCATCCAACCTGGCCTTGAACACTTCCAGGGATGGACAATGATGACCAAGTAAGCACCTCATATACAATTTATGACCCTGCTGTGCCAGACTGTGAAGGGTAAAGTTGCCCTCTTCTAGTCTCGTTGTAAAGCAGAAGCATTAAACAGTAAATTACTTGGTTTCTGCTTTTTAGTCTTTTCAAATCTTTATGTGCTTCACAAATGCTTGTCCCTTCACCAGGAAATATCAATTCAGTCAGCACAGCAAACTCGCTGACTTACTCCAGGAATGAAACGCTGACTCAGATTCTTGTCTACTACAGTGACTTGCAGTAAGATAATTTTGCCTCTGAATTTATCTTTGCAGAATTTTGTGCAGGTCTTCAGTGTTGGGTTTTGTTGTTTTTTTTTCTTTAGCTTGCCACCTTTCAGATCCTAATACTGATTCAGAAGCAAAATGTGAAAAAAAAATGAGGCAGATTCCCCACACTCAGACAGAACCTCCAGTTCTTGGTGTTGTGTTGACTCAAGTCATGTTGGAATTGTCAGAGTTAGGGACAGAAAATTTCCACAGAAAACTTGAATGTCAACACAAAACGAGGGTTATAACAAGTGGATTGATATGTTTCCCTGAAAAAAAAGGAAAATAAATCCCCCAGGAACCGGGTTCTACCTCTATACTGAGTCCATAATTAGCTGAGGATGTAAGAGCTGCTTATTTTATGGAAAGATCACGTGTGTAAGGATATAGTGTAGAACTCTGAGAACACAGCCAAGCACTCCACAGTGGACTGAGGTAGCAGGTGCTTCTGGAACACGGTGGGAAATGTGCTCCCACCCTCCTCACTGGAATGACTTGTTGCATCCACAGCTTCAAACCTGCCTTTTGTCTCCCAGACAACTACAGAAATACTGAATAGTGTTTAATAATGTTGATTGAGTAGGATGTTCTACATACATCATACAAATTAGACGGAAAACAGCCTGACGGTTTGGGGCAATTTGCTTATGAATATATGACTTTTCCTGTGGCTTATGAATATCCCAGTGCTCCTCAGCCCTCCTACTGCATGAGACCATTAATTCCGGTCTGTCATAAATTTGAGATCTGACGGAGGGAGATGCGTGGGAAGCTTTGACAGAGCAGTTGACGCCTGTAAAAAGCAAATGTCTCTAGTGCAGAAGGTGGACTTGGCACCAGGGTGGTCACTGTCCCACCAGAACCCTCTACCCAAAAGCTTTGGAGGCATATGCAGCATGAGAGCAGCGACAGGGATGGTTTGCAGAGTAGTAAAATCATTACTGTTACACTTCCAGAGATGAGACAACAGAGGTTAAAACATAACAGCACTTCTTGTGTACCATGCAGAGCAAGGGTGGCCTGAGAAGGATGGTGAGGACACAGAAGGGCACTGTGTTCAGAAATTTGTTTCCTTTAAATTAACAATAAATTAACATTCGCATTTTCTAAGGAAAAATTATACCCATAAAAAGTTCCTTAACCAAGTCTCTATTTCCTCCGTGTACTCTTAAAATGTAGTTGAAATGTTTACCCTTTTTTCTCATGAAAGAAATCAAGGCTTTCCCAGTCAAGTCCTGGGGAAAATCACACCTAAGCCACTGGGAGCCAGAGGGGGATGCAGCAAAGTTCAGGATCAGGTGGAAAGGGAAGTTTCATCTGTCTGAGGTGCCAGATTTGATGCATCTTCAAGTTTCAGTTTACTGGGTTTTTTGGTTGGGTTTCTTTTCCCTTCTTTCCCTCCCCAGTAAACCAGAGAAAGACCATGGGACTCCCTTTTTCCAGATGCCATACTGCCCATGCTTAGAGCATTTGCAGTAAAGAGGATTGAAGTCACATACATGGATGGGCATTTTTAAAAAATAATAAATTATTTAGGATTATAAATGCCAACATTAACAGAAAAGAAGGGTAGTGAATCTTAATGGGTGCAATCCAATTTGGAAAAAAAAAAATGAATTCTGTCGATGTTATGTTATCAAGGCTGGTGACAGGCAATTACCAGGGGTGAATTTTACTTATCTGAAGTACCCAAGCTGAATCTTTGGCCAGTCTTCCAAGAGTTTGCCTTTCTGGAAGCAGCATTGTCCTCTCCCTCTTTGTGTACTTCCCCATGCACAGACCTACAACACTCTCTTACCAAGGTACTAACACGGGGACCTGATTATGATCACATGTGGAAAAATTATCCAAAGGTGGAATCCAACAAAGGATAAACCACAGGGCTGCAATACAAGTCATCTGGCAACAAAAGAGCCTTGCAGTTGTATGAGTGAAATTAGGGGCAGCTATCTGCTCTCTTTGTACAAAAAAGTGAAAAATGTGGGATAATTTTCTAGGGGAGAAAGCAGGAACCCCGTATGTGCCTCTGTGCAGGGCTTGCTATTTACCTGCTGCCTCCTGATTCTTTTGAAAGTATTTGATTAGAATTAAAATAACCAATATTTTCTCATTTCATCAAATCCCATTTTCAGTGTTCCGCTAATGTCACACGCTGAAGCCCCAGCACCTTTGATCTCATTCTAAGCCCTGAAATAACTAGGAGACATCAGTCAGCATGGCTTTGGTTTAAAAGAGACAGCACACAGTACCTGTGCTCCGTGTCATAATGCTCACAAAATATGAATGAAAACTCGTTTACCTCTCCCCCATTATTGTTTGTCAAAAGATTGCATGCATAGTAAAGCTTTAGGAAAATATCTTTAATTGTATTTTGCGCCGAGCACTTCTTATTTTGAACCTCTGGCTTTTTTTTAAGTTCTCATTCACCGTATATTATAATCATAATAATCATGGTAATAATAATAATAATTACAAATGGAAAATTTCTTTGAATGGTAAATTTTAGCCTCCTGGGACTGCCAATTGTGGATGGGCTGGTGATTGATCAGAATATTACACAATGGTGTGGTGTAATTCTTTAGTGTGATGTTGTAAAATGGAGTATTGCTTCTGTTATTTTATCCAGTTTGCTTTTATATGACAGGGTTTATTGTGCGTTATGTTGTAGCTCATTCCTCTGTTCACAATGCCTACTGATGTGTAATTATGACTTGTCTGAACTGTAAGAAGGAGCAGTAAGTGAAAGAAAATCTGCAAGCACACTTGATTTATGAGCCCTGATACTATATTACAGTCCTAATCTGCCTGCTTAACTTAGCTTCAGGCAAACTTACTGTATAACATGCTTACGATTAGCACTGTAGCAAGTTGTAGAAGATTTACTCTGTTGGAGCTATGAGACTTTTTTTGAAATGATTTAGTCATTATTTCAGTTACAGGTATGGCAATAAATTATTTCCCCTATAAAGACTCTGTGTCAAGGAACAGCCATTGCAAAAAAGGCTTTTTATACAGTAACAAAGAACAGTGCTTGGAGTGTTTTCCTCGCACAAAACATCTTAATGTTATTGGTCATTTTTTTTCTTATGATGGAACTTCTTTACACATTCTTCTCACATTCATACAATTTGTTTTATTATACTGCAGCTTTTGTAGCTCAGTACAATCTGCTTATTATAAGAATGTCTATTTGGATCCAGAGAATCTCATATTTTCAATAGTGACCCAAAATAGAAATTACTATGGATGTGCAAATGAAAAGAAGGCCATAAAGCAGTGACCTAATGTCAGGAAGAAAAGATGTAAGGAGATTTGCATTTTTTTTTTAATCACCATTCACGAAGACAGATGCATTCGTTCAGTCTTCATGAGACCACAGCATATTCAGAGCAGCTACTTTTGGTAAACTAGAGGGGAACATTATTACCCTCAGATAATAAAGATCAGTGTTGATCATTCAGGGCCCAGTTTGAGGCTCGTTGAAATCGCTGCCTGGTATGCCATTTGACTTCCCTGGAATCCCTGTTATACACTATTCACTGGCAAATAAGCAAAGGGATCTAAAGCTTGATCCAGGGAAAGTCTCCCCTCCGTCAAATGGGTGGCAATCATTCTTTTTTTTTTTACTGAACAGAACTGCTTGCCTGAGTAAAGAGAGGTGTTCTTATCAAGATTTTCTAACTGGTCCTTAGAATGCTATTTTTTCCTGGGTTTATTAGCAGTAGGGTTTTTTTAAAAAAATGGAAATTCATGTTATAGGAAGTGAGAACTATATCAGATGAACAAATGCAAAATACACACCTGCAAGGAATGAAATGCTAATAAAATAGCTGTATAGAAACAATTTCTAGGCAAATTATCCTTTGTTTTTAAAGTGTTTTTTTTTATTTTGTTTGTTTGTTTGTTTTGTTTCTTTTTCTTCATTAACACTGATACTGTGAATTCTAAATGCTGGTTTTGTCATTTGAAAATACCTACTTACACCTACTTAAAAGACAGTTGTGTTTACTGCTGAAAGAAGGGCTTTCTAGGAGAGACTGCACTCTGTAAGTTATTTGGTGTTTTGAGCATTTCAAAACAAAAAGGTTTCTGAGGAGTGCAGTGGAACTGAATTCATATATGAACAGTGGACAATAACACCCTTTAATTAGGAACAACATTATTTTCAAGCTTATGCTGCTCCAATGAAGTTACCATAAACAATGATATTTTTATGGTGCAACAATAAAGCCTCTTAATTTCTTGGGGTTTATCTTCTAAAAAAAAAAAAAAAAAAAGGCTCTGGTACACATGTGATCCTGAACATAAAAACAATGGATGTGGAGATCTGTGGTGTCCACGACCCACTCCCATCATTTACCATAATGCCATTTGGTAACAGATGCCCTTTGCAAGGGCAAAATGCACAATCTGGGTTTTCAAGTAGCGGTCATCATGTTACAGGCATCATCCACAAGTATTTGTTGATGCTATTGACTGAACAAAAGGTTTATGAGGCAGAAGATATATTTTTCTAAACGCTGCTGTGCTACCTATAACCTAATTAACTTTACTTTAGCCAGCTGAGTATACCTGGAAACCAAATATATCATGTGGCAATTAGCTTCCCTCCTTCTGGCTTAGTACACTTAAGTTGTTTATTGAAAAGGTTAAATATTGATTGAAAATGGATAATAGAACCATATTACAGTTGTATGCTAAATGGCAGAACTTGCCTGTAAAACATTTCCAGTTACCCCACAGTAATGCAGTTAGAGAACAGCAATCTGCTGCTAAAGCACCCAGGCAAAAAAATCAGGGACAAATATAAATCACCCACTACGCAGCCGTTCTTATCAGCACGCTGAGTTCACACAAACATGTTTGGGAGTTCAGTCATTAATTATCATGATGTTGAAATAATATAATAAAAATAATAATTGCTTGTGAAGCGATCTGGTGCCTCCCTCCTCCTCCGACAGAGGCTCCTCTCTGTCTCTCTCCCTTTCTCTCCTACCATGGGAAGTCACATAGACAAAGTATCAAGTGATCACATAGCATGAACTACAGCCCCAGGCAAAGCTTGTTATTTTACTTGAAACGGTGATGCATTTAGGACCCAGAAACTGTCAATAATTTTTTCTGACTTCCAGGGGATAAAAATCCCAATTACAGGAACTTTCCTGTGAAGCTTTATAGTCTAGTGCCACATATTAATATTACGAAACATCCTCAGCACCTATCAGCTCAGTTTTATCTGTGGCTTAGATCAAAACTGCGTGGATCTGGGAGATTAGGTTGATTTGGTCTAATTGTTGCTTGTTTTGAAAAGTGGAAAGTGTATCTTCAAAAAAAAAAGCTGGTTGAAGTAGTGTCTGTGGACAATAACACAATTTGACTTGGCATCCTTCAGCCAGTTGGCTTCAATAAGATTCTTAATGTAGATTCAAGGGCCCTTGGCCATTTTTCTCCCTATATTTTTTTCTACAAAACACGGGTTTATTTTCCTAAGACATCACAGCAAAGACCTTTTTTGAAGCAATGGGTTGAGAAGTGTTTTTTAGGCTCGGCCCCTTCATTTCTGGGATGTGGGAGATGAATTCAAACTTCTAGAGAGCTGTGCAGAAAAAAAAAAATTGTCAGTTCTTATGCTCTACCCCCAGGGAATCACACTGGAGATTAAAAAATAGACAGAGGAAGCATGAAAAAATTAACCTTACAGAGTATGTCCTCAGTGAGGGGCCACGGGGAGGCTCAGTGGCAGGGTGATATCAGGGGAGCAACCACATGGCCACCATGGAAATCCTTGGGAAAAGGAAGTGGAAGGCACCTTTCTGTCCTTTTAGTGGTTTTCTGTGTTCTGCTCACCTGCAAGGAGCTCAGTCCTCTCTCCTCACCTCGCACCAGGAACGCTCGCCAGCATTATTCCTGATGCACTCCCACCACACTTTCCCATCTGTCCCGCTCCTGGGTAGTGAGAAAGTGATGATATAACTCGATTTAATACCACAATAATATAACCATGGCAGAAAGAGTTCCTCCCACTCTACACTTCTCCACTTGCTCCTCCATCAGCTGGTGACTGCATCTCTGACTCTCATCTCTGTATATGTGAGGTCTGGTCTTATTTTTCTTTCTTTTTGCTTTTTTTTCCCCCCCTGGTAATAACAATACTGGACTCACATAGAATTATTGGTTGTTAATAGCCCAGTACCAGTATATCTCTCAGGAATGGATAGATGCACATATGAGGATGTGCAAGGCATAGCTAACAAATGTGTTTATTATTGACAGAATAAGAACTGCCATGCTGGAAGATTAAAAGTTGACTGCCTGAGGTTTCCCCCTCTGGTTAAGAGTTCAGAGCTTTGTTATTTCAGGTCAGAGACAAACTAAGTCTAAAGATGTAAAGCAGGGTCCGAGTGGCCACAGAGGTGAGACAGCAGCAACAGCAACACAGGATTAGTTCTGCTCCTTGTGTTGCTAGTTTTGTAAATACACCCTGGGATGAAATTAGGATAAAAATGTGTTTCACAATAAAATGTTTTCTGAAAATCCCATACTCGTTATTTGGTGTTTTCCAGGTATAAATATTAAATACATAATTCCACACTGTTTCCTTCCTTTTAGTAACTGTGTTGTTGTAGCTGTGTAGGTCTAGGAGTGTACAAAAGACACGGTTTATAGGGGTAAACAATACCTCAGCACTAAATTTGCCTATTAACCTTGCTTCTTTATTTTAGCATGAGGTGGACTTGGCTTTTGTTGGTTTGTTTGTGGTTCCTTAATTTTTCTTTGTATCCAATTTACCTGATGCCTTATGATGATATACAAATAAATCCATATCATTTGTGTACATCTTGTGTTCCTTTGGTTCAGGGAAAGTGGATATTGTGTATTTACAAAAGGTTCCCAAATTGGTAATTACCTTTGGAGACAAGATTAAAGTGGTTTTTCTTATTTAATATTTCTTTCCCCTGCACTTCCAAATCAAAGTTTAATAGAAATAATAATCAGACATCTCTGCTGGTGTTACAAAAAAATAATAAAAATCTTTGTAATGTGAGAGAGACACAAAATGATGCACCAGTTGTACTGTCAGGTGCTGAAATCCTAATACAAACACGAAGAGACAAGAGAACATGTAAGATGTATGAGCTTTGATACACAGGTTGAGCTTTTTGTTTGTTCAGGAAATTATTTTAGCAGTGTCTTGGACCTATTTTGAAGCCTTGGCATTTGGGGAGGTACAAAGTCCTATGCATTTTAATTTTTCACAAGAAGCAGAACAGCTTCGGAACTATCAGAATTGCTTTGCATTTTATTTTTCATGTGACTGCAAAAAGAAGGTGTCTTCACTGTGGTTAATTATTAACCTTTCCTTGTGTATAATGGCACTATCTTAAAAAAAAAAAAAAAAAGAAAAAAGAAGAAAAAAAAAGAAAAAAAAAAAAGGAAAGGAAATGGAATGGAATGGTTTTTTTTCTATGTTATCTCCTTGGTTGGTTGGTTTGGGTAATGAGGATCCAAAATGAACCTTTCGCAATTTATGTATTATCGTGCCTAAACCTCGACGTTGCGCAAAATATTTCGAAAGCTTTTCCTTGATCAAACTGCAATGCTGCTTAAATATGTTGGGCAACATGTACCCTACTCTACCTTCCTGCCTTCTGCCAAATGAACTGCAGCATTCCAATATGGTGCCACATGTCCATGGAAGCCCGTAGCGCTTCTAACAGGTGCTGCCGGAACGCGCCCGACAGAGATAGCGACAGGAAGGTCATCTGCAAAAACAAACACTCCAAACATCACTGGAAGGTTACCTTAACACGGCTGGGGTGCTACAGCACCAAAAAAGGTGCTGTATTATCTAGTTTCCTGGGATAAATCGGGTAAAAAGTGCTTTGGGAGGAAGGTTAAGGGTGAAGTTAGGGAGGATATGCGAAGGAGAGCTGGAAAAGCTAAAAAGTGATAAGGGGGATTAAGACACCTTCAGAAGGGCATCTCTTTAAATTGAACAAATTGGACACAGAAGGAGCTGCTGCTTTGCATCTTCTTGCATGAAAATCTGTTTTTTCCAATATAACAGAGTTAAAAACATAAAATAGAGAAGAAACATTAAATACAGAAGAAACATTTAATACAGAAGAATCATAAAAAACACACCATGACTTAACCATAAGGAGCGGTGGAGTTTAGGGTTTTTTGTGAGGGTAAAGGTATTTTGTATGATTATTATTATTACATTTTGCACTTACTACAGTGTTCTCAGGGTGGACACCCCCCCCAAACAAAACCCAACAAACATTCCCTGTTTTCAGACTGGGACTCTGGTAGTCTGTCCTCTGCATCGTTCTTGGCCTTTGTCTGACATTTATGGTCTTATGTTTATCATTGTGAGCAGAGACCCAGTTTGCTCCCTTTCCTCTCTCTCCCCCGCCCCGCTCCTAACGTGGCATCCAAAGCTGTTAAAATTATAATTAACGGGGCTGAATTTATCTGGGATTGATTCCCACGAAGGGGATTCGGCAGATTTTCCTGCAAACTGCCACTGTGCAACCCAACAACGCATGGAGACACTTTATATCTTATTTCTATTTAAAAGTCAGATATTTTGTTCTGGATAAACTTCAGAAATGCTCTTCAATTCTCAGTGAGGCAAGCATTTCAATTTTCTGCAATATTAGCAGGGGTAACTAATGATGGCTAATTTTTGCCTGTAGTATTTCCCTCAATCTGCTTGTGCACTTTCAGTTACTCTGGCAGCAGCAGCATTTGTACATTTTCTGGTCACTAAACACTCAAGTACAATTGTAAGTGATCAGTTTACAGTTGGCCAACAAAAGAGCTGCGGGAATGTCTAAAAGAAAAAGAAATTTGAATAAATATGCACATCTACAGCCCATATTCTGTGGGTAAGAGAGAAGGACAGAGGGTAACTCAAATGTACTTCAGCTATCAGAACATTTTGAAAAAAAAATCATATATTTATCCTGCCATAGGAAAGACTGGGATAAATCCAAACCACACAGATTTTGAAAATACATTATTATGTTTCTTTAAGTTGAAGGTAAATCCTCTTCATCTGTTTCATCTTTGATTATTATTTCCTTAATATATTTTTAAAAATATGTTCAATCCAGAAGAGATTGAGACAGAGGTAATTTGAGTTATACATCAGAATAACACCATCTTATCAACAAATTTGAAAGCTGCAGTTCAAAGGTGATATTTTAGATAGTAAGATAACATTTTCATAATGCATTTTAAAACCACACAATTGTAAAACTGTGTCAGAGTCCTTTCTCTGATAATACCTCAGAAGTGGGAGACTTCAATATACTTTGTTAATCTTTCCAGCTCATGGGTTATTTAGAAGAACTGGACATAAACGGCAAAGAAATATTTTTGAATGAAGAGGCAGCTCACTTGTGCCCTTATTAATTATTATTTCCCAGTGAAATTTAATTATTGCCTCACATTTTGGATGGTGCTGTCTGTGATGGCATGGCAGGAGTAGTTCAAATTAAAGCAGAACTCTGTGGAGACAGTTCAACAGCTCATGTCACAGGGAAGCTTTCCTTAGAAATCTCACATCCTGCAGAATATATTCCTCTATTTTTCTGTGGAGAGGTGTCATCACTCTTGACACCGTTCCGCAGACATAATGCCAGGGAAACAGGGGGATGCACCGTGGGATTTGCATGTTTTAGACTTAAAAATCGTCTGAGACGCAGGAAACCTGCGCAGCTTCGTGCCTCGATCAGATCGAATCAATGCGCACTAAGAGGGAAATCCGTCACATTAAGCATCAAAATATTAAAGGGTGAATTATGGCTTTTGCAGCGACAGCCTCCCGGGGCACGGGGAGAGGTGCAGTGCTCGGGCGGCCGCTGCCGAGGGCACAGCAAAGTGCCGAGGTGCTCACATATCCTCCGGGGGCGCAGGGAAAGGCACTTAGGAGAGGCTTCTCTCCAACACAGAGATGCTGAAAGAGATACCCCTGCTGAGCACCACCTTCCTGGCACTGGATACCACTGGCAGGATCTGACCCCCCGAGTATTTCGTCCCTCGCCTGTGGCCGGGGGGAGTGATTTAAATGTCAGGCGTTATTACTCCTCTTTATAAGGGTGCAGGAGATTCTTCTGCTGATCCCTCATTTTCCTGTCTCTGGATGTTAAGAGGTGCAGACACACAGGCTTCTTTCCCTGCTCATGCCAGCCATGATCTTACGAGTCGTAAAACGCCTCTTCTCCCCCTCTCTGCCACTTCCAATAGCTCCTGAGTGGGGGAAAGACATCCTGACTGCATGGATTCAGAAAGGCAGGAGGCAGCATGTTTTACTTTCATCATCTGTTGTTGTGACTAGAAGCCACCATATCTGATCCTTTGTGTCAAGGCCATAATCTCCACTGGTAAATCCATGTAGGTCCACAGAATTAGGACTGCAGCTTTGTCTAGCAGGTGGTCCTGCTCTCCTTTCCCATCTCTTGATGCTGAGTTTATGGGAAAGGGGGGAAATTCTGTTGCTTTAAGCACTACGCACATGCACATGTGTGTATAAGGGTTGGTGAAAATGAGTTATGGAGTCATAGAATGTTTTGAGTTGAAGGCACCTTAAAGATTATCTGGTTCCAACACCCTGCTATGGGCAGGGACACCTTCCACTAGACAGATTGTTCCAAGCCCCATCCAACCTGACCTTGGAGACTTCGAGGGATGGGGCAACCACAGCTTCTCTGGGCAACCCTTGCCAGGGCCTCCCCACCCTCACAGCTGATTTCTCCCTAATCCCTAACCTAACTCTTCCCTCTGGCAGTGGGAAACCATTCCCTCTTGTCCTGCAACTCCATACCCTTGTCCAAAGTCCCTCTCCAGCTCTCTTGGAATCCCTTTAGGCTCTGGAAGGGACTCTCAAGTCTCCACAGAGGATGAACAACCTCAGCTCTGACAGCCTGTCTCCAGAGCAAGGGGTTCCAGCCCTTGGAGCATCTTCTTGGCCACCTCTGGACCTGCTCCAACAGGTCCATGCCACGAAGCATCAGTAGTTTCAACCTATTTACAAATCAGTGTACTATTACAGATGACATTAAGAGTGTCAATAAGATTTGGAAGTAAATTTTCATCTAATCTTAGAAGGTGAGTTGTTCTGTGAGCTCTTGCCAACCGTGACACAAAAACTGACAAAGCTCAGAGATCATCCCTGGTTCTGTCCCATTCTGCCTTCACCTGTGACATCAGGATTTTTTGTTAAACCTCAGTTTCAAAAAAAAAATTGTTCATTTTGGATATAATGTAGCATCTGTCTTGGGGTAAATTTACATGCATTGTTCAAGGAGTTATAATCCAGTCAGCACGTTTCAAGTGGAACATAAAATTGTTCCTAATCTGATAGGGGAACTTCTCTGTTGAAGTCCTGCAGACTATGGTGAGTCACCATAAAGTGCTTCTCTCAGCAGCAATTATTCACCCTTAACCATTGTGTTAGAACACGTGGCACTGTAAGAAAATGAGAACTTTTTACACAAGTGCACAGATTTTTACTGAGTCAAATTCTGTTGAATGTTTTCAGTCACAACTCCTGGAAACGTGTGCAAGTGCTGAGTTGGTGCCAATTCTGTGTAAACTGCGAATCATAACCTGTGTCTCAATCAACTTGGAAGTGTAATGCTATGTTTTGGTTCTGGGGGGAAAAAAAGGAAAAAAAAAAGTAATTTTGAAACCCTAAGTAAAATCATATTCCAGATTTAATTTGGAGAAACAACCAGGAATATGTGTGCTTACCTAGAGCTCTTGAATTCAAAAACCCATCAGAGTAGGTTTTCTTTGATACTCTCAGCATTCCACTTCAGTTCAGAGGAGGAGAATGGATGAATCCATGTAATCATGCATTTTTTTTTCAGAAAAAAAAAAAAAAGAAAAAAATAAGCACAAAAATGTCAGAACTTCAGTCTAGCTGTACTTTAAAAATATAAAAATTTCAGGAGGTTGCCTGTGTTGCACTGCTCAGTCTATGGTTCTAGTTCATTTGGGAAGGATGAGAACATTTACAGATGAATTTGTGGTTGTGATGAGCTCAGGAATTTCTTGGCCAAAAGGCTGGAGCAACTTGCCATGGGAAAACCTAAGGAAAATAAAGGAAAGCCTTGTGCAGATCCGAGCTCAGATATCCTTCTCTTCCTCCAACCTGGGAAGGAGAAAGGTCTTCCCTCCTATGTCGTAGCAGGTCAAAAAATATCTACCTCCTATTTCTGTCTGTCCCAAGGGATAGAAACAGGTTGGATCCACGAAAACTTGTGCCACCCAGGATCAACTAACAAATGAAATCTGTGAGAAGGAGAAGATCCAGAGATGACAAGTTACAAAACTGACTTGTCTCACTGATGCATCTTCCAGCATAATTCATAGGGAGTAAATGCTGGGTAATGGAACAGGAATGATATCATGATATAATGATATTGTTGGGAGTTGACTCCAATTTGGAATTTCCACAGTCTTTCTACACTTTTCCTTGGCCAGAACACCACAATACATGGAATATATAAATTCTCTTTTAAAGGAAGTAAAATTATTTACAAACAGACTTTTAAAATGAGAAGAGATATTTAAAAAGATATGAAAATCTCCTTTTATCTGTTTCCTGATTGTAGGTCAGCACTTCCAAAGCAGTTGAAAATCACTGTACATTGAATATAGCATAATATATGTAAATAGACTGACAATTAGAATGAAGGGAAATGCTAATATTTGGTGGTTACAAATGAGGTCATGGCTATTTTTTATGGTTTCTTCTAAAGGAATTGTGCATTTACTTCTCAAAAATATGAGTAAAAGTACTACAGGAAAAGCTATAGAAATACTTCTTTATTGTATCCTTTCTTATAATATATTTAGAATTTTGAGATAATTTTTTTCTTTTTATTTATTTGTTTGGGTGTTTTTTTCCTCTTGTCTCTATTGTTGTTTTATGCTTGATGGTTGATTTGCACATAAATTCTTTCTGCTATGTTGAAAGTCACACGGGATCTGACCCTTAGGGGAAATATTCACAAGAGATTTGGTAAAATATTGGTTTATATTTAACTGATTTTTCCACAGTTGAACAAAAAAAAAAATGTTATGATCATTTTAGTTCTCTCTATTACATAGAGGATAAAGGCAGGGGAAAAATTTACTTCAAATTTAACTCAACTAATAAATATTTTAAAAAACACTGGAAGACAAGAAATGTATTTCAACTTTTTATATATAAATTAATCAAAACAGCATTATGAAACTAAAAATGGATAAATAGACAGGTAATGTCTAACCAGATATACCTTGTGCCATCTGAATATTTATCCCTTCACTGACAGAACAGAATTTAATTGTTGGTGGAAGACAAAAAAGGGAGATAAAACATGCTAAAATTTCCATTTACAGATTTTCTGGTGACTTTGAGTGTGGGAGGCCCTGTTCTATGCTTTGGAATCGCACCTAAGCATCATATCTGACACAAAAAATATTGTTTAAAGGTGAATATGCAGAAAAGAGAAGATTTTTTTGTTTGTTGTGAGATATCTAATAGATACTTTGGCTCACCAAAGATCTCAGTCAAACAAATTAGGATTTTTCTGCAACAGAAGGCTGGACAAGGATTTCCCAATGTTTCATTCCAAATGAACTTCTTTAAACAGCAAAAAAGGACTCCATTAACTGGAAATTAAATCCTTTTTTCACAATGGGATCTTTTTTTGGAAGGGGGAGGGAGAAAAGAAGAAGCTTTAGACAAAAATACCACAACAAACAAGCCACAGAAAATCAGGACTCCCTATTACATTCTGGCTGCAAACATATTTGCATTGACTTTTAGTTGGAAAGTAATCTGGCATATAGAAACCAATAAATGTTAGGTTTCCAGTGGCTTCCACCTGTTAAGGAGTTGCAAGACAGCAGTACCCTTTTCAAAGCCATTAATAATGCAGAAGGTCAATATCTAAACAGATATATTGAATTACACACTGTATCATTACAATAGCCAGAGTTTTTGTATTGCAGGTGATTTTTTTTTTGCTGCCATTTGACCCTTTTAAGCTAATTAAAATATATAGTTTATTTTTTTATAACGTTAGGGATAGATTGTGCTGTATATCCTGGTGGTTATACTCCTCAAAATGGGTAAAAAGAGATATATCCACTGCAGCAAAGTGTACATTGATTTTTGTTAACTTTGCAGCTCCAGTCACTCAACTAAATCTCCCCAAACACCAGGAAAACAAAATAGTTAACCCAAAAGTCTTTCTCAAAAACAGTAATATTTTTTTTATTTCATATTATTATCAATTTATGTGGGTTTAGGTTTATATAATGTATAGAAACATTAGGAATTCAGTGCTTGTACTCTGCAGTGATCTGCAATATTTCAATATTACAATCATTTCATTACTGAAAAGGTAAAGAATAAGGCAGTTCATTCATTTGATGTTGTGCATTTCCCCCTTATGCTTCAAAATCCATAGTAAAATCAAATTCCCAAGCCATGAAATCTGCTGTCGGCGTCTCCCATTGACATTTTGTGTTTGTGTAAAGGGAAATCAGGTCAAACCAAGCCACCAACGGCATCTCAGCCCTGTTTCTGCAAAATAGTTTGTCACTACAGAATGCGGTGATCTCGTTGCATGTGTTCCAGTTTTCTGAAATTAGTGGTTGATCTCAGGGAGTTCGAGAGCTGAATCTTTGCTGTCTGAGACCTTAAAAAACACTCACTGAGCAGGTTTAATCCAAATCCCGTTGACTTCAACGGTGATTGAATTAGATCCTAAACACAGAACACGTAAAGTTGACTTATTTGTATCAACAGGGAGTGGTTCCTGATAGTCTTCAAAATAATAGAAAAGCACAAACCCTGAAATTAAAGAAAAAAAATCAAATTAGAATAAATTCTCTTCTTGTACTCAAAACTGCAATTTTAATATGAAGGTCCTTCAAAATCAACTCGTTTTCCTTTTCAAATAACTTATTTGGGTTAATTAGCAGCAAACACTCCATTGATTCTTGTCCAACAAAGGAAAATTCCATAGTTCCAATCTCTCTGAAGGAAAATCCCATTCATTTAAATATAGGAATTACAGTTGAAAAATGAAGCAATTTTCCTTAGCAATCTCTTAGCCAGAAAGTCCTCATTTGAAGTTAAAGTACCTTTGAGTGGAAGATTATTTTTCCCAAACTATTATGCCTGTTAGCCAGGAATAGACTTAGAAATTTCCTTTGGAAACTACCTCCTCAAGAGGTAGTGAAAAATCCATTAGGATTATTATTATTATTCATATTATTAATAGTAAAAATAACAAAAAGGAATATTTATGATCTTACTAAACAGGAAAAACATCAGAACTAAAAATATACAAGGGATTCACCTTTCTGTTTTTGGAAGGTGGAGAGAACTGGCAAAGGGAAGGTGAAGATACAACTTTAGGTGAATTCTGTAATTCAGCTCACAGATTAAAGCAGAATAAAAAAGGCTGGAGAGCAGAAATGTCCCTGTTTCTCTCGCTCTGCTCTGCTCAGCCCATCCCATATGTGACATGCAAATTCAAAGCCATGGCTTTCACCAACCGGCCAGCTCGGGTACCGTATGTGACACTTTCTCAGATTCCTACTGACATGCAGATATTGCCAAAAATATCATGTCCAACTTTGCACAAAGCTCCACAGGCACAGAAATATTTATTATAAAACATTTGTCTTCAGAGAAGAATGCTGGGCTCCAGGAGAGAGGGGGTTTTATGTTCCAGATTCCGCTGTCAAAGATTATGCCGTCTCACAAAAAGTGTGCTGAGCCTCTTTGGCAAAATCTTTTCCCTTAATATTTGATGTTTGCTTAGTTTTGTTTGTTTGCTGGGTTTTATTGCTGTCAGTGTTATTTCTGGTGACTACATGACTCAGAGGGACTAGAAATAAAATTAGAGACTTTCACCTCTAGGTCAGCAGTTTCATTCTGACCCAGAATTCAGGGACCTATGTAAAATAACTCATTGATCTCACTCCAGTTCCCAGATGGCAAATGCGCATATCACAAACTCCGTCCTTAAAACAGGCAATAAATTGTCATCCTTTGCAGCAGTCCCAGAAGTGAGCTCAGTGTTTGCATTGGCCTTGCTGACAGATCACCCTCTCCAGGAGATGGGTTTCTCCTGGGATGGGGTGTGTGAGGAGCTGGGGTGGTCCTGGAGGTGGGGTTTCCCTTCTGGAAGGAGAGATGTAGGACTAGACTTTGCAGTGCAGTCTCCCAAATCAATAAAATATCCTTTAGCCAGGTGGTCAGATGCAATTCCAGAAGTATAACTCTAATAACCAAGGCTTTGTTTTCCAAAGGATGTGATCTTGATCTGCATCAGGTTCCTTCTCTCTCTAGTAAACATTTACATTTCTCCCTAATCAGTGGGTTTCCAAATAAACCGCCTAGTTCACAGAGGAAAAAGGTGTTGAAGGACAAAGAATTGGGCACCTCCACCTTTCAAATTACCTGTTTGACCTGCTCCTTCCAGACCCCAGCTCTGAGATAACAGCTCTGTCCCCCGCTGAGATCAGAGCCTGGATCTCTTTTCTCAGATGAAACACAGACAAAAAATTGCACTGTTGTGATCTATGGCAGTAACAAACACTCCTGTTTCTGTAGAAAGATTGGGGGGGGATAGATATTACATTTCATTTTGGCATTATTATTGATCATAACAGGTGTTTTGAACTGAGACCCCCACGGCTTAGAGGTGTCTGTACAAACCATCAGTTTAAACTACAACAGAGACGTCACTGGTGCTCTCACTAAAGAGCCATCCAACCTTTTTGTAGATCCCTGGACACTTGTAATCCTCCATTCCCGAGCCCATGGTGAAAGCAGGAGCGTTTAACCCGGGATCTCGGCAGTGCAGCTCCTTGCTGGATTAATTTATTTCTCTTCCCTATCCACTGTGTAGGTTTATAACCACTTTCCCCTTGTATTTGGAACATGTTGCCATTGTGCAGGTATGACTAAGTACTGTCTGCTCCCATTGAATCCGGGATCATTTGTCTTCCCTGATCCAGGCTGGCTGCACTACACGACAGCACACAGTGACAGTAATTTGCACTGATCTGCCCCCACTGCTAGTCCTGCTGCTACAAATAGCAATTGATTATAATGCTGTAGTGTTATTGACTGCCACTATGAACACAAGCTTTATTTCATTTTTAAAGTAACATGCCACAGATTTACTTAGCAGACGTGGAGCAATAACAGCAATAAAAAAAATAAATAATAAAAAAAAAGAATAAAATCAAAACAATTCGAGGCGTGGAGGAGGCAGAGGCAGCATTGCATAAAACACCAGAAAATTAATTAATGTTACTAGATGATAATGATACTGCAGATGAGCAGAAAAGCTGTAGTGGGGTGAATCTGTCCATGTTCCAGACAAGCAATCCTGATTTACATCACCTGAGGATCTTGCCTGAAGCATTCAGGTCATGGAAATCTCTCAAATCCATCAGAATGTAGAGGTGAAAAAAGTCAACCCATAAAAATCATCGTTATTATTTTTGTCAAAATCTGATTCTGCTGAGGCAGCAAAATGTGTTAATGCTGCACTGGATTTGCCCCTTCCTCCACCTCTCCCTCCCCTCAGTTCAGGATACAGTTTTTGATCCAGGTTGTTAAAAGAGATCCTATTTCATACATCCCTACGTTCTCTTTCTGAATCTTATGTTCTTAGAGCATTAATCTGCAGGATTGTCCCCAGAGTCCATTTGAGATGGGCGCAGAAATTTAGTTCAGGTAATTATCCTTTCTTTCCAAGTGAATTAAGAAGTGAAGAATTCCTGCTTATCTGACAGTAGTGTGGCTTTCCCTCCTTAATGCTTGTCACCTGTGAGACAAGTCACACAGGTAAATCTCAAACTGTGCCTTTGTGCCCCATCTAAAGTGGATTTTGGATGTCTCCGCAGAGTAATGCTCCAAGGACGTTATAGTTCAGAGAAAATGGTAATGTCTGTGTGTAAAATGTGAATTACTTTAATAGGCTTTGGCAGCACAACTCTCAACAAGACTATCCACCCCTGCTAATCTACTGCGTACGGTTTCCCTCTGTCTCTTTTTTTTCTCTAAAGTCTGAATATAATTTCTCTAAGCTGCAATTTATAATGCTAACGTTTTACCTTCATTAGGGAGGGGGAAAAAAGCTTCTAAGAGACTCTATTGAACTGTTGAAGAACAGTCTCACATTGAAATTCTGATTTAGAGCTATCACAATGCATCTGCTTTGCATACCTTTGCCCTTTAAACCCCTATTTGTGATATAAAGAAGCACACAGCTTGCAGAGTGGCTGGTAAGTCTCCTATCCGTGTTTTTTTGGGATTTTTTTTTTTTGCATGGGCATACAAAGTCAGATTTATATCCTTCCTTCTTTAGGCAGGACAGCTTCTGTATCCTCAAAAAAAACTACCTTTATGGGGAATCACTGGTGTGTTGGTGGTGATGTTGCTTAGAACAGCACTGAATATAGAATATTTATCCTATTTTGCGTCCACTTATACATTTTATGGGTCCTTATGTAAGACAAACTGCCTAAAGGTTGTCTGTTTTATTGCAGAATGAGGGAACAGGGGTGGCTGCACCTCAAATTGTTTTGTTTCAGGGTGTTGTGTTATTGTCTTCTTTTGATTTGCTTTTTACTTTGCGATGCTTTGAGTCTGATTAAGACAACACAGGGATTTTGTGGTACATTCTAGTGAACAGCAAATCCAGTCTTCACTCCTTGAACGTCTGCTGCTTCCTACGGCCCATGGGGCTCATAGATGAGCAGATCACAGGATCCTGTAGAAGATGTCCTGGCTCCCATCCTAAACTGGGGTGCAAATCTTCCTGCAGCTGTAAACCAGTCAAGACCATAAAACCTTTTAAAGAATTACTTATTGTGACTGTAATGTGGTGGAAATGGGAGGAGGGGGGCAGGAAAGACACATTTGAGGGGTTTTCCTTATATATGCATTTCAAACAGAGTGATCTTTTAAAAGGGAAATTACAGGTATCACTCATTTTAGAACTCTTCCACAGCTCAAATTAAAGCTTAAGCAGCTATATATTTATCAATTAGCATTATTTCTCTATCCCTGTCTGACTCTCTGTATTGTTGTAACTCCATCAAATAGTCATTTGCTTTTTTTTATGGTAATAATCCCTTCAAATTCACTCCTTTCATCTGGATCCCTGTATGTATATTTGTTGTTCTGCTAAATCCCTATTACAGAGGCCTAGGAGTTCCAACGGCCTGGTGAATAATTAGAAATGTTTTATCCCTAAGCTTCAAAAGGGTACTAGAAATAATTATAAGCAAACATTTTATGTGGCATTCTGTATCAATCCAATCCCAGCTTTATGTTGTTTGTACTTTAGATGGTGAGGGAGGGGGGAAATTCTGGTTACCAGCTCCACCAGCATAAAGGGGACAGATGTTGATGTGGTTTTTGTCTTCCCTCTCCCCTCTGCTTCTGGAGGTGGGATCTCAGCACATCCCAGGGCTCGTTGCACCTCTCATCTCATAAAAATGCAGTTAATTATTGGTCAAACAAAATTAACTTGATTATTTTATTGACAACCTATTCCATACTCTCTTGCCAGCAACGTGACCTACAGACCTGCACTACGTGCGATTCACCCCACAACAAACCAGAAAGAAGGGTTTGAAGAAAGCTCAGGTTTTGCAAAGTTGAAAGTTGATTATTTAACCAAGACTAGATATGTCAGTGCATCTTATTCCCTGGTAGATTTTGGGAGCTGTAGCAGCTCTGGCTGTCCTTCAGAAGACCAGACTCACACCACAAAGTTTTTACACAGAAGGCAAGGAGAGAGAGCTGTATCTCGAGAGCCTACAAAACTAATTGGAACATACCCAATGTCATTACATTTGACAGCATTTTGAGAAATACCCAATCACTTTGTCATCAATTTTCAATTTTGTCAAGAGAAAGTAGCTTTTCATTGGCAAACAACCTGCTGTCCCCACAGTATTTGTGAAAGTGTCCTGGCAGAGAGTAGTGTCATCTCCAAGAACATTTTTCAGGCTCACTTTCTCTGTAAAACTTTTATTGAGGAGTTTTTTTAAAAAAAATTCTTGAAAATTGTGTTAAGATGAAGGGTTTTCATCCTGAAGATACCAAACATTTATGGCCCAGTGTAACAAAGAACATAAATATATGATTAACTTTAAACTTGCTAACAGTCCTTCTAGGTTTGGTGATAAGGAATTTTATCTACTTACTCCAAAGGTACAGTAAAAGTTTAGTTTTGGAATAGGATGAATTGATGTCAAAAAAGGGAGAAAAGTATTAGTATTTATCAATCAATATGATGAGGATTCATGTGTGAAAAGCAAAGAACAATGTGGAACTCAGGAGTAGCTCAGCAACACTTTTCTACCAATCTGCTGCTTTTATGTCCTTCCCTCTGGGGTGAATTCATTCATCCTTTCTCTTACTTTTCCAGAACAAAAGGCAGTGTGGTATCAGTGTCTGATTTCCTCGAGATCCATACTTTTATCCTACTTCTATATTTTTACCAATTTCTTGCTTTTGCCAGCAGATCTATAATTTTCTCATTTCCCCACTGCATATCGTGAAGTCATGGCAGGATGAAAAATATCAGAAGAAACCAGATTTTTTAGATATGGTTTTTAGTGTTTGCAACACAATGGACTCTGTAAGATCTGGTGGAAACATTTTGGATGGCACAGCAGAGAAGAACAGGGAGTTTACCAAAAAGCATTGGTCTCAGCTGATGGAATCAGGTGGTGGACTCCTCTTAGCCCAGGAGCAGCACCACAGTGTGGCTCTGAAGGCAAGTTCATGAGGAAATCCAACAAAGGAAAACCTTCCTTTGGTGGGCCCTCTGGCAACCCTAACAGCCACTGGGAGATCTGAAAATCTGAAATCCCATGGCAGGGGAGTTGGAATGAGATGGTTTTTGAGGTCTCTTCCAAACCAAATCCTTTTAGGATTCTATGAAAATGGCAAATATCACATGGACTTGGCATCTGCTTTGGCACAGCCACTGCCCTCGATGGGAGTGACCTGTTGCAAGTCAGGTTTTTGTTTCCCTAGAACCATCTTTGTTTCATACCTATAATCACCTTTATATTTCTCAGATCAGTTTTATAACAGAAGGCGTGACAGGAGGAAGAGTACAGGAGGAGGTGCACTGAAATCAAGCAGAGTTTGTCCTGCCACTGCATCCCTCAGCTTTGGAAGTGCCTGCTCAGGTCCAGGTGAGGCTATGGCAGCTTGGAGGAGGTCCTGCCAAGGGCAGTTCCAAAACAGTGTGACTGTCCCGCATTTGGACCCCTGCACTGCACCATTCCAGGCGCCCTTGCTGCTCTGGCTCTTGGTTTGCTTGTGGTGGATGTGCCTAAGTGTGTCATGGAGAAAACCATCCAAATATTGCATGTTTGCTCATGGAGAGAAATTGTGACACTTCCTGGAGGTCTCTTCCTCACCTCTGGAGGCAAAACACAGACTAAAGTTGCAATGAATTATCACAAACCTGCCTTCCACTGCACAGGCATCAGGGAAAGGGTTTGGACTTCTGAATAAATTCTGTAAGAACCAAATGTTTTGTTAAAATCACAGGTTGTAAAATCTACAGTTTTTCAGTTTGGAGTCAACTCCTCTCTGTCTTTGCCCCCCCAAGAAAAAAACTTTAAAAAAAAAAAGTTATTTTTTGGAAACATTTCAAACCCACCAACCTATATTTTATGTGCTTTCTTGATTAATATGCAAATCGTGTGTGCTCCCAACTTTCATCACTGCTTAAATACTGTTCAAGCATCGTAAATAACCTGCCTATTCAAGTTTTATCTTGTCCACTTTACATTGCACTGTTCTTGTACAGGAAATGGATTGTATTTAATATTGATGGCTCTGTATGTGTCATTTAATCGTCCCTATTGATTGGATTTCATCAGAGTGTGGGGCTTGGACAGAAGCTTTGATTATACTGTAAGGAGTCTTTGCAGTTTTCTGTTACTCAACACCATATCAATGCACCTTCTGGTGTGATATCACTTTCACAATCAATACCTGGAAAGAAAATAAAAAAGAGGCCTCCAGGAAAGGAAAGGGAAAAAAAAAAAAGCCTGAATCAGCCTTTAATTCCCTTTCTGCACATAGATTAAACCTCTCCAACTCAAAGGCCGTTTATTGTGTGGTTTAACATAAGAAGCGGGAGGAAAGAAAAAAACCTGAAAGAGTCTCCATGGGTTGTTTGTTTAATTTCTACATCATTTTTTATTTATAAGCGTCAACACTTCCTGTCTTTGTCCCCAGCTGATGTTTGATAGTGGGTAATTTTTAACAGTTACATGTCATGTTTCAGTTAACTGTTTCTCTTGATCTAATAATACTGCCATAAACATATTATTTGATCAAATTGGTAACGTAAGGGGACTTGCTGCTTTTCAAAATTCCTTTTGCTCAGAATGGGCCATCTCAGAGCCTTCAAAGAACGTCACTAATTTGAGACTCGGTGGCTCAACCTGATCCTCACTCCGGAGCCACACTGGGATGTGCTCCTACATCCCAGCCTCCAAACACCGACTGCAACAGCCAGGCAGCATGAAACAATAATCCCTGGAAGAGTATTAATACACAGCAGATGGGTATTTCATACTGCTGGGGAGAGGGTTTCCCCATCTGGGCATCCTCAGTGCAAATGGATGTGCTGACGTGCCCATAAATCCAGATCCTCAGCGGATGACAGAAAACATCGTTCCGAGTTGTATCCAAGTAAAGAGAACATACACGGTTCCCCCAAATGGTTATTTGTACTCTGGTTCTCCACATTCACTGTGCTGAGATGAAAGGGAATTTATGGGCAATTTGTGCTTCTCATCTTTTCCAGGCTGGTGATGCTTTTTCAGAGATACTACCAGTATTTAGGAATAATGATAATGCCTTATTTTTTTCCTAGGAAAGTGGCATTAGAACCTGTTTCAGGAGTAACAAGGGTACCACAAGTTATGTTTCTGGGTGTGTGGATGTGTGTGTGCTGGGAGAAAGGAAAAATACAGGTTGAATCTTGGCATAGAGAATAATGCATGGGAAAATGAGTTAATATTGGACCAGATTGCAGTGTCAATTTAAAACCTCTGACACAGACCTTGACTAGGTTTCCTCAGTCCTTCCAGATGAGTGACCAGCGTTTGCTTAAAAGAACTACTTTTTAAAATTTATTTCCATGGAGAGATCATAGAAGGGACCTTAAAGATCATCTCATTCCAGCCCCCTGCCATGGACAGGGATACCTTCCACTATCTCAGGTTGCTCCAAGCCCTGTCCAACCTGGTCTTGGACACTTCCAGGATGGAGCAGCCACAGATTCTCTGACCAACCTGTGCCAGGGCCTCACCACCCTCACATCCAGGAATTCCTTCCTAATCTCTAAATCTAAACCTCCCCTCTTTCATTTTGAATTCTTTTGACACAGGGCTAACCTGAAGCTCTAGCTTTGTGTAAAATTACTTGCTCTTTGCCTCCTCAAAACAGAGTGAAGGGGTTTCTGTCCAACAACAAGAACTGCAACAAACCCAAAGGCTTCACAGCACTAAAAATACATGTTGTGTGCACAACACTATTCACCACAGAAGGTTATAAAGCCGGGTCTGGCTCTTTCTGCTGACAGTTCACATCCAAATCTACCCAGCAAAGAGACAGTCACATAAATTGGTTGGACACCAACCAGACAAGCCGTGTTTCTTTGCTCCATCATAGATCCTTTGGTTTTATAAGAAAAAGAAGGCAGAAGCTGTTAGAGACAAGTTGTATTTCCTTGCATTTCCGAAGGTCTTGGGCTGGTGGCACTTGTGCCAGAGGAGGGAAAGCAGAGTGTTAGTGGGACAATCTGAGTCTCACTGTGGAGGAGATGAGACTGCCTAAAGTGACAGGTATTTACCCAAGAGGGTACAGACGGATGCAAGCATCTGAGCTGCTAGACTTGAAGGATCCTCAGCCTAAAAAACAAAAGTATGGTGTTAGGAAAGTACAGTGTCTGAACAGATGTAATTTACTTGTAAAAAGAAGTGCCTGTAGGCTTTCTTCCTACCAAAGCCAGAAGTGACTTCTAGCCCTGAACAGATCTCCACTGTGACTACCTGAATTTTTAAGTGCATTTTTTCTGCCTCTCTGTTGTTGCATTTCTCTATTTTATTAGTTTCATAAACATATTTCGGACAAACTTTGTGGAGAAACAGCAGTTTTAAAGTAGATATTACCAAACATTAATGGAACCTTAATTTCCCTGATTACATGCAGGTATTTACAAGAAAAGATGGATTTGAAGAGTTACACCAAATAGGGAATGGGATCATATCCTATCTGCTCTGTCCTGTCCCATCATTAAATTTTGACAATGAACTTTCTTGGGAACAAATCCCAGAAATTTATTATAAGTAAACTAATGAGTATCTCCTCCAATGAGAGAAAAAAAATATTTTATTCAGCAGTTCTTCAGCTGGATTTATCCAGAAACCTTCTATCCAGAACACTGAAAAAAACTCCTGTATGTTGGAGTCTTTCCTCTGGTGTTTATATGGGCTCAGAGGGAACCCACAATCTCCAGAACAAACCCTTATGTCTCCTCTGGTGCTGAGGCCCAGTGCTCAAGGGTAAGTAAATGTGTCCTAGAGGAGCCAGAAAAGGCTGTGGTGGAAGTTGCACCCAAACCTAAATGAATTTAGAGCTCTACCAAAGAAGTTCAGAGGACACATTACCACAATTTATGACATACAAATACAGTGCAAAAAATATGTGAGGGTGAAAACTCTCCTTTATTTCTTTAGGAGCTTGTGAAAAGTATCCACCTCTACAGGTAAATTCAGGTCTCATGATCATCTCATAGTGATACCATAATATCAATGAGCCAGAGCTCCCTTGTCACTTGTATGAAAGTGGAACAAGCAGAAACACATTATTGAACTAGAGTTATATTTATTTAAATGATGTCCTAATTTTGAAATTTCTTGATAAAATAACAGTTTTATCATGAAGATCCAAATATCATATGCTTTATGATGTTCAGTGTATTGGATTCTTCTTTAACTTAATATTTCAAAGTTAACTTAAGGATCATGACAGTTTGACTGGATCAGTCCATCCTAAAACAAGTTTTAACCAGCTAGACTATTGTATGGTGCTCTGGGTATGGTGCTGCTCAGGAGAACATCACAACCATCAGGGGCAATTCGTTGATAATACTGTATCCAACAAAAGAAAAGTAGAAACTTATTCACTATAAACAATTAATTTGGCAATTTTAGACAATAACTTCATCCCTTTATTTAATACTACTTGGAAGTAGCAGAGGGCTCTGAAAGGTTTACTGAAGGAAGAGCTTTGAGTTGCACATACTTTTGTCTTCTGCTGGATCATCTGTCTTCTGCTGGGCACCCTTTTGCCTACTGATGCACATTCTCATGCTGGATTCTGCAAATTCCCCCCCTTTGGGGCTGCTGAGACCACAAGCCCATGTCTGATGCCCCCCCCCGGAAATTACCAGGTGGTAATGATGGTCAGTCAGAAACAACCTGTGCCACATTCGAGTTGGTGACCTAAAGGTGAAAAGCTTTGATTCCCATTAATAACACTTTAAGCCTCTCTGACCTCCAGGATGTAGTTAAAAGCCTGTTAAATTCCCTCAGTAGCTTTGGATCACATTGTTTGCATTTTGCATTATTGTCATGTACTGTTTGATAATCTAATTGTATTATTTGATTAATTTAAGGTACAAATATTTTTCTGGTTTGTGTTCAAGAATTCTTTGTGTTAAGAGCTCTCTTCACCTAGGAAATATATTTTTGTTTCTCTCTGTTCTTCTCAGTGGGTGAATGAACTGCTTTCCTTTGTCTCATTGCTCAAAATAAAAAATGTCAAAGCTTGGAAACTGGTAATTTGGCAATTTTAGACAATCGCCTCATAACCACATTTTAGAACACCTTTGAAGCAGCAGAAGTTCAAAGGCTTTGAAAAGACCACTATTGCTGTGCCTGTTGCTATGAGTCATTTGAAGTAATTGGTCCTGTCTGATGTATGTTTTGAACTGAGGAAGTAGTGCTTTATTACCACAATCAGATACAGGTTTTTAGCTGAGGAAGTGGAGTTTTCCTCACAGATGTAGATGTCTGCTTGATAAGGCAGAAAACAGACAGATGTGCCTCTCTGCACTGGGGAAGAGGTGTGGAGAAGGAGCAAACACAAGAGCTGAGAAAATTCCATGAAGCAACATGAGAGGGGTTTTGGAAACCTTCCCAGCCAGAAAACTTCTCCAAAGCAAGGAAACTCACTTTTTAGAGAGATAAATACTTAATTTCTTATATATCATACAAATATACTTATCATTGTTTTTTCAAGTGCTCAGACTGTAGTTAAAAATCAAATGAAGGACTATGAAGGCATTTTAAACAATGTCACCTAATTTTAGGCTGTTCAACATCATGACTCTGAGGGTCCATTTCCCATAAACACATGCTCACTAACAGTTCTAAAAGTTCAATATTATAAGGTATAATTGCATGTTGAAGCAGATTCAGAATATTATGGTGCGAGATTAAACCCCAGAATTTATGTTATCTCTCATCAGTGACTAATGCCTGATGGACTGTAAGGAAGTACCTCTCTTTTGTAAATATTTTACTAAAATTAGAAAGAGAAAAATCCTGCCAGAACCACATCTATGCTCTTGGATGTGCATAAGAGCATCCCACAAGGCTGGATGGAGCCTCTGCTCCCCGATGGAGAGGTGTTGAGTTGTGATCCCAGCCTGGGGCTTGCCAGCTCCTGAAGGGAGAAGCCTTGTGCTCAGATGTGCTGAGCTCAGTCCTCCCATGTGTGCCACAGGCAGGAGTGGGAGAGCAGCTTTTGGCACTAGGAGGGTTTTTCTCTTTCCCTTTTTAATTGCTCCCATGGGCTATGGTGGAACTACATCATTCCCACCAGGGTCCCCTCACAAGCTAAAATGTGTCTCCGTATCCAGTGGACAATTCAGTGCTGGACTCCTCTTGAGGCACTGACAGTGCTGATGGTGAGCACATTAATTGTGACAGAGAGTGACTTTTCTTTTGGCCCAGGGAGAGAAACCCCAAGGAGGAGTCTCTGCTCTCACTGCTGCATTGTAGAGAAACACAGGAAAACTACTAAATCTAATGGTAACAGAGGATATCCATTTCAGTTTGTGAGTGGTGTCCAGAGGAGATTAAGGAAAGAAAGACTCATATTTCAAAGGCAAAGGAGACCATGGATATGCTGGTGTGTGCTTTTGAGGGGGAAGCCAGTAGACCAGGACTGGTAGACTCAGGTATTTTGCAGCACCTTTTTTTCTCTTGCCCATGGTGACAGAGCACAGAAGTGACTGAAGTCCAGCCAGTTTCAATAGATCAGCTCCTTTTATCAGTTTTATGATATCAAGTTTACTTAATATCACATGAAACAAAGTAAATGTCTGCTAGAAAAGTCTGGGCTCCTGCTCAGCTGACAATGTGTTGTATCTCCTCTGTGCCTGTGTGTATTTACCTGCACTTCCACATCAACCAGCATTTTTCTCTTTCCCATCTTGTCTCCAGTTGCTCTGGCCAAAGGACTCCTTCACAAATCATTTGCAAACTTTCCTGGCCACAGAGGCAAAAAGTTTTGCAGCAGGAAAAAGAACATGTGTGGGTATGGATTTGGAAGGAGAACTCAAAATCTGGGCTGAGCTTCATGTCCACTGCAGTCAGTGCAAGGTTTTCTTTTTAATCTTCATGAGTTTTGGCCAGTGCTCTGGGTTTAGAGTTCATCTGTGTGAGTGTAACAAGCCTTTAGCTCAGCCTGCATTTTGCCCACACATATATTCACACATAAATATTTGAAGATCTTTCCTCCTTTAAATTAATTTTCAGTTTTGTAGTAGATCAATGGTAAGGGAACAAAATGATCATAGCAGAGATTGTGGAGAGATGGGCACTGATAGCTTTGATGATGTCTCCAGTGTTTTTTGACTGTTAGAAAACATCACATTTCCATTTAATCTAATGAAACGGGGTCTGATCTCATCCCCCATTTGTGCCCATCACAAAGCTGTCACACATTTTGATACAATAAGAATATTCTTATGATCACTGAAATTGCCAAATCAAATTATGGCAGTGGCAGGTTAATCCAGCACCCTGCCCTTTGTGAGAGTTACTACCACACACAAGCACAGAAACCTCCTGCTACAGAGCAACACACTCTCTTCCTTTATAGACTTGATGTCTTGTAAAGATAATTAATATACATATAGATTTTCTTCCTTTTTTCCTCCTACTTTATTTTTTTTATTATTATTATTAAGAACTTTGTCTCAGTAATATATTTTTCGTGCAAAAATGGGTAATTTCATTTTTTATCCAGGAGAGGACCATCAACAGAGTTAAAGGGACAGAAGTGAAGGGGTTTGGCAGAGCTATTTCAGAAGCTCCAGTTACAGTTTACCCACATTTTGCCTGGCAGGGCGTGAGCATCCTTTGAAAAGGAAAACTTCTCCAATAACTTGAAATAAGTTGGTGAGTAAAAAAAAAATAAAAAAACCCCACCATCCTTTGCCAACCCCAACAATCTGGAATATTAATAAAAACGGAATTTTACCCTTTTTACAGAGTAAACTCAACACCCAGATCTGGACACAGGACCTACCTAAGCCAGAAGACAACCTTGTGTTATAAAAATAGAATCACATTTCAGGCTTGAGTCTATTACACAGCAAGAGTTCCTGTTGGGAACATCTCCCAGCATCCAGTTCAATGGTTTCCAAAATAAAAAAAACCCATGTAGTGCTGATTAATGGAAAAGCCTGGATATACTGGTGGATCTGGAAAGCATCTCGTAATCTTTGACAGACAAGATGTTTCTTATTCTGATGGGATTTGATCATTGTTTATGAAATTATGTGAGTGACACAGCATCACTGTTATTTTTATCCTGCCATTACAGCTGGTCTAATAATTTGGATAATAAAGTTACTTATTTTGGCAATAAATCATCCAATGTATCTAGAGTTCTTATCAACATTTTCATTTATTAATATTCCTTGTCAGAAATCTTATCAATATTTTTCCACATTTGTTTTTCTTTTAAGAATCCTCTGAGTTAAACTTGTATTAAACTTGTATTAATGCAAAACAGTTGATTTATTTGAAATGGTGACATCATTTTTCTCCAGTCTGTAAGGGTTTACACTTTGCTTGAATTTAAGTGTCCCTGCTGACTTCAACAAGAACATTTCTAATTTATCAAGGGCCTGTTTAAAATACATATAACCCCCCAAATTTTTATTTCCATCTCCACAAGTACATATATCTGTCTTTGGACTTAAGTGAACATACCTGTGCATTCCTCATTTCCCCCTGCTTATTTCTGCCTATTTGCCTTTCCATTTCCACAGCAGAATCATAAAGGTTGGAAATGACCTCCAAGATCATCAATTCCAACCTCCTAAATACATTTGAGGGAAATATTTTCAACAGCTCTATTATTATTTAAATAGGGGAGGGGAAAAGTGATTAAAGAAAAAAAAAAATAAAAGCAATACAAAGAACTGAAAACTATTAAGAATTTTAACAACCTATCTAAACATCTCTGAAAAACAGGAAAAAATAAAAAACAGAAGAAACTGTCTAATATCTGAAGGGGTGAGTAACTCATCTGCTATGATGGGAGAAGGCAAACCCATCCTGAAGGAACAAGAGGTGGATTTCAAACACCAGCACTTGCTCTACCATAGGTCAAGACCAGCCATCTACTAGGAATGATAACTTAGACTGCAAGGAAAGCCAAGGAAACACCTCAAATAATTAAAATTTCCTTCCTGGACTAATTATCAGCACAGGCAAATGAAGATGTTGTGTGGATGAATAGGCTGAACGTGATCGATTCTGTGTGGAGAGTTAATAATTTATCATTAAGGAATAAACTGAGAAAGAATTTATACTGCCAGTTCATGCAGTGGGAATAAAAGGAGATATTTGGTTAGTCCTGTTTTCACAACAATAAAATTTGGATTAATTTACAACAGCAGTTCAATGGAGATGTCTGGTCCACAAAGGGAAGGAAGGCAAAGAGGGAACCATGGAGCAAACATAATTGTCTTGAAAGATGTGGTTTAGTAGAAACAAGCCTGGAAAAGCTTCCTTGAGCCACTGTGTTAAGCCCAGCCCCTGCTTCTCTCACTGTATAAAATTCCCACTCTGAAAGAACTAGATGTAAATATAAATCTTCAGCTGAAATACAGCAGAAGTTGTACAAACCCCAGCATGCTCACATCTGTCACAGCCACTTTACATTAAGATTTTCAGAAACTTGTCTTACAGCTCAGCCATCAGATTTGATTTTCCTGTCACCTTGAACACCTAAAAAGATTTTGGAGGCACATATATATATTTTTTTAAAAATCATAAAGCCATATAAGCCCTGCTGGTTGAGCCCTGACCTGGCTCATTTTTAGGCATGTGCTGAATTTCAGTCGTATAAACAACCCCAGAATTGACAGCAGGGTTTAGAAAATGCTGTTTTTGTGCCTCTGAATATTGAAAAATGCGGCTGGTTTAAAAAATATCCATCAGTGTAACCAGCACAGCACAATGCAAAGTGTGTCAGTCCACTGACAGAGAGGCAAAGGCAGGGAAAATAGATATAGAGCATCACTTGCAGAGGGCAGGGATGACAATCAGGAGGACTAAAGTCATTCATAACATTGCTCACATATAAAAAAGTTTGTATTAGCTCTCCCTCGTGCCACTGCTCTTGGTGACCGTGGCTGTGACACCCAGCTCTTCCTTGGACATGGAGCTGAAATACAGGAAACAACTCCCAGTGATACCCACAGGTAAAAAATTATGAAAACATATTCAGCAGTTACAGTTTCTTCAGTCTATCGGCTACATAAAAGGCATTTAAAAAAGAAGCCTAAATACATATTTAACCAATTGACCAGAATGGCACTGAAGGAGTTTTAACATATTTTGAAAAATTGCCTAAATACATATTTACCCAATAGACTGGAACAGCTGCTTCAGAGTCTCTCTGGTCTCTTGGGTACATAATACATGTTTTTTAAAACTGCCTGGCTATATATTTACCCAATAGACCAGAACAGCTATTAAGTAAATAATACACATTATATAACTGTCAATGATTTTTTTTTCCATCCCTTTTAAAAAAATAATATAAGAACCAAAATGTAAATACAATAAAAAAATTAAATATAAGGTGTTTATTAAGAGTGGGAAAGGTCTGGAGTCTGAGGCTGGTGTATGTATGTCACATTGTAGAAAATATCTCCGATCATCAGTGTGCTTTTGTGTGTGTGTTTAAAGTACAGGGCACTGTCAAGTACATCAGAGCCTGGGGTGCTTAATATAGAAGATAGAACAGCAGTTGGGAGTTGGAAAGGTCTGGCAGAAGAGAGGGGAGGGAAAAAAAAGGGAAGATATGAATCATAAATTCCCAGGAAGGATGGGTAAATCAAGCAGTTGATTTTGAGAAAGCCTAAAGATAGTACATGAAAAAAAGAAAAAAAAAAAAAAGGAGGAAGAGTGTTGGTATCATGGCATCTGAGACCCGTGTGTCAATACCTCAATATGCTCCTCAGAAGGACAAATTGTGCTCTGCCTCTCAAACTTGCCTTAAAAGAAAATTTTCAGTCCTGTTTGTTGAACTATTAAGGGCAGACCTTTTCTTAGAATAATACATCAAGCAGGGTAATTTCTCCTTAAATCTTCAAATATATGTTTGAAACCATTAAATTAATTACAATTTATAATGTGCTCTGATTGGGATTCTTTTCCTCCATAAAATATTTCACTTCTGAAATCACATTCATGGACACTTACTGATTTCTTTTTGATTTGAACATGTTTTAGGCTGTTTTGAAATCACAGGGGAGTGAGTCTGCCTTACTCTGTCTCTCTCTCTGTCCTGCAACATAGTAAAGTAAAAGCAACAGACAGTCTGAGGATAGAAATAACATTTGCCTTCAAAAATAATGTTGTCACCTCTTCATTTACTAATTTTTTTTTTTTTTTAATTTAGGAGGCTCTCAGTGGCTGAGAAAGCAAAAAAGGCTTCTCAGTTTGCACAGAACTCCAGCCTGACAAGAGATGAAAAACAGTCAGGGAGGGATGGGAAGCGGTGAATGAAATTTTTACTACGGGCAGATTTTTTCCACAGAAAAAAAGTTTATATTTCTTGGCCAGGCCTCATTTTTCAGTGAAATTTCTCTGTCATGCTGGGTATCTTGTTGGTCAGCAGACACGAACATGCTGGCACAAGGCACAGCACAGCCTGTACCAGGTAGCAGAGGTCCTGCAAATGTCCTGGAAGGTTGGATAATCCCTTCAGGTGAGCAGCTGAAGATACCTGGCTGGATGAATCACCCTCCTGCACTGCTTTTTCAGTTTTTAGTACATCTCTACAAGAGCTCTTGTGTGCAGTGGAGGTAAGAATGGTGAGGAAAATACAACAGTCAAAGAGAAGCTTCAGGGTACTTCACCTTTGCTTTATTTTTACTTCAGCTTTGATAGCTGAGCCCATAAAAGAAGGATGAGTAGCAAAACAACTCCAGCTCATCAGTTCAGTGTCACTGGCGAGGCTTTTGGCTGTTTCACCATTTTACCTCATTAAACCCTTAACTATAATCAGCCAGATCTCACCTCTTCATTTATTTAATGAGCTTCTGAATGTCATTAATGACATAACCTTGGACAGCACATGACTGTTCCCAACCAAGAGCCCACTGTCAGTACTGACTCCACTATCCCAGGTTGCTCCAAGCCCTGTCCAGCCAGGCATTGGACACTCCCAAGGATTGGACAGGCACAGCTTCTCTGTGCTCACCACCTTCACAGCCAAGAATTTTTTCCATCTATTTTTCCAGTCACTGTCAACTTCATTTTAGCTCTGACATGGCAGCTGATGGGTGAAAGTATCTATATCCCATTATTACCCCTCTACTCTACAGTTCCATTTCCTGAGCTTTTTAAGTGAGTTCACTACACTAGCAACACTAAATTGAAGGTAACATTAATCAGTGGGTCTCTCTTAGCCATAAAGTTTAGAATAAATATATATTTATATCAAGCTATCTGTTTGCTGAAGTAGGGCATTACTTTTGTTGTACCATTTCCAAACTCGCTATTCACTATTTAGCAGCCTTCCTGCAAGACACAAAATCCATTGTGTAATAATTTCTAGCAGACTGCAGGAGTGTAAAAGTAGACAGTGTTTCCTTCAAAAATGGAATCATCTTTCACAGATGTAGATGTGTACTTGTTATGCCAAGATGAGACAGATGTGGCTCTATTCACTCAGGGACAGGTGCGGAGGAAGAAGAGATAAAACATTTGTAGAAAGTGTAAGCAACTGCATCGCTGTTGTTAAATAAATAAACATTCTGCCAAAGGAAAAAAAAAAGAGGAAAAAAAGTTTATTTGCTTATTTTTTTTTTCACAGAATGTTTATTTTAAGCTGCAGCTTAGCTGTGATTTATTCAGATTTATATTCCTGTATCAATTTAAAATTATAATATGCATTCTATATATAAACATCTGTTTGTACATAACCAGGGGAAGGTAGATTGGCACACACAAAGAGCGTGTATGGGTGTACATATGCACACACACGTAGGACATGCAAAACAGGCTCACAGGCACGTGCACAGAGGCTCATCAGGTGAAGAATGGGAAAATATTTTATTAATATAATGAGGCTTTGTGTGTGCAAAGAGGGTGGGAGGGAGAAGAGAAGCAGATGCTTATGTTGCCTATCGAGGATGAAGCCACTCCAAGCTCCAAATTGCAGGAGCAAAGCTGGTGACTGTAGAAAAGCCTAATTGCCCTTTGACCACATGGACATTAACAGGAAATCTCAGTGCAGAGACATCCTTGGGGAAAGGAAAGATGGTTTGGACTGTATGAAAGAGCTTTAAACCGGATGAAAGTTGGCTCCTGGAATCAGAGCACAGGCGTGGCTGGGAAAGAGGGTCTGGAGTGGAGCAGAGTGATCTGGGGGTCACCACAGGGCAGGAGCACAGAGAAAAGAGGGGGCAGGAGGTGACTCAGGTGTTGAGAGACTTATTATATTTATTACTGCTGTCAATCTGTTTGGGTTGTTTTGCTTTGTTTTCTTCTGTTAGTTTTCAATCCAAGCTCCCTGGCAATTTTACAGAATCACAGAATATGCTGAGTTGGAAGGGACCCACAAGGATCATCCAGTCCAGCTCCTGGCTCTGCATAGGCCCATCCCCAAGAGTCACACCATGTGCCTGAGAGGATCATCCAAACACTTCTTAAGCTCTGGCAGGGTTGGTGCTGTGACCACTGCCCTGGGGAGCCTGTTCCAGTGCCCAACCACTCTATGGGGGAAGAACCTTTTCCTGAGATCCAACCTAAACCTCCCCTGACACAACTTCAGGCCATTCCCTTGGGGCCTGTCAGTGGTCGCCACAAAGAGATCAGTGTTTGCGCCTCTTCTTCCCCTCACAAGGAAGTTGTAGAGGTCTCCCCTCAGTCCCCTCAATTTACCACAGGAAGGGTCAAACATGGATACACCTGGCAGCACTGCGACTTGTTCAGCCAGAAAAGATGGGGATACATGTCAGGGACATCCCCAGAGAAAAACAAAAGCCACCTCCACAAAGGAATTATGGGCAGATCACATCATCTTGGCCTCTTACCACCAGAAATCTCCAAGCCTGGGCTGCTGACACCAAAATTATTGCCCTCAGAGACTACTATGGTTTCCTCATCCTTAGACTGGGGAGCCGTCAATGAACATTTCGTGATGAAAGGAGGAACATTTTTGTCATCTAGTGAATATATAGTTCTCCTGATAGCTACTGTAGAGTTGGGAGGCTGGGGCCAAGTTTTTTGGTCCATGAAGAGAATTCATAGTAGTCACAAACTGTGAAAAAACGCGTAGGGGAGGGTTTATCCTGCAAGGGAAAGCGGATAACCCCATCCTGGCCTCCTCTCTCCCAGAGCACAGACCCACTGCTCACTGGCCAACTCCTCCTTACCAGGGAGATCCCTCTGGACCACTGACTTTTTGCATTAACAACATTTCAGGTGCTCCACGTGAGGTCATGGAGCAGGTGGAGACCAGGCAGAGGGAGCCTGGGGATGTTTATCCCGGGCTTTCGCTGCGTCACTTTGGAGAGCCCGAGTGTTCCCTGCAAAATTGCTCATCAGTGGAGAGTCCTCAAGTCCCTTGGCTAGGACTTACTGGGGTTCATATGGCCCATTTGGTGCCTAACTTGACGCTCGTTTGCGGGCGGGTTCATTAAAGACACCGATTCCAGGGATTCGAGGGCGCCGAGGGTCTCGTTCCTCCCAAAGGCAGCAAGTGAGGATAAGTGTAGACAAGAGGAGAGGCAGTGCCATAAAGCCTGGATGAAGCTGGATTACTTTCCTCTGAAATATTTAAGTGAGCTGAGGGAGGGAGGAGAGTGGGGACGACAGGGATGGCGACTGGAAGGAGGAGTGAGGATACACAGCTGTGAGGAGGGTTGGGAAGAGGAGGGGGAGGAGAGGCAGGGACAGAGAGAGAAGGATGATGTGATTTACCAAAAAAAAAAAATAAAATAAAAAAAAAATTAACCACAGCTCCAGAGAAGGAATCAGGGTGGGAATCAGCAGCTGGGAAAGGGAAAGAAAATGGAAAAGATTATTTTTCATTTGAGATACATTTCTTCAATCACGAGTCTACATGAGAGCGGGAGTTTGCAGCTGGGCACAGAAGAGGGGTTGGTGGTTAGAGGAGGAACATTTTAAGCAGAAGGAGCTCTGCAGTCAGCTGGGATCCACGGAGAGGTCGGGGCAGGTGGGGGACTCTGTGGCCAGCTCGAGGTGTCACTGCCAAGGGCTGTCAGTCTAAAACACGCTTGTGTCCCACTCCCCTGCAGCACAGCTACAGACATGCTTTATTTCAGTGTCAAGACGTGGAGCAAGAGGTACATTTGAAAGGAAAGTCAAGTGACTTTTATATTTCTACAAGCTTGTCAGCTTAAAGCTTTCTTTTCTTTTTTTTTTCTTCCTCTGGCTCTTTAGGGAGGGAGGGAGGGAGGAGAAAAAAATAGCAAGTTTGTTCACCATGTGAGGGTTGGTTTGTTTGTGGTTCTTTTTTTTTTATCCTGTCTTTTATAGCTTGACCAGTGAATCCAGCTTAACAAAAACATTTCCCTTTGTAGGCTGAACATTCAAAGACATCACTCGTTTAAGTCCAAATGTGAGTTGCTACTTTGTTTGAATGCCAGAAATCATGTAAAAAAAAAAAAAAAGAAATCCAGTTTCCAGGGGCATAACATGAATTCTCAGCAAGTCTTGGGGAGCAATGACCAGTTCAGTGAAACTCAGTGAAGTTTCTCTGTTTTACACATGTCCAGCACTGTGTATGTGGGACTTGTCACACGTGTCAATAGCAGTAGGAGAAAGTAGGTCCTGGTTTCACTGCCCAGTGAAGCTGAGGGTACAAAGTATGCCACAACAATGTTGTTACTTCCTTTACACTTATATTTTCTACACCCAAGCACTGATTTGCTCCTTATTTAAGCAACATTTTCTTGATAAATTAAAAAAGCAGCAATAGCCATTACTGCAGGCTATATACAGCCTCTAATATCACTTAAGCATATTACAGAATATAATATCTGGTACTTAACGACTAACTTGCATATGAAAGCTCACATAATGTCTCATAAAACCCTTAAAATGGCTTCAGTTTAAGAGTCTCTTTAAAAAAAAAAAACACCTTCAGGGAATATTGTAAATGAAGTAGCACTCCAGCCTTAGAAAAAAAATTCACACACTTGCAGAAATTTTTAATATAAATTGAACACATTAAAAATTAATTTTGCATGACCATTTCGCATTGCAGTGCCAATGCATAGTTAAGATAAGGCCTTAACTCTTCTTTGTTTAAAGTAACATGGAAACATCTCTCTCTCCTTCCATTATCTGTACATAATTATAATTTTCATTAATCAGAAATTGGAACCCCATCCTCTTATAATGACAGCCCTGGCTGGAGATCAGTGAAACCCTACCTGTGTCACTAAGGAAACTTGCCGTAAACTTTTAGGAGACTCATTAAAGAAAGGTGTGACCCTATAACGAGATAAGGTTGTGCAGAGTGAGGCACTCATTTATATCATATGCTAGTCAGGGAGCAGAATTTGGTTTGCTGTGAAAATAGATGTTCCCTCTTGTGACACTTTACTAGTGGGAATCTTGTAGGTTCTCCAGTGACGTCGGTTGTCAGCTTTGAAGACTCAGCTGACACAAATCCTGGCAGGGAAGGCACTAAACCAGGCAGCAGTTTGAATTACGATACTACTCTTCTGTGGGAAGTATATATAGAAAAGACCTTTAGCAATTTTCCTCTTTTTTTTTTTTTTTTTCCAGGTTTTTGATTGGACTTATGGCCTGAGATTTACAGTGAGGAATTTCCCCACCAGGTGCTGGTCACAATCAAATGCTGAGAGATGATTTTAGCCTCACAGGAGCAGCTCTAATGGACACTGAGCCAGTGGTGGGAGCACATGGAGATTCATGCTCTGAATCCCTGGTGACCACCTCTTAACAGAGGAGAAGTGTCCAAATCTCTCTGATGTCACCACATCACGACAGGCAACAAGGTTTTCCATGTTCTGACTGGTCTATAAGATGCTTGACAGATTTTTTTTTTTCTTTTATTATTGAAAATGTATGAGAGAATCATAGAACCAGAGAATGGTTTGGGTTGGAAGAGACTTTAAAGACCATCTTGTTCCAGCCCTTCCTGCCATGAGCAGGGACACCTTCCACTAGATCAGGTTGCTCCAAACCCCATCCAACCCGGCCTTAAACACTGTCATTTGATATTCACTTGATATTTTATCTCTTTATTGTGTTATTTACCTGTAGTACTTAAATCTGATTTCTAACCCAATTCTGAAAACTTGTCTGTGTGTTATAAACACTTTAATAAGGTGTTTGTGTATTATAATAAAGTTTTTTTGTGTGTGCTATTAACACTTTAATAAATGCATTCTCATGTCAAGTATTAGGGAACCTTGCAGTTCATCATTTGCATGAAAGACATGGCAAAAGCAAAATAATTTGCAATGTGTCATTCATCACTCATGAATTTTGATCACTCCAGTCCTGGTTATACATTTTTTGAGAGTTAAAATAGAGTGTTTCATTCAAACTAACAAATACCATCTTCAGTCCAAATTGCCTCAGAAATCTCAAAAATTCTAAAATATCTCGGTGTTCTAAATGGCTCTAAAATGTCTAAATGTTCTAAATGGGTGAACTTTGAAAAAAAAGTCACCTCCTGGCTCCACAGTCACACAGATCTGCACTGAAGCAGACAGAGCTACTGAGAATGGCAGCTAGAGAAGAAAGTACCTTCTTTAACATGTGGAGCTAAATGTTACAACATTTTACAGGGATGTTAATTGGGAAAGCCTTGAGAAAATATCACAGCCTTCCACCAATGTGTAAAGAGGCAGCAAAGCTCTGTTGGGTCTCTTGCACTTCTCTACTGTAGATGAAGAGTAGGAAAAAAGGCTGAGTAGAGCAACAGCAATGGCCTTGCACAGTTTTTCTGTCATGCTTGATTTTGTTGAGTATTTTTCCAAGCTTTGGGTTTGCTGGTGTGCTTTTTTTTTCCTTTGGAAAACAGACAGAAACTTCTAAAGGTCCTTCTGGAAACCCATGGAGGTCCTGCTGGGTGTATCTTCAGCAGAACAAGCACAAGAAAACGAGTAGGAGCGTTTCCCCCTGCCTCTTCCTATCACATTTTTAATTCTCTGTGTGGTTTCTGCCTGTGGCTTTCTGAGGATACCTCAGCACCTCCAGCTACAGACCATAAAAGAGAACCTGCAAGGTAGGTTGGTGAGGCTGGTGAGCCATTCTCACCACACCCATGACAGGCTGTTTGAAATCACATCTATTTTCTCTGCGAACCCTCACCTTTTAGTCTCAGAACTACTTAAGGAAGGAAGTTTTTAATTTGGGGCCTGAGGCAGTGCAGGGTGGGGACTTCTCACCCTGTGGTTCAGCACCTGAGATGTGGGGACAAACAGCTACATGGTCTGTAAAGACAGGTGGAGTTGACCACTTGGAGAACTGTCATGGAGGACTTTAAGCAATTTTTAGGGAGGTTATCCCACAGTAAAGGAGGAAACTGCAAACAGGAGTGGAGAGGAAGCATCTCAGCACTCTGCCCATTGTGGAGGGTGCTCAGTGCTCACCTGCCTCAGCCACACACTGACTTTAGGGCTGTGCATCAGGCAAGAAGTAGGACTCAGTGCACTCCCTCAGGGCTACAGAACAAAATGATTTATTTCTGTTCTATGGGAATGAAAACAGGATCAAATATTGAAACCATCTCTCAAAAATATGTAGTGTTCCTATTTTCATGTGTTGGGTTTGACACTGAGGCATTGTCTGTGCACAAAAAGAGTTTTTAGCTCCTGCCATGCTCTCTGCATCACTAGTCAAGTTTTCTGCTTGGAAACTAGATTTTTTAGACTTTTTTTCATCTGCCCAAAGGCTTTACTTTCTCCACTAAATCTACTGTTGATCTCTTCAATATAGTAAACTCACTCATCTTCTCTCAGGGCTGATGGGCCTGTATCTGCAAAAGCACAGAAATGGTTGTAAATGTTAGAGAGTTCAGCTTGGAAACTGTTGTGTTGTTCTTTATGGGATAGATTCTTTCTGCCTTTCTCTCACAAAGCTGTAAGAGAATAAAAAGAAATTACCTTTCATTGCAAGTCGATTTGTGGGATGTAATGGTACAATTTAGAAAGGAATATTGCAGACAGTAAGACCACTTGAATTAGAAGTCTTGAATCAGTTTGCAGGGCTATATATTTCCATAGCATTGTGTTTTGTTGTGTGGGGAATTTAATAAGAGATGTAAATCTGCAAACTGCAATGATATCACCATAAAACATAAAAGATTCATGTATTATAAATAGGTATGATAAATAAATTATTTATGTGAATGTATATCTCTGTGTGTGTGTACATGAGCTCATGTTCACTCCTCTTTTTGAAATAATTAGTGGCAAACTCTTTCATTGTGCATTGCCCTACGACCTGTGCAAGAGCTTTAATGACATTTCACACAAAGAGCTGAGGGTAGAGCTTGCTCTGTGCTGGGCTGAAGCATCTCAGGCTAATTAAGGTGGTGAACATCACAAGCCATGTACTGAACAAAAAAGTCTCAGTCCAAGGAGGCTGAGGGTTTTTCTCGAAGTGTCCAGGCACCCTTAAGAGCTCTGAACCAGCAGTATGCAATGAGTATGATGTAAGGGGCTGGGAAGATCACTGCTTAAAATGCTTCTGCAGGTAAATTTGAATTCTATCAATCTGCTGCTCGTGTTGCTGCAGATTTTGGCAGCCACAACCTCCCTGCGATGACTTCTTTTTCCAGCTCTGACTGACAACACAGCGCCCGGTGTGTCAGCTTCTCCAGGAGCACGTTCATTACTCATTAGGGTGAAGTCACATGCACTGCACAGTAGGAACTTACAGCTATAGATCCCTCCTCAGTAACCTGTGCCATCTCAAGATAGCTGGCTACACAACCTCCTATTTTTAAGCCGGGTGGGACACTTCTAAATTAAGGCATGAGTAAAGCAAAATTGTAGGAGGGCTCCAGAACATTAGAGAAAAATCCCGTGTGACTTCAGTTATGTTATTAACTTTTCCACTTTTGCTGCAGAAGTTGTTTCTGTCAATATTTTACTTTAACGGTGCTGAACGGGAGGAAGGAGCAGGGTCCAAGCAGATGGCTGTCAGCAAACTGATGACGGCAGTTGAGAATTAGTGTCCAAATACAGTATTTAAAACTTGCTACAGTACATAGTTTCCTGCATATGCATGCCAAAATAAATCTGGTTTGGAGAACCTTTCAGGATCTTTATTTTATTTTTATTTGGAGCTTTTTCTATTAAGGATAAGCAAACAGGCAGCGTACCTTAGCTTAGCAGGGGGGTGGATCCAGCAAACAGTAAGTACGGAGATAGATGAACCACAAAGACCTTTCCAACCTTTACTCACTCCAGTTATGGACTCCCTGAATATTACTAAGTAGCAGGATAACACTAATTAACATTAATAATATTAATTTGTACCCATTTTTTGCCTCCCCATTCCTCATACACACCCGCTATAAGAAACCTTCCTTCTCACACCAGCTGTGTTCTTTTCCTTCCAGAAAGAGTTGGGAAGGGATGGGTACCATCACATGGGAAATATCTGATGTCAGAAAAGCAGAGGCACCTGAACCAGATCCATTCTTGGCAGATGAGGATGGCAGCAGGTAGTGGCTATTCCATTACACACACATCCTTTGGTCTAAGTGTGACTAATCTGTTGGTTTAGATACCTGGCTGCAGCGGGGTCAAAGCAGGGGCAGGCTGTCTCCTCTGCAGTGAATTAGAGGCTTACATTCATTATCTTCCAATACCTCATTAAAACGGCTTTAATGTGGTGAACATTTGATGGTAGACAAAAGCTTTAATCTTGTGAATATCAAACACACCTGGGTTACATTTCCTCTTGCAGCAGTTAGCAGAAACAGGTTAACAAGCTATTTTAACTCCTTAATCTGCTGAATTTGTGTGGAAACCAGACTTTCACCAGTCACCTGAGTTTGAACTCGAAAAAAACCCCTATGTACACCCCTAATTTATCAAGCTCTTTTTTCAAACTCTGACTGCTCTAGACACTTTTAATCATCTGTTTAATTTTGCACCTTTTTTTTTATCCTGATATATTATATGCAGGTTATACTTAAGGCCCAGATTTGCCCTATTTTTCTTCCTCATCTGACCTAGATTCAAATTTACACACTGTGAAATAGCTAATAAATCCCCATTAAGGTTGTAAAAGGTGAAGGTTCAACCAATGTGCAAGTCATCAAGTTCTAATGTAAAACTGAATGAGCCTTGATATTAGCAGCAGTCTCAAAAAGTGAAGCTGAAAAGCTCTACAGGTTTCCAGCTTTTTTATGGCAGGCTGTGTTAGAGCACCTAACCTGAGACAACTGACACCTAACTGACTCTTAAGCCTGCACAACAGCAGTGACAACAACAGGGTTTAAGAGAGGTAAGGGAAAAAAACCCTGCCCTCTCCAAAAAATGAAATACCAGTGATTTTCTTTTCATATCCAGAATCCTGCCAGCAAGACATGTTTTATGCTCCACACATTCTGTACATTTTACTGCAAGTAAATATATTTCAATAAATATTTTCCAATAAATATTACACCCTCTAAATACAAAAATTCATATAAAGCCCTAACAAAATAAATGTCTTTTGTGTGTCTCTCCGTGGTAGTGTTGTTCTCCTCAAATAGGGGTTTTTGCTTTGCTGTTGAAGTCTTGGAAAACTGTTTTGTCAGTCCAACTGTAGAGTGCTGCCTTTTTTTTTTTCCCTGCTAGCCATAGAAAGTATTACAATGATTTACAGAGACACGCCGAAAGTAAATTATGTTGTAAACGCCTGTCCCTTGGGTCGACAAAGAATCACAGGGAAAAAATGCAAAAAGTTTGAAATTCCCAACAGCAAAGGTTGACAGGAAAATATGGTGTTGTTTTTCTATGAGTAAAAGTAACTTTTATGTTGTGTTTTCCCATGAGAAATTATAAACTTTCAAAGGAATTTTAGTCTCTTGTATGCACACATAAGAGCAATTTATCTGGTACTGCCCCAGTGAAAACACTGTTAAGACTTTAAAGCTGTTAGAACTATGGCTGAACTTCATCTAGGCTGCTACTACTTATTTGTTCTTGCTGCCTCTTCTTGTCAAAACATTTACTCAGACTTCGAAGAGTTGCAAGTTGGCAACGTGTTAATAATATTAGAATGCATTTGTGTCGGCCATGTGGCCGCAATATTTAAGTAAATTCATCACTTATTTAATGAATAATGAATTCACGAGAGTAGCTATGGAGACGTGGAACCATATGTAGTAAATTAAATGGGAACTTGTCAACGTACAGTAACAGTGAATGTCACCAAAGTAGTTGTGTCTGTTTTATAGCAGTGGGGATGCACTTACACCGAGCCTGGTCTGCATTTCTTACTGGGTATAGTACAGCCACATTTTTTTCACACCTAAGTTGCAGCAGTGATTTCTAACAGGTGTGGTAATAAAGTGAGAATTTACATGAGTTTCTCGTCGGTGTGCACGGGAAAGGTGGAAGAATCTCAGGATATTCAGTCAGTAAATTACTTAATGACATTTGGAAGAGGAAAGTGGAGAACTGCAGGGGTTTTTTGTTGTTTTTCTGATGGGAAAATGTCACCAAGAAAAGGGGGTGGCTGTTACTCAGATCAGTTCTCATCTGCCCTAGTGCATAACGAAAATTCCATACAACAAGGGTGTCTTCCAAGATAATTAACAGGGAAAATCAGACCTGAGGAGTAGGAAAGGATATACAAGAAGGAAATTATGAAAAGAGAGTGGTACATAAGGCCAGTAAACCAAGTTCATCTTTCTGTTCTGCTTCAGAGCCACAAGCAGTCATTTGGACATTGTGTTAGGACTCACTGTAATGTAAGATGTAAAAGTATCATCTTGGTGGCCTCATTTACAACATCCAGTGGTTAGAAGGACATCTAAAAGCCAGTGGCTGAAGTCCATGGGCTTTCTTATGTCCTTCCCACATTAAAGAGAGACTTAATTCCCCCAACCTGTGCTTGTGAGTACTCTGGCAGCTTCTTCTACTGAAGCTTATCATATTCACTGGGATGTAATTCCCAGCAAATGTTTTAAAGGATTAAAAAAGGCTCAGCTTCAGGAAAGGAGAAATGAGCCATTGAGCACAATCTCAGGAATTGCCTTAGGAAATGGAAGACAAGTTCAGGTCAGTGATATCAGTCAGATAGGTCAGGAAGGATTTCAGTACTGGGAGTCAGAGAATCTCAGAATGGTTTGGATTGTGGACCTTAGACTGATGAACCAAGTGTAGCCATGGAAGTGGATAACAGTAGCAAACACATGATATTTGGTTATGCACATGGCTAAAGAAGTTTCACCTACCTAAAAACACCTCTGGTGCAATCCTGTCAGCTAAGGAATTTGAGATCTTCTGGTGAAAGCTTCGGCTGATGATGGAGCTTCACATTTTGTGCTTAAGTGCTGTGTTCAAAATGGAAATATCCTGTTGCTGATGTAGCTGAAGGTCCTTTGTGGGTGCACATGGGTAGATAAGACAACATATACAACACTAACACCTTACTCCTGATAGTCAAAACACAGGAAAGGAGATAATTGTTAGGAAAAAAGAGCAGAGCTGGTAAAGATTGTAGCAATTTTTATTTGAAATATGTTAGAAGACTGCATCCAGCTATATCAGGGCTTCTAGCAATGTTTATGCTTAGGACATTCCCTGAGGTTTCAGAAATTTTAAATGCTCCAAAACACTTGCAGACACACAGCCTTTCAGGTCAGAGACAGTTCCAGTCTTGTCACATTTCAGGCATAAGGCTCATCTTTCCAGCAAGTTTTCCTTGAAGAACTCAATTTTATCACTAAGCCTAATGACAGACTCGTACCATGATTACAGTAACTACTCACTGCCTCTCTACACTGAGTAACTCAGAGCCCACCTTCATGAAGACATAATCAACTGACCCATTTTGCAAACTTCAGACCCCTGGGATCTTCCTGATATTCCTCACAATGTAATTTCTGGGGTCTGTGTCGCACCTACCAAACTTTGCCTTCATTTTTTCAGCTGTTGGGTTGCGTTACATCTCGTCATGTCACGTCACGTTGAGTGGCATTATTGCCTTCAGAAATGATGGGACAGAGCATGACTTGATGTGTTCTGAGTGATGTGACACAACGTGACATATGTCATAAAATCATTGTCACCCATCAAAAAAAAAGTGACAGATCGAATCCAAACAAAGCTCACCATACACTTTTAGTGGCTACCCAATCAACTAAAAACAAACATTTCAAATTGGGAGCCAAAAGCGTGGGAGTGTGACTCATTTTTGGTCAGGCCTTACATGCCTAACTTGGCATTTTACATTTCTTCCACTTTTCTTCACACTGTATTATCCATTTGGTGGGGAGGAAACTTGTTCAGTTCATTTATATTATTCAGCCTTCATATTTGTCAGACTATTACTTCTAAATATGTTCTTCAAGTCCTTTTCACGAATCGTCCCCATTTACCTTCTCTTTCTGGATGCATTTGAGTTATTATCATGTTATGAAAGTAATAATGTACAGAAAAGGTTGAATTTGTCATACTGCAATGTTGTACAAGCCAAACTATCAAGAACAAGGAGATAATTTCCTGTAATTCTACATCTGAAGAATGTGCTATCTATTCAAAAATATCACACTGCTTTATTTCCAGCCTATATATCTGCTCATTAAACATTTCTAACAAGGAATGTAAGATAGGAAGGAGAAAATAAGAAGTACTTTTGCCTTGTAAATGAATTGCTGCGTCTCTGACTAAACCAATATCAGCGTGGGAATAAGCCCAAACAGCTTTGCAAGACTGGAGTTGGGACAACTGGCAACATGCAGTAAGTGGTACCAAAGCATTACCATTGCTCTAATATTCATGGAGTCAAAGACTGGAGCCATTTCCAAAGGGGAAAGGCAGCATCATTCAGTGGAGGGATGTGAAGGATGATGTGGGTGCGATCCATTGCTGTGATCACATAAGGGAACCCTGAAATGTCATAAAATCCCACTCTGATCTGTTGTCACTACTGCTGGTTGTATGGAAAATTAACACATTTAATTAACTGCCTGACCAAAGCAGCTGTTACCTTATATAAAACCTTGAGCATTGATGCCCGGCGTGTCCCACTAGGTGCTCAAATGTGCCAGTGGCATAAGACTGATTAGAGTTTTATACCAAATGGCACAGCAGGACTCCTCTTGCAACATGCTCAAGTCAAGATCTTCCTTAAATTCTTCATGGGGAATAATGATGCTCCAGCCCAAATTGCTTAATAATGTGGTTTTTCAGGACAGCCAACTAGATAAACCATGCACAGCAAAACATGTCCTGGCCAAACCAACTCCTCTCTCTGCTTTTGTTCCTGACATCTGAGAGTGTTCCTGCTGCTGAGACCGTGGATGTGTTTGGCATGTGATTTCCACTGGAATACTACAAGTACTATTTTATTTATACTCCATTTCTATCATTTATGGCAGATGGTTACTTGCCTTAAATTTTTTAAAAATATCTTGGCTGCAGAATTTCAGATGAAAAGTAAACTCTCCAAGTCAGGGGCAACTGTAAGTTCAGTTATTTTTAACAAAGTTGGTTGGAGGGTGGTTTTTCTTGTACTGCTCATCCTGTACATGAAAGTTTCCAAGCATGTGAGCATCCATATTTATATATAGTTTTGCTTGGAAATACTTTTCTTCTATACATCTGTGTACATATAGATTTTAATATTTAAACAGTTAAAAGGTAAACCTTTTCATCAGAGCTCAAACAACCACAAGTTATCACATTATAGAGGAGAATATCTTGTGCATATCTGAACATTTTCTAAATGAAATTCAAGTTATAAATCAAGATTTGGAATACAGTAACCTCTAAACATGGAAAAATTCTTCTCTTCATATTTTTGCTACTAATTATCTCTCCATTCCCCTTTCTATGCTGTGATAGCCACAAATATGTTGCATCTAGAAAGTGCAAATTATACAGAGAAAAGGACAGTTTCTCAGCCAGTACAAACTGGCACAGCCCCACTGATTTCAGCAGAAAAAATCAGGTTTAATGTTTGGCCATTAAGCAATACCTCACTTGCATACAGCATTTTCTTCCACAGGTTTCAAATCACTGCGAGAGAAGTAAGTCCCCAATCCTGCAAACACTTATGTGTGTGTAACTGCACATATGGGAATAATCCCATTAAATCAATGGGATTACTCGTGTGCATAAAGTTAAGCATGTGTGTAAGTGCTTGCTGGAGCTGGGCCTGGGGGAGAAGAGGAGGATTTTTGAACCATTGGTACAGTGGGTGTGAATGTTCATATTCCAGTTGTGTGGCTTCAAATGCCTCTTTCCAAGTCAAAAGTTTTGAAGGAGGAGTTTACCCTCTTTTCCACCAAGCCAGAGTGTTTTCAGACTCTTTAAGCAATCTATTGTCATAGCAAAAGAACCATTTACAAGGAGGTGTCCACAAAAACTGAGCAAACTTGTTAGAGCATAAAAATTACCTGAAAACTGGGGAGTGTTCTCTGCCTGAAGTCTTCTCACATAGCCTTTCATATTTGCAAATTTACATAAACCAACTCAAATCTACAAGTTGTAAACTGTGCATAGCTGTTATTTGTGTGGGGTTTTTCTCAGTAATCTCAGGTGGAAGGATTCCTGGACTAGACATTTGAAAAGGCAAAGAAGCAAATAGTTATAAACTCAGTTAAAAAAAGAAGACCTCCATACATAAAGAAAAAAAAAACAATTCAGCTAAGGCGGAGGGTGAAAAATTTCCCTTCATAGAGAGGAGATGGTTTAGCCAAAAATATTTTGGGAAAAGAGTAAAAATATAGACAATACAGTGCTCTGCTTGGAAGGTCTTACTTTGTGTCCAGGGAACAGCAAACAGCTCCATCATCTTAGTATCAGACAAGGAGAGATCTTCTTGCCTAAAGGTTCTCTTTCTTACCATGCACCCAGTCAACTTCTTTGCACAGTAGGAGACGTTCAATAATGGGGAAAAAAAATCTTCAGGTACCAAGTGTTTTACAGCAATACACTGGGAAAAAAAAAGAGGGAGGAGAAGGGGAAAGAAAAAAAGGAAGTGTTTTTATAACCAAGTTTCCAACAAGAAGAGTGTCAAGGAAATCCCAAATGACTATTTACATTGAACATATATACCTAATCCTGGATATATACTCTCAACCAGGATTTCAACATTTCAGCTCTTAGTTCAGAGGTAGATTTTTACAAGCAAGGGAAGATCTGCACATCAAATTCCCCATTCTGCAAGTGGGTGATGTTAAGAACATCTCCTTTATCCTCCACAGATCGAGAACACTAAGTGAAACTGGAGAAACTCAACTTACCCTTGGACCATTTTGTTACCCATTCATTGAATGAACAGACAAATTATACCACAGGTTCTCAGATCCTCATGCTCCTGTGTAGGCCCTTGGAAATAGGTGTCTTTAAAATAAATGCAATAAATGGAATCAGTTAAGCTGAAAAGGTAATCAAGATCACCAAGTCCAACAAGCCCACCACTAAGCCATGTCCCTCACTGTCACATCTACAGGGATGGTGACTCCACCACTGCTCTGGGCAACCCTTTCTGTGAAGAAATTTCCCCTAATATCCAATATAAACGGCCCCTTATGCAACTTGAGTTTGTTTCCTCTTGTCCTATTGCCTAATACTCAGAGGGAGAGCCTGACCTCCATGTAGCTCCCCCCTCCAGTCAGGGAGCTGCAGAGAGTGAAAAGGTCCCCTTTGAGCCTCCTTTTCTCCAGTCTGAGCCTCTCCAGCTCCCTCAGCCGCTCCTGGTGCTCCAAACCCTTCCCCAGCTCCACTGCTCTTCTTGAAGACATTACAATGACATATCAAATATAAATGTGTGTGTCTATGAATTAAAACACACCTATTTATGTGGCATTTGAACCCTGATACTTCACATTCCTATGGAAGCTGTTGAGAGCAACAGAGCAAAGTCTGAGACAGTAAAAAAGCACGGGCACTATAACAAGCTTGACCCTTCTATATTACAGACATAAAGCTGGAAAATTGTGTGTGGTCTCCCTCTGATGCCATACTCAAGATTTTTATTGCAAACACCTTTCTTCAAACATCCATTTAACATGCACCCATCTGTCAAGCGATGTTTTCCACAGCAGTGTTAATGTGCATGTGCCCCCTTCCACTTTGGTAGTTCACACCTTTAACTAGGGCTGGAGCCAGAGTGCAATAAACAGCCTTCCACAGTCCTGGGTATAAAAGGCTCAAAATGTGAGAGACACTTCATCAAAAAAAACAAAAGACCAAGACAGAGCAGTCCGTGGCTTTGAAAGGCACAGGGAGTGGTGGGCTTTAAAACGTTGCTTGCAAATACCTCTCCTAAAAGGTAAGAATTATGAATAATAGCTCAAAAGAGAGGGTAGAAAGCAATATCTGATGGGAAGGACGCAGACACAAGCTAAAAAAAAGAAGCACTTGCCTGGCTCCCAACCAGGTGTTGTGTCTTAGCTTGTTTAAAAATAGTTCTGGTTGTGTTTAATTAGTTATGACAAAAGATCCTCAAAGAATGTATCAGTTCAAGCCTCAAGTTTGCCTACAGTATTTCACCTTTCTTCAGGAAAAAAAAGTCTGAATGAGATATAAAAACTTGAAAAATATAGTATGAAAGTTCCTGCCTTAATGAAATATTAAAAATGCATCAGGAATACTGTTCTGGCATTAAAAATAAACAATAACATTTCTTCCTAGTTACGGTTCACTTCAATTCTTTAAAAATTAATTATTACCTCTTTAAATATTTGATTAAATTAGATTTGGGTGGGTTATCGCTATCCACAAAATACATGGTGTTGTGTATAAATTTGCTTTCTCCAGTTTCTGACATGTACAGGCATGTTGTACAATTGTTTGATTATTGGAAAACTAAATCCAGTGACTCTGTTTTGGCAGTTTGCACACTATATGCTATTGAATCCTACCACTTTGAATGAGAATGCAGCATTACGTTAGAAATCTCTAATAAAAGAGCAAAAGTAAAGCAGCAGAATTACACATTATGTGATATTTGGGATTTTCACATCGTATCTTATCGTGTTGCTATATCTCAGGCTCTAAAAAGAACACATTATTTTTAATAATGGTTAATTAGGATTTGGGGATAATAGCTTAGAAATTTCTAGGCATATAAAGACTATTCTGCTCTCAATGCATGAGGATTTATGAGTGTAACTACTTAGATAGCAAGGGGAGAATAAACCCTCCAGCATGTCCTAAGAGAGGTAAGACAATTATTTCTCAAGCATTACGATAAAAGTAATTTAGTATGTCCAACTGGATAAATAAAGAACGTGGCTGCATGAGCACAGTGGCTGATACAGTTATAAAACAATAGTTTGAGTGAACACCTGGAAGTGTCCAAGGCCAGACTGGACAGGGCTTGGAGCAACCTGGTCTAGTGGAAGGTGTCCCTGCCCATGGCGAGGGGTGGAGTGAGATGAGCTTTAAAGGTCCCTTCCAAACCAAACCATTCTGTGATCCTGTGATAACAATTTTCTCAAGTTCTTCCTGTCTTCCCTTTCTGCCCACGTTTGCAAAGGGAATTAGGGATCCCGGAATGCCAGCTTGGCAATCTGTTTTCCCACATGACTAAACGGTTGAACAGCAGGAAAAGTTCCCTCAATAATTTTTCTTCTGATCCCCTGGAACAGAAGGTTTGAGGGTTAAGAGGCAGGTTGTCAGTCCCTGGCCTCTGTAGCAGTGTTGTTAAGAGGAAAACACAGAGGAGAAGGGTTTGTTTTGGCACTGGGGATGAGGATAGATACCAGATAGGAGTGAAGCTGAGAGCCACTGTTCGATCTGCACAGACCAGAGAGGAGTCAGAAAGAGTTTTGGTCATTAGAGATCAGAACCAGATTTAAACATGTCATGAAGGAGATAAAAAAGAATCTGCATTTTCTAGCCCACAGCCACCTGAATTTTACTTATCAAACTTGATTATTTAATTATTTATTTGTCTTTATCAAGAAAAAATACATTCAGGCTTCGTGGCTGAAACATGTGAAAAGATCATGAAATCCTAGAATGGTTTGGGATAGAAGGGACCTTAAAGGTCATCTAGTACCAACTCCCCTGCCATGGGCAGGAACACCTTCCACTAGATCAAGTTGTTCCAAGCCCCATCCGAAGTGGTGGATGTATATTTTCGGATACAGGCATATTTTTTCAAACATCAGCTGATGTGGCAATTTACCTGAAATCAAATATTCTGAGATTCACAGTGGGCTTTCCATTTCATGCCTTGTCCAGAAGGCAATGATTGAGTTTGAAACAAACAAGAGCATTTGGGTTTGGGGGTTTATAACTCTCTTCTTTCAACTATACTGAAAATATCCAACTTAATCCTCGGAAAGCCAACATTAAAAAAAAAATAAAAATCCAGCCTTCCCTTTAGATTAGAATCACAATCTCACAATGCCAACATCTGGTCCTGAGGACGCAGGATGGCTGCTTTGAAAGGATAATTGACTTTGTGGCGAGGTGCTCTGTTCATTGTTCAGATATTGTGGATGACACTTCCTCTCCACTTGCTCCACAGCCCAGGGAACGCTTCCGCTTCGCTCCACGATGGAATAGCACAGGGAGTGCTCTTGTATGGGCTGATACAAAAGACTTGCAGTGCAAACTGATCATTCCTTGAGGCTGCATAAAAAAATACTTTGCAAAACCATATAAAAATTGTGAAAACTGAATTAATCTCAAAAGCTAAGGTGGTTTTTTTTTTCTTTACAGATTTTAAATGGAAAACATTGTTTTGGCTTTTAATGATAGAGTTTGGGGGGTTTACTAGTTACATATGCCTTAAAATACTGCACATTGCATTAAAAACTAAAGGAACAAAACTGAGGTTTATATCAGAATAAAAATACATGTTTTCAGATAAGTGTTCCTCCACATCTGTCATCAGCATCCCACACTTTTCCTCACTGGCTGTACAGAGCCTTCAGGCTTCAGACTTCAAACATCTGTTTAACTGCTAAGGTGAGTAGGATTTCCTGACTCATTATGCATCCTTTCATTCACTAAAATGCCCAAATGAATTTCATCACTTCTACTTTGAAGGAAGGAAGCCAGGAAAAGCCAAATTAGGGCAAGGATGGGACTTGGAGCAACCTGATCTAGCGGAAGGTGTCCTTGCTCACAGCAGGGGCTGTAACTAGGTGGTCTTTTGGGTCTTCCAACCCAAACCATTCTAGGATTCTAGGATTCTGTGACTCAGGATGTAAACTTTCAATCACCTGGACCTGACTGCAGGACTCAGCTGCCTGCATTTGTGTAGTTTTACTTTTAGGGTTTTTTTTTTTGGGTTTTCTTTCCAGCCTGAGATGCTGAACTTTGCAGAAAGATTGAGTTATTGGCATGAACTGCTCCCATCTCTCGAAGTAGCACAGGCTGCTCAAACTAAAATAGAACTAGAGTGGACTGAAGAGGCTGAACGAGCCATTCATCCCCCCTTCCCTCTGAAGCAGAGACATCCAAATAATAACAGTGAAATCCGGAGAAACAGCAACTATCTTGAGGAGAATGAGAAAGAAAGTGTCTGGAAAACCATCCTGCAGATTGAAAACTCTCTTCCTGCTTCAGAGCCATCCTCGGGTGCTTCAGCTTAACAGCTATAGACAGCACAGAGGCACTCAGAGCAGTAGGGCAGGAAGCTGGGCACAGGCAATAGTGTAGGAAAAATGTTTTCATGATTACATATGTAATAATCCCAGCTCCATTTGCATATTTTGATTTTGCTATTCACTAAAGTTGGGTCCCTGAGGCACTTTGTAAGGTCACCTGGGGGACACCGGGAAGAGGCAACAGGGAGAGCTCACCCTTGGCCAAGAAACTTGCCCAAAAGTGGAAATAAATTGTTCCTGTTTGAGGAAAAAATAAAAAGGAAAGGAGAAAAAAAAAAAGCAGCACAGCTTTGGATGGGAAGACTGTTTCCACAGCCAAGAAGAATTATTTAAGTTGGCTAATACAACACGGCCAGTTGATCCCTTGCCTTTCATATTCCTACTTGCCTGCCTGCCTCCTCCTTGGGACTGTCTGAAGGAAGGGAAGGAGCAGACAGATGTTCCTGGCCTGTGCTGGTGGGGGATCAGGGACACATCAGAGCTTCTTGTCTCTTTTCAGAGCCACCCAGCTGGGAATCGTGACTCACAGCTGGGTCACCAGAGTCTTCCCATCAACCTGGGAAAATGATGGATTCTCAAAACATTTGCAACTGCAAAAGAAAGGGAAAAAGAATTAGAAAAAAAAAAAAAAAGAAAAAGAAAAAAAAGAGACAGAACAAATTTACATTAAAGGAAAAATTGTTCATCCTCTCTGCTCCTTCTACTGCTTTTTGTTGTCTTTGGAGAGACAGGCTGGTAAGGAGATGGTTACTTTGTCCCCTGAGCTCCTCCAGCTCCCAGCAGTGGGACAGCTGCCAACCATTCCTTGTCTATGTCTTGGATAAGGCCTTGAAGGACTTTGGAAAAGGTTCTGTAGTGATAGGACAGGGGTAGGGTTAGGTTAGAGATTAGGAAACAATTCTTGGCTGTGAGAGTGGTGAGGCCCTGGCACAGGTTGCCCAGAGAAGCTGTGGCTGCCCCTGGATCCCTGGAAGTGTCCAAGGCCAGGTTGGAGCAACCTGGGCTAGTGGAAGGTGTCTCTGCCCATGGCAGGGGGTTGGAATAGATGGCCTTTAAAAGTCCTTCCCACCCAAGCCATTCTGTGATTCCATGAAAACTAAAGAAAGGATTTTCTTTCCTTTAAGTACTGGCACTTGTGGAACAGGATGCTCAGAGTTTTCAGTTCCACTGCGAGGATAAATCCACAGTAGGTGAAATAATGCCACTACCCATTGTTAGGCATTACCTTGAATTATGTATAATTCGGATGAATAAGAAAAATCTAAACTTATGTGGCTTTATTTCATTGTAAAATGGATCTACAAGTCCTTGGGCTACTGAAGGGAGCGGGGTCCATAAGGCCAATAGGGGTTGTCTCTTCTTTTTCCATCACCTTCAGGTACAAAAGGAATCAGAGAAGATTTACCAGGAAAAGGAAGGGGCTGATGAAGAAGAATGAGGACAAGAATGTTACCCCTTTCTGTCTAAAGGATAATTTGCATTCAGTTCCTCACAGGACAGTAAATGAGTGGCAAAACTGTGGGAAAACTTCCCCCATGGCTGATGGCTCAGGATGCAGCAGATCCCCAATTTTTTCCTCCACCTCTCCTCCCCAACTGTGTGAAACACCACCCCAGCCTGAACCCATCACACCATTCCTCTTTGTATCTCTCTGCAGCTCATATTTCCTTCATTCTCACACTGTACTTAAAATCAACACATAATTTATCTTTTTTTTTTTTTCTTCTGTAGGAACACTTTTACTCTACCGTATTCATCCCAGAGAAGGAGAAATTTTTTAATGTAATATTTTCTGGCAGTGTTCATTCTTGTATCCTTTTCCTTTTGACAGGCAGGCTTCCTCTGATCCATTCAGAAATAAAGCATAAATGATATCACATCACAGTTACTAGTATTTCTTTACTTATATATTTCCTTTTTTTATGGTGTTTTCTCTTGGGACCTCCTTTTCCAACAACATGTTCTGCTATCAGCAGGTTAGATCCAGGAACAGAAAGATAGTTAAGAGAGCAGACCTTAAAGTTAGTGGTCTTTAATAAAAGTGCAAAATAGGAACTGTGTGGCACGATACACAATAATTAATACTTTTTAAAAAATACAACAAAGACAAAAAGGGCTAAAAATGTCCTTTCATACAATAAATCTGCAGAGGTTTCCCACCACAATGCTGAAGAGATTTTTGTCTTACTTATTCTCAGATGAAGTTAATGTAGTCACTTATCTCTTTCCTCCTGTTGTCCTTTACATCCTTCCCACAGACATTCTTTCTCTTCTTTCCTGCAACCAAAACTCACCTCAGTTACTTCTGTCCCACCTTAGTCAAGCACAAAACCCCAAAACCCACCTGCAATCTCAAGTCCCCAAAGCCCATGAGAGGAGTGAGACCTTCTTTGTTTGAAGTGTTGGGATATTTTATCTTATTTTTATTTATTTTTACATATTTGAAGATAAGACTTTTTCCAGGGGATACCACTCAGTGCTGTAATTAATTACCTGGTTTGCTTTATGCAGAATTTTTCTCTTAATGGGTGGTAATAAGAACTGGAAGTCAGCTCAGAGATGTAACTCTGTGTCTTCTGGAAGTGATCTGACTGTTGGATCAGGGTGTCCCTGGCACATTTGTAGAACAAATTCATATGTCGGCTTCCACAAAGCACTGGTGGTGCCTGAGCTTGGCAGCTCTTCCATTCTACTGCAAGTGAAACAAAATCCAGACTTTAAATCCAGCCTCTTCAGTCTGTTCCAAGACTGAAATTTAAACATGGAGATCAGAGGCCACCTCTCCAATGTTGGTTCTGGTTAATCAAGAGCTCAAATGGACTCCTTTTTCAGATGGGGATTGGATATTTCTGAAACCTTGAAAACTTATATTTATTTCTTTTTTTTTAATTCTATTCAATGTGCCAAAGACGTTTGGAGAAGTATTGATCTCTTGTGGTTTCCATAATTTAAAGCATCTCCTGGATCAGGTAATCTCAACAGACTGGCACATCCACCTGGGCCAAAATTTCATGCTTTATGTGTATATATTGCATAAAGTGAAACGTGTTCACAACAGATTTGCTTAGCTGGCCCCACATTAATTGCTGCTGTGCCTACAGAAACTTCACCAGACACAGACTGAACACTGGGTTTCGTTTAATCAAGCTCCTAATTTGCATCTTGTATAAAGTTTCAGCTTATGACTGATTTGAAAAGGCTGCCCTGTCCCCAGAGGGTTGATACATGATATTTTACAGGGCATGATAAATAATATTTTTAAAACTTAAATAAACAAGGTCTCTGAGTGTTTTTCCCTGAAAAGTTTTCCTACATTTATGACAATTTAAATATGCCCCTGGAGAGCCAAACCATGAAGATAAAGAATACAGGACCAGACAAGGGAGGACTTGCATTTTGAACACAAAGACATTCAAAAGAAGACAAATCCTGACATTTGCCCCCTTTTTGGATGACCAAAAAAATACATAAATAAATTACTAAATAAGCTTATTGTAGGCTCATTCTGCTTTTTCATATACCTACAGCAAAAAATGAGTCACATTTTAATGCATGAAAACCAGGTGACAACATATTTGAATCTTGTATAAAATAATGAGCTGTATTTTCCTTTGAGATGTGTCAAAATAAAATACCACTGGGAGAAAGTGTGTCTTACTGAATCCTTTATAATAGGCAACATAACCAGCAATGTGTGAAACCAGAGAAATTCAAACCCACACACTAAGAATCACCTCTAAAAGGTGGAAGGAGTGGGTTATCTTTTAATTCTTTTTGGCTCTTCCTATTAGGATAGGTCAGGGAAAGGAGAATCCTCAGAAAGATTTTGGGATCCATCAGGAAAGTAGTTGTTTTACAGCAGATGTTGGTATTTTGGGGAATGTAATGACCACCAGAGTGTACAAACCCGGAGTGGAGCTGACTGAGCACAATCAGGCAGATCTTGGAACTCAGTCTGATATGACCAACTGGGTTTTGGGGGTTTGTACTTATTACAAACTCTGCTGGTTTTGCATGGGGGGAAAAAAAAAGGTTGTGTTGTATATGAGCACATGAACCAAGAATGAATGAAACACACCTATGGATCTGCCCGTGGCAGAGGCCTCCAAATGCCTCACTGAAATGGAAAACAAACAAATAAAACTCAAATAAAATAAACAAAACTGAGAAAGGGGAAGGGGAAGGGGAAGGGGAAGGGGAAGGGGAAGGGGAAGGGAAAGGGAAAGGGAAAGGGAAAGGGAAAGGGAAAGGGAAAGGGAAAGGGAAAGGGAAAGGGAAAGGGAAAGGGAAAGGGAAAGGGAAAGGGAAAGGGAAAGGGAAGGAAAGGAAAGGAAAGGAAAGGAAAGGAAAGGAAAGGAAAGGAAA
>NW_020884919.1:3101886-3104597 GCF_003945725.1 Corapipo altera
GGAAAGGAAAGGAAAGGAAAGGAAAGGAAAGGAAAGGAAAGGAAAGGGAAAAGATCTTGTTTTCTTTTCAAAGGTGACAGAATGAAGTAGAGGTGCATGAAAAAATTAATCTTAGAGAGGAGCTTTATCTCCACCATCCCTGCAAGAGGGACATTGCCAAATAGACCCCATACCTTGGGAGGGCATCAAGAAGAACTTCATTCTCCCCTTGATCTGAATCTGTAGTTGCAGCAAAAGCTTCAGCCAGCGGTTTTGGTTTTGCCGTGTGTTCACACATCTGGAGCAGATGTTCTCTTTAACTCCCAACACACCTGTACTGCAGGTCATAACTGTACCTGCAAAGCTTCTGAACTCTCAAACTGCTGTTGTGCCTGCTGTAATTCTCAGATGAGCACACAGTAAGTTAAAGTTCATTTAGGCAATAAACAGGTTCACTCAGTCAGAGTGAGTTTAATTTTGTTCATTTTGGCCTTCCCATGCAAGCTGTATTTTAAAGACTACCCGTGTTCGAGCTCTGAGCCCTCCCCTCCCACTCTGAGCACAGCAATAATCACCCTGGCAGCAGCAAGGAGATCAAACAAGCTCCCTTCAGTGTCCAGCATCCCTTCCTTTCTCATCTCAGCTCCTCTTTCATCCCTTTTCCAGCAGCCAGGTGTGCTCATGCCCCACCACAGGGCCCTGAGCAGCCCCCTCCTGGGCACAGTTGGGCTGTTGTGCCCTCGGTGCTCACACTCTGTGCTCCATCAGAGCTGCCCAGTGACATTCCTGCACCCTCCTGCACTCCTCACATGGCCTCTCACCAAACTCAGATGGGTGACAGATGCTTTTTATCCCCCACCCCATTTTGTCAGCAGGATAAAAATAAGTGATTTAAATCAGTCTCTCTTTAGTACCCAACCAGTTAGCCCTGCCTAATATTTGTAGTCTAAATAATTGACATATGTGGCAGTGGAATACAAGTTTGTGGCCTTTTTTTTTTTTAATAGAAGTTAATCCAGCTTTGAGCTGGATTAATTCCCGATGAGGCTTGGGGACAGACAGCTGTTTCTCTTCTTTGGCCTGGGAATACTGCCCTCAAAAATCCACCTATGCTAAGAATCCCTGATGGACACAAGTTGTGCTCATTTTCAGATCCTTATCCATGTTCAGAGGCAGCACTGAACCAGCTTCTCAAAAAAATAAGAAGGTATGACACTTGGAAATGTTTTGTTGACTCTTTTGCCATGGAATAAGAAAGACTTCAAAGCTCCCATCTTCATTTGGAGAGTTGGGAAGGAAGAATATTTGCAAAGGAGACATTTGACAGGAAAATCAGTATTAGCCTGTAGGGCAGGAGTGGAGCCAGATAAATCCTGTGCTGGCTCTTAAGGCTGAAACCTCACAGAAACAGTTTTAAGGAAACAAGCCCTGAAGTGATTATTTACCCTGTGCCACATGACAAGCAGTGGTGAAAAAAAAACAGCAGGAGAGAAGAGGAGAAAAAGAATAAATCAAATATTATTCCCTTGTATTTTTCAACCTACTCATCCTAAAAAATAAGATCACTACTGTACCTGAGTTTCATGTTTCCTTATTATACCTTGGCCTAAGTACCCCAAAAAACTATCCAACAGCCATAAAAATTACACAGAGAGCCCGTTTTGGCTGGCAAACAGAGGAGGTGAATGACATCCAATATGCATAGTTCATTAGAGTAGTTAGGGAATACTATTTTTAAAGCAAAGCTAAAAATCATACCTGAGGTATGAAACCAAAAGCAGTTGCTTGGCAAGATTTAAATCTCTGTCTCTGCGGTTCTGTTTTCTCAAACAGATTAAGTGAGCGAGTCACCTCACACCTAAAATGTGTCTCAATTTGTGTTTGTTCTGCTTTTTTATTGCCAAGTTTGAAAATTAATAATTCAATGTTCTAATATTAGCTGTCATCTTAGTTGCGATAAAATTAATAATTCATCAAACTGATATCAAACAAATGGCACCTTTTTATGCTGGATGAGGAATAAACTTTGCTGCATTTGTGGAGCTAAATTTGGTGAGATTCGCCACTTTATTTCAAATGAAATCATATTCTACCAATTAATATATCATTTTATCATCTTCACTCACTCTGAAATTACCTCTAAGGAAGGTTGTTGCACAGCCACACAGGTTTTATTTTTACAACATATTTTTTCCACATGAGCCACAAGAACAGCGTTTTTTTGAAAAACCAAGAATCTTTCACTAATTTTTAAGCCCTTTCCTTCTGATCATGCACTCCCAGCTTTTCCAGGGAAAGTATCCACCATACCTGCAGTGCTCTGGCCAAATTCCAATCTGAAAATTACACTCAGCCTGTCTAAACTCTTGCTGGAGTTTTATTTGGAGAAGGTTTCCTCCATTGCCTCAGTTGTTGGGGAGTGTTGTGAGTGCTGCTAAGCAGGTGCTGGTCCTCTCAGCAGGAGCTGACTGAGCTCCAGCAGTAGGTGAAGGGATTTCCAAGTGTGGAGAGCAGCTTGTGCTAAATTTGCAAAGTGTTTGGAGATCCTTTGGGGTGATAGGTGCTATGTAAATGTAAGGTCACCGCTGTTATCTGGGGTGCAAATGCATCCAGGGCTGTGATTTGAAGCTTGGGGGGAGGAGGGGGAAGAATGAAGGAACAAAAAAAAAAAAAAAAAAAGAGAGGAAAAAAAAAAAAAAAAAAAAAAAGGGAAAAAAAAAGAAAAAAAAAAA